>NW_027266271.1:18250000-18795000 GCF_022045235.1 Haliotis cracherodii
AACAAAATGGCGGCGCCCATTGAAGACGATCTGGTCCATAATCAAACCAATCGACCGAAATCTGCACCTCACTTTCCGAACCGGTTGTCGATTTGGTTACACGATTTTGTTTGGACTATGCAGATACTCGTAAGTTCAGCCAAAATATTACTCCATAATTCCAACCTAGTTCGGCAAGGGTGGGAAGGTGATAGTGTAAGGCCAGTATGATTTATGCTTCCGCTTTAAAAATCTCTGTATACTTTTTAAGAATGTGTGTATGTCATCAATCTTTCTACATCTTCTATCAGCGAGAAGACCTACTCTCTCATTGACGAATTGATGAGTGAAATTCCCGGCAAGGACAACTACGTCGCTAATCTGAAGGAGGACGTGTTCGGCGAGCTACTGTACGACGCCTCAAAGACAGACGATACACCCCTTAACACAGGTATGTTCCCCTGACCTGTTACTATTGCTTCAAGTTATATTTTCTTTCACATTTCTTCTCTTTGAAAGTGTCAAAGATTGTAATTGGGACCAATAAGGAAATACTGGTTTTCAGCGAACCATTTGCGCCCCTCGTGGTTTATTCTCATTGCAGTGTTTTATTGGACGATAAACAATTCCCACTCGTCGTGCACTTTTTAAATATTACGATCGGGTTAGCACAAAATGGGATTTTGGGAATCGAATCCTGATCTTGTTTGTGACGAGCGAACACATTAACCCCCAGGCTACCTCTATGCTCAAAATGGATCACACATTATTTCCATGTTGGGAAACTTAATCTGATCTTCTGTGTGTAGAGCGAACACTTTGACCGAAAAAAATGGACAAAACCTATTCCATAGTCTCTACTGAAAACAGTGTCGATTGCACGATTCCGACTATATCATAAGCATGTGTTAATAAATCACTTTCAAATAGACTAGTGCTGACTAGTGATGCTATTTCATGCTTTACAGAACGGTACAATTCTGTCTCAAATAAATGTGGTGTTATTATGAGCACGGATATAAAGGGTATATATCACCTTATGGTCATAGAGACCAGAGTGACACTTTGAAGTCACCGGTGTTTCCAGGTTAATATGAATATCCGCGCTGAAAGTGGAACGCTGATATAACTTGTGATTTGATTTGTGACGTCAAACTCAAGTGCAATTCGCAGATAATGTCTCAATCGAGAAGGATCCTATTTTAAAAAAATAACTGTCCGCAGGCCAATAACTTGTGGTCACAATGCAGTATCATGTGACTATAAACAAACAAGGCTGGTGCCTAGCTATAATAAGAGTCTGCATCACAAACATATTGTTATCCTAGGCAAAGCTATGCAATGAATGAGCTAAGGCAACTCGTATTATATTACTTGACTTTCATTTACCTTCTGCTATTCATAGGAGTAACAACGGGAGTACTCGGTGTGCGTACGTAAAGGTGATTGTAAGGGCGCTTCCAGTGAAAGCGAATTTGGCACTCCTTGTGATATAATCTTAAATTGCTTGCCATTATCTATATTTCTCTAGGTTACTACCACCGGTGGTACAAGGTGGGGAAAAGCGGATCTCCAAAAGAGGTCGCGCATCGTGGTTTCTCCGATAGGAACCTGTGGGTGGCGCAGACCACCCAGCCCCGCATAGCCCCAATGACTGTGGAGCAATGCACACTGGACCCTGTCTCACAAAACAAGGTTTGGCAATTCTAAAATTTTAAACGATGCTTAACATGGATACAAATATGTTTAGTACTAACCGACAATTCACCATAACCCGAATTCTTTGTTTTTCCTGAATTGACTTGTACTTTGTGCATTTTTAAGAAGTAGAAATGTGTGTCCGGTTGTAACAATGTTCGTTTCTCGCGCCGAATCCCAGGTTCGACCCCCTACATAGGTACAACGTGGTGATCACATTCTTGTTGTGCCCCTCTGTGGGTGTGCTGTTTTAAGCGGCGTAAATCTAACTCACTGATTCACATTTTAAGGCCCAGGGAATATCGGTTTTTGTTATATGTTTAGACGTGCCAGTCCTGGACCCGGCGCTACACGTACGCCGTACCCCTAGAGGTGATCTACTTGAGCCCCTTATACAGCTGGAACCCATACGACCTGGAGAACAGGCCAAGAGGATCCCAGGTTTCCGAAATCCAAAGGGTGGGAGGCCAGACGAACGACACGGCATTCAACGGTACTGGCTTCAAGACCTTCTACCGCACACCTCCTGAAATGTTCATGGGCAAGGAAGTGGAAAGGGATCCTGCTGACACCACCAAGAGCGCTGTTGGGGTGCTGGACAAACACGGGAAGGTGCAGCTAGCAGAGGCTTCGGGCACCAGGATCTTCCTTCCCAATATCCCGGGGGTAGGGACTCTGAGGATGCGGTACCCCATCGTGCCTGTCCATGGAGAGGGTTCTGGCGTGTGGAAGGAGCTTGACGCCCTCAAAGACATGGTGATGGACATGGAAAAGTACAAGGGACTCTTTGAGAATCCTCCAACCCTCTCCGGCTCCAGCAACGTCACTGACTCCGCTGAGGTCAGAAAACGTTACCTTCATTAAATTTTGCCAATTATTTTTACATGCAGGTGAGGTAGAATTTTGGTGCATGTAGATGCAGGTGGAGGTGATGGTGTAGATGGTGCATGCTAATGTAGCTTCTCCACTTGTATCAAACCGGGGACCACCTCCGTGCTGTAGTGGATAGAGCGTCTGCCCGGAGAGCAGAAGGTCGGTGGTTCCTGGTTAAATGGAAACCCTGCCCGGCACCCGGCACCCGGTACTAACGGGGTGAAACAAGGACTGGTCGGCTCGGAGTCAGTATACTTTGTCTGAGTGGGGTATTCATGTTAAAAGTAAGGCATGGTATCTCAGTAGGCTAATGACGAGAGATACCATCTTTTAATGTCTTCTGGTTAATCTGTGACGGGGATCGAACCCCGGACTCTCCGCTCTCTAGTGGACGCTCTACCACTAGACGACGGATCCGGTGTTAGGAATATGAAGACCCGTTATTGGCTGAATTTACGGGTCTCACTTGCATCAACAGAAGTTATCAAAAGTTTCAGTCGTTTAATTTTGAACTTAAATACCATTTGATGTTGTTTAGACACCAAGGGTCGTCAGGTCGTCCAAGTTGCTGCATTTCGTTGTGCAGAGCTGCGTCACTTAGTAGAACCAGGATCAGCCACCTTGACTATGATCCTTGGTAACGCACACAATACGACACGACACCCTGGGTTCCAGTAAATATGAAAGTGGTAAACGTCCAGACTTACCTCGGGCTTTCCTCCCACGCGAAGCTGACTCACTCAAACCCATGCTTTGTGAAAGGAAATCGTATATCACTCTCATAGAAACATGGGTGAGTGAGTTTGCTTTAAAGCCGCTTTGAACAGTGTTACAGTTAAACATGGCTAATCAGCTTTATGTGTGTAGAAAGCCCGAAGTGATGCAGGTCTTAGACGTTTACCGCTTCGGTGAAACCACATGCCTGGCCATGGAGCAGACAGACCTAGATAAACAACCGTGTCGAACCGGAATTCTAAGCAACTATTATAGGTTTCTGGTGTGTCCAAGGGACGCAACTCTGCCCTGCGATTTGGGGCGCTTTAAACGACTGGGCCACCCGTGACCCACTCCTAGAAGAAGAATGACACTCATTTGCTGTCACTTTGATAACATCTTAACTGTAACAGTTTGAATATCACGGATGGTGTAATATTTTTGACGTCATTGTATTATCCAGATGACGTTACACCTGAGAACCGGCGTCGCAACCAAGAATCCACCAGGTCCACACGTCCATGACATCTTCTTGTCCCACGACGTTCAGGATAAATTGAAATCTGGAGGTCACGCAACGATGTTCACAGGCGAAGCTCTAGGTCACTCCCATCAGGTGCTGCTTGGCTACCGCAACGCGTACACTATCATGCAGTGTGACGGACAACCGCAATGCTGGGACGGCCATCCTACCACTTTGTATCCAGTAGACTAGCCTCCTGATGAGGTTCTGAATAAAGTGCATGCAAATACTAACAGTTGTGTAGGAGACATTTATACAGGAGTGAGTGAGTATGGTTTTTTTACCCGCTTTTGGTGATATTCCAGCAATATCACGGCGGGACGCCAGAAATGGGGTTCACACGATCATACAGCAATGCGTCGTACATCCGATTGTAGTTGCTGGCGACTATTAACGTCATAGGAACTCGGGATTAGCTGATATTGTAGTTGTCAGGGTGAGTATGGTTTTACGCCGCTTTTAGCAATATTCCAGCAATACCACGGCTGGGGACACCAGAAATGGGCTTCACAAATTGTACCTATGTTGGGAATCGAACCTGGGCCTTCTTTGTGACGTGAGAATGCTCGCTTTAACCTTTGTCAGAAATTGCATCAGTGCGACTGACTGTGTGTTTGGTCTAACTCCGCTTTGAAGATTTTTTACTTGTTTCATGGCGTGCAAGCAGACATGTTTTATCAATATTGGCCAATTGGGGATATAAAGACATGATCATAGGATCCTGAAATTACTGAGGGAGTGAACTCTGCGCAGACGCTTACACGTTTACTGTTTACAAAGACCGCCTTCGTGGTTTTGTAAACAGAAGTCTCCCCAGAGAGCGGAGGGTCCGGGGTTCGATCCCCGGCCGCGTCATACCACAATACGTTAAAACATGGTACTTGTTGTACCCTGCATCTTGCTTGAAATATAAAAAACGGCGTCCGGACTAGTACAAACACACACACACAGTCAGAATAGCGCCACGGTACTGTAGTTCACCTGGAGATGTAGACAACAGTTTCAAACATTCACATGTTAAATATGTGTATGTAGCAGGTTGTGTGGTTTCTTTCTTCTAAAGCTGAGCAATAATGGAACAAGTACTCGGATGAAACTGGTATTCAAAATGAGAGACCCAGTATTGCCTCGGGGCTGATCGTTCTCAGTTTGGGGGCTTAACTCTTTGTCTTTATACACGCTTCTTATACTGTATCCATGGTATAAATAATAATATTCCCTTTTCATTTTTGCTGAACATAATTGAGTGAGTTTGGTTTATGGCCGCTTTGATCAGTAGTTTTCTTGTGACACCATTGCGTGTTAGTGTGCGAACAGGGGTATGGTGCTGATAAAACATGGAATATTATCACGACGAAACTGGAATTCGGCCTCGTGGTGTTCGAGCCCATTCCTCTCGTATACCCCGTAACTGACACCATGTAACTCATAATCCAGTGATTGATATTATGAGCAACGTCAAGCCTATAGGCATCAGCCCGGTGACACTTATTTAACCAAGTCACTGAGTCTGACCTCCCCATCCATTAAGTCGCCTTACTGCAAGCAAAGGTTACTAGTGACCTTTCATGACCTTCCACTGGGGTTACCTTGCCTAAGAATGACTAGCAAAGCATCACACAATATACGACTATATTATCACATACTACATATCATACACACCCATATACCAGGAGAGAGGCTACAAATGATTATATCATCTATCATATATATTCCTGTATCAGATGACAGCCTCCGTGGTCTAGTGGTAGAGCGTCCGCCCGGAGAGCGGAAGGTCGGGGGTTCGGACGTTAAAAGATGGTACTTGTCGGTAACCTGGCATTAAGGGGCTAAAACAAGGACTGGTCGGCTCGGCGTCAGTATGCTGTGTCTGAGTGGGGCATTCATGTTAAAGTGCGGCATGGTATCTAAGTGGGCTAGCACTATAAATCGGCATCAGTCCGGACCAGTGCAAGCAGCCCTACACACTTGCATGCACGTCGCTATATAAGTATCTTGGAGGCGACGTTAAACCCGCGACGTGATGGACCCGTAACAGGCGATTATGCTTGTCCTAAAAGGCGACTAACGGAGTCGGATGGTCAGGCTCGTTGACTTGGTTGATGCATGTCATCGTTTCCCAATTGCATGGAGCGATGCTCAAGACGTCAATCACTGGATTGTCTGGTCCAGCATCGATTATTTACAGAGCGCCGTCACATAGCTGGAATATTTCTTAGTGCGGCGTTAAACACAAAACAAACAAAAAATCCATAGACTATGGTATTTTTGAGTGACCTACTTCAATTGTAGCCAGCATAACCCCAAAATATCCTCATAAAAAGGAAACAAATATATTGTTATTTAACCTTTTTTGTTAATACCCTGTGCAGATAAGGAGTCCATGTGTTCCCCAAAAGAACACTTTGTGAAGACCCTGATAAAAGTACCATCTCAACCCGTGTCAATCCGCCACGTGTACACTACATTCTGGAGGGACTGTTGTGTACAAACCCATGAGGCATATCACTAATTGAGGGTGCCTACCTCCCTATCGTGTCCCCGAATGTTCTAAAATTGGTCAAAGCATCCCATTTACTATCACCTTGTACACTAATACAAGTTACTAAAGATGGTAACTGTTCATATGGTATAAGATTTTTCACTGACAGAAAAATGCAATAAATACAATAATTTGGGTCCAGTTGTCTTCAAATTATCTGTCGATATTTTTTGCGATCATATGCATCTAGTAAGTGGTATTTTTAGATAGCACTGAAGTTGTATGCTTTTGAATATGTGAAAACGACACGGTAAATGTGTTACAAATATGCATCTCACGTAGCAAATACGTACCACACAGCTGCATCGTGAGGATTCAATAAGCAAATGAATTGAAATGTCATAGTGAGGGGGGCGATCGGGTAGCCTTGTGGTTAAGGCGTTCGCTCGTCACGCGGAAGACCCGGGTTCGATTCCCGACATGGGTAAAATGTGTGAAGCCCATTTCTGGTGACCCCGCCGTGATATTGCTGGAATACTACTAAAAGCGGAGTAAAACCATACTCACTAACTCACTCATAGTGAGGTACGATCTTACAAATTCACTTATAAGGACATATCCCTCTTTTAAGAATGCATGTCATTCCAGCATATACTACCGTATTCGTGAGGGTTTCAGATGTGTACATTTCAGAAAGTTAAAAAGGCTGTTACCATTTAGAAACTCGAGAAAAGCCATAGAATGATAACTATAGGTTTCTTATAGTATTATTCAGATAGTATAGATCCTGAACATCAACCAACATTTTAAACAGTATGCATATTATTGTATCGTTCACGGTGACTTTTTCAGATCTGGCAAGGCGATGTCAGACTGTGCATTTCCTTTGTAAACACAAACAAGTTCTGCAACAAACTACCAGTATTTGTCCACCTACAATTAAAATTCATCACCGTGAATTTACCTGTGAATTGACTATTTAATATTCTGAGGCTGGCTGAGGATTATATGTATGTTTAATTAGTGGTGTGAGTATGGTTTTACGCCGCTTTTAGCAAATTCCAGCAATATCACAGCGGGGGACACCAGAAATGGGCTTCACACATTGTACCCATGTCGGGAATCGAACCCGGGTCTTCGGCGTGACGAGTGAACGTTTTAACCACTGGGCTACCCGACCGCGACGTATATGTTTATGAAAACATACTTAAATGAATCATGTCCTTAAAACAAACATATTTGTTCCGCACGCAACAGTAGTCATTAGATCTTAGGAGAAGGTTCAAAACATAACCCCATGCATATAAACTTGCGGGGGAGTGTACCCACGCATTTAGTATGCTTAAAATTTGACATCATATACACAACTTGTACATTATTATCCCTATATCCATTATTAAAATAAGACCTGATTCAATGAAGTGCTTCGATGAAGTCAGGGTTAACAAATGTCAACGTGCACGGGAAACTTCAATGGTAAAGTGGATCTCCTCACTAAATGTTTACTTATTACTTCAGTACGTCACTAACGTGGTTGCTGCACACTAACGAGCCAATGTTGACAATATGACGCTGATATATTGTTGAACCATTGACCTAAATGCAAATGTTTGTCAATATGGTATTCTTCCATTTACCTATGAAAGAACAGTTAGGAGCGAAAAATAGGATAAATCTAAAATGAAATCTGTCATCTATAAACATCATTTACGATTATTTCACACGTTAGAAAATACACGAGAATCATGGCAGGATTTACACTCTTCTGTCATATATGTTCATAGCACCCGTGAAGATCCGGGCTAGAGGCAACCCTAGAAGTCTTCAGCAGCCCATGCTTGCCGTAAGAGGCGACTATGCTTGCCGTCATAGGCGACTAACGGGATCGGGTGGTCAGGCACGCATGTCGTCGTTTTCCAATTGCGTGGATCGGTGCTCATGATGTCAATCACTGGATTGTCTGGTCCAGGTTCGATTATTTACAGACCGTCGTCATATAGCTGGAATAAAGCTGGAACTAAGCGTGCCCAATAGACAATTGATTGAGCTGCGTTATAAATGCAGATGATATGTACATTTCAAACGTTGGTCATATGCCCTCTGATGACACGTTAATTTCCTAAAACGCATCAATTTGGAAAATACAGTCCCTTCGTGTGGTGATTTATCCTTGGTTTGTCAGCGCCATGTCCGTGCCTTTCGGCTTCACCAAATTGAAATGTCTTGTTCAGAAGGTGTTCTCGGACAGGTTACCGGGACATCTTTCGAACGCACAAACTTCGCAGGGTCGACCGAACGTAACCTACTTCGAGGAATTCGTATGTTTCCTTGGCGGGTAGAATGTAACACGTGACTTCTTGAACGTGGCAGGTGAGATTTAGGGCTGATAGGAGCAGGACGCATCGCGAGATGCTCCTACTCATAGCTTGCGTGTTTTCAGAGCCCTACTAGGGTTATACTTCCAAGTGCATGCTTCCATACCAGGGAAGTTCAATTTGTAAATAATGTGTTTATTATAAATATCTTGTGGGTTTATTAAAAGGGTTGAATTTCCGTTTTCAGTTATAGTTTTCATTTGAGGGGTTTCTTCTCCTCATGTCTGCTTCAAATGACTTGCACAACCTTTCCTCCATTAATAAGCTGGCATAATATTGTTCAGAGCGGAGTTAGACAAAACACACAGTCAGACGCATTATTGCATCTTGTGACCCTGCCGGGCAGTGGGGTAGCCTCGTGGTTAAAGCGTTCGTTCTTCACGCCGAAGACCCGGGTTGGATTTCCAACATGGGTACAATGTTCGAAGTCCTTTTCTGGCGTCCCCTGCCGTGCTATTGCTGGGATATTGCCAAAAGCGGCGTACAACACACATTCTCTCACTCCTGTAAAAATGGCTCATATAACTGTTAGTTTTTTTCATGCACTTTATTCGGAATTTTTGCAGGATGCTAGTCAATGGATACAGTTCACGTAGTTCACACTGGATACAAATTCATAGGATGACCGTCCCAGCAGTGCGTCTGTCCATCACACTGTATGATGGTGTACGAGTTTTTGTAGCTTAGTACCACCTCATGGGTGTGACCTAGAGCTTCGCCAGTGACCATCGTCTTGCGCGCTCCATGTTTCATCGACTCCTGAACGTCGGGGGACAAGAAGATGTCATGGACGTGTGGACCTGGAGGGGTCCTGGTTGCGACGCCGGTTCTCATGTGTAGCGTTTTCTGGATAAAACAATGGCGTTTACAAATATAACACCATTCTTGATAATTATTCAAAATGGTACAGTTAAGATATTATCAAAGTTACTGCAAATGAATGTCATTCTTCTTCTAGAAGGACACAGGGTGGCCCAGTTGTCTTAGGCCACGCAATTCAGAATTGCGACCCTGGGACACACCAGAAACCTATGAAAGTGGGTTCGAATCCCGGTTCGATACGGTTATGTTTCCAGGTTTGTCAGTGCCATACCTGTCGTCACGGGTCTCACCAAAGTGGTAAACGTCTGAGACCTGCAACAATTCGGACTTTCCTCCAACATTAAGCTGACGCGGCGTAATATAACTGGAATACTGTTCAAACCGGCGTTAAACCAAACTCATACACTCACGTTTCTTGAGATTAATATGGGATTTCCTTTTACAAAGCCTGAATGTAAGAGAGTGAAAAAGTATGGTTTTACTCCGATTTTAGCAATATTCCAGCGATATCACGTTGAGGTAACACCAACATTGTACCCATGTTGGGAATCGAACCCGGGCCTTTGATATCACGAGCGAACGCTTTAACCACAAGGCTACCCTACCGCCACTCAGTGTGAGTGAGTTTTGAACATGATTTCAGTTACAGCACGGCTTGTCAGCTTCACGTGGGAGGAAAGCCCGTAGGTCTTTCCACTTATACTTGGTGAAACCCAGGGTGTCGTGTCGTGTCGTGTCGTGTCGTGTCGTGTCGTGTCGTGTCGTGTCGTGTCGTGTGATTTATCGAGGATCATAGTCAAGATAGCGGATCCTGGTTCTAGTAAGGGACGCAACTCTGCACGTTGAATTGCAGCTCCTCGGACGACTGAACGAGCCGAAACCCATAAACGGTATCACGTGGTATTTAAGTTCGATTTTCATCTAAACGACTCTTTTTATAACTTATGCTGATGCCAGAATTCCAAACAGCTTACACCATCACCTGTATCCGAAAGCTCCTATATTCTACAAGACCTGTATGATGCATTATCGTTGTAAACATTTTGGGCAATATTTGAGGTAATGTTATCTGACCTCAGAGGATTGAGTGCCGTTGCTGGAGTCGGCGAGGGTTGGAGGATGCTGAAAAAGTCCCTTGTACTTTTGTATGTCCATTATCATGTCCTTGAGAGCGTCAAGCTCCTTCCACACACCAGAACCCTCCATATGGACTGGCACGATGTGGTACCGCATCCTGAGTTTCCCTACCCCCGGGATATTGGGAAGGACGATCCTAGTGCCTGAAGCCGCCACCCGCTGCACATTCCCGTGTTTGTCCAGCACCCCAACATAGCTCTTGGTGGTGTCAGCAGGATCCTTGGCCACTTCTTTGCCCGTGAACATCCCAACAGGCGTGTGGTAGAAGTTGGCATAGCTGGAACCGTTGTATGCCGTCTCGGGCGTTGGGCCTCCCGACCTTTTGGGGTCTTTAGCCTGTGTCCCCCTTTTCCAGAACTTTATTTCGAATGGGTTCCAGGTGAACAACGGGGTAGTATAGATCACCTCGAGGGGTAGGGCGTACGAGTAACGCCGGGTCCACGACTGGCATGTCTAAACATAAAACAGAAACCATAAGTATCTAGACCTTAAAAAGTGAACATTTTGTTCCGCATAAAACAATATTCCCACCATATTATGACAGGGCACACCAAGAATAGGATTTCACCGTTGTGCCTAAAACAACTGGGCCAAACCATCCTTAAGATCCTGGATAGAAAAGGTCTTCACAACCCATGCCTGCCGTAAGAGGCGACTAACGGGATCGGGTGGTCAGGCTCGCTGACTTTGATGATGCATGTCATCGCATTCCAATTGCGTGGATCGATGCTCATGATGTCCATCACTGAATTGTCTGGTCCAGACTCGATTATTTACAGACCGTCGTCATGTAGCTGGAATATTGCTGAGTGCGGCGTTAAACAACAAGCAAGCAAACCAACAGAATCCAGGTCTTTGATAGGCATTTAAAAGTGAGTGAGTGAGTTAGTGAGTGCGTGAGTGCGTTTGTTTGTTTGTGCGTTTGTGCGTGTGTGCTTGTGCGTGTGTGTTTTTGTGCGTGCGTGTTTGTTTGTGTGTGTGTGTGTGGGGGGGGGGGGGGGGGGGGGATCGACCAGGCACAATGATATGTACAATTTCGGAAATGCCAAACCTCGTGTTTGGAGACAGGGTCCACAGCACATTGCTTCACCGTCATGGGGGCTATCATGGGCTGGCTGGTCTGTGCCACCCACAGGTTCCGGTCGGAGAAGCCACGATGCAGCACCTGTTGTTTAGATCCACTTTTCCCCACCTTGTACCATCGGTGGTAGTAAGCTAGAGAAATGCAGATAATAGTAAACAATCAAATTATACACACGGAGTGACACAATAACTAGAAGTGCCCATAAAATCACCTTTGCGTACGAATACCGAGCACTCCCGTTATTACTCTTATTAATATAGCGGAAAGTATGTACAAATCAAATAATCCAATACCCACTGTCTCAGCTCTTCCACGACTTAAAGGGTAGACTGACATTTAGTAATAGAAATAAAGTTATCTTATCAACAAAATATATCCTTACAAATTGAAATGGTACCATTAACAATCCTTAATTTTAAATTTCCACTGCTTATTTCTGTCTAGACTGACATTCAGTCCCAGAAATAACGTTATCTTATTTAAAGATACATCTTTCCAAATTCAAATGGAGCCGTGAACAGTCCTTACTTGAAGAGCTTTCAGCTTTCTACTGTCTAGGTCCTAGATTTGTTTTTTGTTTTTTTAACAGTTACGTGATACTACTTTGGGTCAAGCACGGGTACAGAAGTATGGCCTGACTGCTGACCACATATTACTGACCTGCATGGGAACATACCTGTGTTAAGGGGTGTATCGTCTGTCTTTGAGGCGTCGTACAGTAGCTCGCCGAACACGTCCTCCGTCAGATGGGCGTGGTAGTTGTCTTTGCCGGGAACTTCGCTCATCAATTCGTCCATGAGAGAGTAGGTATCCTGGCTGGTAGACAAACAAACCATGGATATAGACTGAGTGAGTGAGTAAAATTATTATTTATCTTTCAGGTCACGATAAGGATAGTCAGTTCTCTTTTGTTTGTTCTTTCTTTCCTCAAAAGTTTTATAAATGAGACAAAAGTCTCTTTAAGTAAAGATTGCCAGATTGAAACAAACTTGATATTTACGGACTTTTTTAGCCAGAAAGGGTTACTTCCCTTGATTAAGAAAGCGAAAGGAGCTGTATTTACTGAAAAGTCAAATTAGTTTATTGTTTACAAGCTTATGAAGCGTTACTACTTGAAAGAGGGTCGTGAAAAAAGAATATTAAACAACATAAGGACAACTTTTGTAGAGAAAAAAATGGACTTGTCTCTTAACATCAGGGACCGGACCATTCAAGCAGCAAGAACTTACCCATCCTCATCGTAGAGGGAAAATCGTGCTGATCGATCTAGAAAGAACTCATCCATGGTCTGGCCATGAGCAAATCTTACAGAAAGGTCATCTTGGAGATGGAGGTGCTTCAAGGGAAGGTCTCTCTTCAGTGGATGACAGAGAATACGGTAGTTCCACTGGGCGAACTCTGGAGTGCCGTTCACAACATCCATGATTTTGGTGGGGAGAAAGGCGAAGTTTTCCATGACGTTCTTGGTCCCGGAGAAGGATGTGAACCTGATCTTGTCCTGAAGGTCGTGCCAGCTGGTAGCGTCGATGGCGTGTCGGTCGCTGTGGAAGGGCTCTCTGAAGTGGGTGGTGTCCATCGTCCATGCTGCTTCCATGTAACACAGGAGCGGTTTAAAGTACTTCCTGTAGTCCCGAACGCTGTGGTCCTGGTCCTTAAAGGCTCGGAACCATTCTCTCATTTCCGCCACCTGAGATAGACCATAATAGGACAATACAAGCGACAGAACCATTTCAATCTTAACTATAAAAACCGCCTAGAGGTAGAGCGTCCCCGCGTCATACCAAAATACGTTAAAAGATGGTACTTATTGTTACCCTGTCTGGCGCTCGGCATTAAGAAGCTTAAACAAGGACAGGTCGACTCGGAGTCAGTATACTGTGTCTGGGATATTCATGATAAACTGCGGCATGGTATCTCAGTGTGCTAGCACTATAAATTGGCATCAGTCCGGACTAAACAGTCTAGGACGAGACGTTAAACCCAATTTCACCTCACCTTAACTAAAAAACAATTAATATATTGGACCTTTTCTCAAATTTGGAGCCTTCACTTCTCCAGTATATTTCTGGCCTGTCTGGCTTTTATGTGACAATGGCTACTACTTCTAATTGCAAAATAAACATTAATGATATCAGAAGGGCGAAAAGGGTTCAATGCATTAATTGTAAAAACTAAATCACTACGGGTTTGTGTTAGTTTAGTTGGGGTCCCTAATTCAGGTCCATTTTCCCAAATTTGTTGGGCCATTTTCACTGAAATTTGGAGCCATTTTCTGCAATTGTTTGGGCCATGTTTTTTAAACTCAAGAAAACTCCCCAAAACGCAGAACCAACCGCACGACTCCGACCACACCACAAGCATGTATGTATGAATCGGCATTAGTTAAATTACCATCATAAAATATAATATTAAGGGGTGAAACAGCGATGATACAAGGTGTTTGCGAAAAGGTGCGCGTATCCTGTCGGTGGCACCTATCACAAACAGCTGCAAGACAAGTCAAGCGTTTAAACAGAAGAAATCAAACTCCGCGGCTCCCCTCAATCCCGCAGGTCATCTCGGCCAGCATTGCGAGGAATCCATATTGAAACTGGTTTCACTAGTTTCACTCGTTCA
Organism: Haliotis cracherodii; assembly: GCF_022045235.1. Taxonomy (NCBI): domain Eukaryota; kingdom Metazoa; phylum Mollusca; class Gastropoda; order Lepetellida; family Haliotidae; genus Haliotis; species Haliotis cracherodii. Next base: position 18,264,304 of record NW_027266271.1, read on the forward strand.
AGTGACTATTACATAGCACAACGTTTATGTGAAATGTTGCTCTATATCAAACTGCATACCTTATTTCTCTATTTACCTAACCTTTGTATACTTTATTCTTCGTTTTTCTCACTTTTCGATATACGAACTATATGCGTAATAATGCGGTATGCGTTATGCGGTATGTGGTGAAATAATGCAATATGTCTCTGCTCCCTTGCTGCTCGAGGCATTATGTAGGTAACGGAATATGCCGAGTGGACCCGAATAGTGGTCATCTGGCAGGCAGTTATATGACTATAAGATTCTATTAATAGCAATCAGAATTCCAGGTCGGAAAAGGTCGGAAAAGGTCGGAAAAGGCTTGTCGCCCCTGAGAATCAACTTGTCTGACACTATGACTTGCGAATCATCTTTCTTCTTACTGGTCTAATATCTTAGTTCATGACTTCATTCAACCGCCTCCGTTGTCTAGTGGATAGAGCGTCTGCCGGAAGAGTGAAAGGTTAATTGGTGGTTCGATCCCCGTGGATACCAAACGACGTCAAAAGATGATACTTGTTGTTACCCTGTCTGGCGTCTCGGCATTATAGGGAAACGATAAGGACTAGTAGGATAGCAGTCAGTATACTGTCTGTGAGTCGGGTATCCACGTTAAACTGCTCCATGGTATCTCACTAGAACTATAACACACACACACACACACGCACGCACGCACGCACGCACGCACGCACGCACGCACACACACACGTACATGCATGTCGCTGTATGTGAGATAACCTTGAACCACCATATTCATTCATTCAGTAAGGTAAACATTGTTTTTGCTTAATGTGTAATTCAAAAGAAGGCAAACTTTGCAACCACTTTGTAATCTGGCTTCAGTGTTTCAGTACATTACGGACAGAATTTAAAGACATTTTAATAAAGGATAAAATACCACGTTAACGATACCTATCGAACAAAGACCCTGTGAGAGTGTCAAAGACGTTAATATACTCAAATCACCTGTTCGGGGATTGTTTTCTTAGACAGCACTTCCGGTGGTACTTCAGGGAACGGTACGTCCTCACTGAGCTGATATAGTGAAGAATTCGTGGCGGACCTGCGCAGTTTGTAATCGTTGTGCCTCGTTCTGAAGTCAATGCCATTCATAACCATATTGACTTCCCCCATTCCAACGGTGCTGTCATAGTTGGAATGGTCGTGTGCGGCAGTAGCACCCCTTTAAGGAGAGACAATCAGTACAGTTTAGCGTTAATGCAGATCTAAAGGAAAATAATAGTGCGTTGCGTAGCTCAGCAGATTTAAGCAATGTGTGAAGACTGGTCTTTACTATTATACCTCCAAATTAGTTCTTATGGGTTAAAAAGTCAACAATAATGACTTTACGACCCCTTATTTAATCATTAACAGAAAGAAACTGTAGAGATCGGCACGAAAGCAGAGGCATCGTTCGGTGCAATAATGCACCACAAGCCTTGACCATCAGTCAATCGGGGTGGTAGGGTAGCCTAGTGGTTAAAGCGTTCGTTCGTCACTACGAAGACCCGGGTTCGATTCCCGTCATGGATACAATGTGTGAAGCCAATTTCTGGTGTCCCCCGCCGTGAAATTGCTGGAATATTTCTAAAAGTGGCGTAAAATCAAACTTACTCACTAACCCATCAGTCAATCAATAAACAGAAGTCCATGGTCAATTTTAAATTAGTTTTATGGAAACAGAACGTACTTGGATAGCTTATCAAAGATGGGTGGGTGAGTTGGGTTTAACGCCGCTTTTAACAGTTTTCCAGATATATCGCCTAATCAAAGAACATAGAATCATCTGCAATTTATATAGTCAGTGTTAAGGTGACAATCCTCCTCCATTATCCAGTGTAATATATCAGAGACCATTCTATAATATTAAACCCATCACACCTGAGCGAGAGAAATTCACTGCTCAGTCATAGGACCGATGAAGTTGGTGACGTCACTTCCGGAACGCAACTATGATGACAAATTGTTTTTTTTTATTTAAATAGAACGGAAACATATAATAACATTGAAAAGGTATGATACGTTTGAAGCGAGGAGACGAAAGACGCATTTGATGATTTAAAAAAAATTACGGACGAATAGCACAGTGATATCATTCGAAGAAATGATTTGTATGAATTGTTTACAAACAACGCCAGCTGATGAAATATTGGTATGATCAGAAATATTTATCTGTAAACAACGATCAACAACAGTCTCAATAATAGGGTTTCCGTGCCGTCATGGCACTATCTGTCTGACTGACTCATCGGAAGGTGTGTGTCTGAATAAAAGGCCCTTGTATCGTCATGGCACTATCTGTCTGACTGACTCATCGGAAGGTGTGTGTCTGAATCGAGGCCCTTGTATCGTCATGGCACTATCTGTCTGACTGACTCATCTGAAGGTGTGTGTCTGAACAGTGGGGTCTCGTATCGTCATGGCACTATCTGTCAGACTGACTCATCTGAAGGTGTGTGTCTGAATAAAAGGCCCTTGTATCGTCATGACACTATCTGTCTGACTGACTCACCTGAAGGTGTGTGTCTGAATAAAAGGCCCTTGTATCGTCATGACACTATCTGTCTGACTGACTCATCTGAAGGTGTGTGTCTGAACAGTGGGGTCTCGTACCGTCATGTCACTATCTGTCTGACTGACTCATCTGAAGGTGTGTGTCTGAACAGTGGGGTCTCGTATCGTCATGGCACTATCTGTCTGACTGACTCATCTGAAGGTGTGTGTCGGAATAAGAGGCCCCTGTATCGTCATGGCACTATCTGTCTGACTGACTCATCTGAAGGTGTGTGTCTGAACAGTGGGGTCTCGTATCGTCATGGCACTATCTGTCAGACTGACTCATCTGAAGGTGTGTGTCTGAATAAAAGGCCCTTATATCGTCATGACACTATCTGTCTGACTGACTCATCGGAAGGTGTGTGTCTGAACAGTGGGGTCTCGTACCGTCATGGCACTATCTGTCTGACTGACTCATCTGAAGGTGTGTGTCTGAACAGTGGGGTCTCGTATCGTCATGGCACTATCTGTCTGACTGACTCATCTGAAGGTGTGTGTCTGAATAAGAGGCCCCTGTATCGTCATGGCACTATCTGTCTGACTGACTCATCTGAAGGTGTGTGTCTGAACAGTGGGGTCTCGTATCGTCATGGCACTATCTGTCAGACTGACTCATCTGAAGGTGTGTGTCTGAATAAAAGGCCCTTATATCGTCATGACACTATCTGTCTGACTGACTCATCGGAAGGTGTGTGTCTGAACAGTGGGGTCTCGTATCGCCTTGGCACTATCTGTCTGACTGACTCATCTGAAGGTGTGTGTCTGAATCAAAGGCCCTTGCATAGTCATGGCACTATCTGTCTGACTGACTCATCCATCTGAAGGTGTGTGTCTGAACAGTGGGGTCTCGTATCGTCATGGCACTATCTGTCTGACTGACTCACCTGAAGGTGTGTGTCTGAATAAGAGGCCCTTGTATCGTCATGGCACTATCTGTCTGACTGACTCATCTGAAGGTGTGTGTCTGAACAGTGGGGTCTCGTATCGTCATGGCACTATCTGTCAGACTGACTCATCTGAAGGTGTGTGTCTGAACAGTGGGGTCTCGTATCGTCATGGCACTATCTGTCTGACTGACTCATCTGAAGGTGTGTGTCTGAATAAGAGGCCCTTGTATCGTCATGGCACTATCTGTCTGACTGACTCATCTGAAGGTGTGTGTCTGAACAGTGGGGTCTCGTATCGTCATGGCACTATCTGTCAGACTGACTCATCTGAAGGTGTGTGTCTGAATAAAAGGCCCTTGTATCGTCATGACACTATCTGTCTGACTGACTCATCTGAAGGTGTGTGTCTGAATCAAAGGCCCTTGCATAGTCATGGCACTATCTGTCTGACTGACTCATCCATCTGAAGGTGTGTGTCTGAACAGTGGGGTCTCGTATCGTCATGGCACTATCTGTCTGACTGACTCATCTGAAGGTGTGTGTCGGAATAAAAGACCCTTGTATCGTCATGGCACTATCTTTCTGTAACTATCTGACTCACCTGAATGTGTGCGTCTCAGAATAATAAGGCCTTGTGCCGTCATGGTATTGTCTGATCTGTTTGATGCCAGACTGTCCGTCAGATCGGATTCTTTCCTCCACGTGCATCTGTTGCATCATCATCTGGCGCAGGATCTGCTCCATCCGGGAGTGGAAGCCATCAATCCTGCCCTGGTAGTACGCCTGTGGGAACGGTGTGGTTGTGTGCTCACCACCCACACACACAGTCAAGACCAACAAGGCGAAACTGGTGTAGCGGATCTGGAAACATGGAGCATGGCCTTGTTATTATCTCACATAATACACTAAGCCTTCATTTTCAATCTCATTAAAATCAGACAGACATCATTGGAAGGTCCCGTCATGTGAACTGTGAGCTAACGTTGAACGCCCATTCTAAAAGAAAGATCCATGGGTTCCTGGGCCAATCAGCTATCTAAAACGATTCAATTTCATTTTGATACCACGTCGATCTGGATATTTAAAAATGAAACCCCACACAGAACACAACTATTCCTTCGAGGGTACTCCCATTTGGGTGTAGCTGCCATGGCGCTCAGAAACGACAGGCTGTATGAAATATCCAGAACACTGCAACGGCGTCGTTATACTTTCTACTTTCGACATTTCATTTGGTTCTTTTTCCGTGATACAGAAATAGGATAAGCTTCGCTCACACGTACCGAGAATTTACAAGCCTCGATTAAGGCTTGAGAATTTACAAGGGCCGATTAAAGAAGCATCCTCGGATCTTGATGCAGACAAGTTGGAATAAAAGATCTGATTTTAATGAGTTTGCCTTAATTTTTAGCCTACAAGAACAACCAGTGAACCATCAGACAAGCAATTGAGTAATTAACATTGTTTTTCAAATAAACAGTCATTACAGTGTTTTATGTTTTGGTACATGTAGCTATTGTGGACATTTTAGTTGAAGATATTTAGATTGTCACTGGTACGTATGATCGCAGTAAACTGGAATATATGTAGTGTCTTTTGGTTTTACCAAAGCGGAACATTTCTGCATCAAATGACTTGCATCACTTTGGTCGTTCCTCCCACGACCGCCCCCGTGGTCTAGGGGTAGAGCGTTCACCCGGAGAGCGGGTTCGATCCTTAAAAGATGGCACTTGTTTTTACCCTGCCTGGCGCTTGGCATTAAGTGCGGCATGGTATCTCAGTGGGCTAGCGCTTTAAAGTCGGACAACCGGACTAGCACACACACACACACACACACACACACACACACACACACACACACACACACACACACACACACACACACACACACACACACACACACACACACACACACACACACACACACGTCGCTATGTAAGTGCAATAATCTTGAACACGACGTTAAACCCCATTGCACCTTACATCACCTCACCGTTCCTCCTACTAATATGCTATAACTGCTGCAATACTGTTCGAAGTGACAGGAAACCCACTCACTTTAATTTCCCTTCTGGTAACCGAGTAATTTAAGCGTTCACTTAACGATGATCGGGGCTCGAGTATACAATGTTTAGCCGCCTGTACTTACCATTGTTGAATCTCTGTGCCAACTTCTCCAAACCAAACCGCATGGTCTTATATAGCGTTTTTCTATCTTAAGAATCCCATTTAAGAGATTGTCAGCAGTTGGTTCCACATTCCCACCCGACCTGCATACACTATCGCCGTCACATGCACCTGCAAGGCTCACAACGTCTTTACCATCATTTTGTTTTCAGTTATCGAGGTGACTTATCATTTTTCGATAGCTGAAAGTTAAAGGTTCTACTTTGAGCCTCCCTAATCGAAAACCTTATCGTAAAAGATATGCAATTGGTGCCAGATTCCTAATAAAATGTTTCAAATGTAATCGCAGTATTTCGAAATTTGGAGTTAACTCTTTTGAAATTCTTGACATTCCCAAAAGAATGTTCTTCAAAACAAGAAAAAAACGAACTTGGGAAGCCATCGAGTTGTACTCAAAGGACCTTGGGAAAAACATGGACTGCATACGTCACAATGGAAAGACACCGATGAAACAAACAGTAAGCGCTTCGTGATCTTGCAGATGGAGCATCTACCCGGAGAGTGGTAGCTTGGTGGTTGGAACCCCGGTCGCGTCATACGACACGACGTAAAAGATCGTACCCTGCCCGGCGCTCGGCATTCAGGGATAAACCAGGGACTAGTCGGCTCGGAGTCAGTGTGTGTCTGAGTGGGGTGGCAAGGAAGTTAACTGACTATAAAAGTGCTTCAATAGTCACTTCACTCGCCTCGGGAAAATGCTAGCACACCGGCAAAACACATTGCATTTACATCTGCGTTAGTCCTCCTTGTTGATAACATTAGAACACGTTATCTCTAACGAGGAAATTATGAAACACCTGATTATCTAGATTTGGACTGGGTAAGTTTGTATTTTATAGCATCTGGGTCTCGGATATGTGTGTGTGTGTGTGTGTGTGTGTGTGTGTGTGTGTGTGTGTGTGTGTGTGTGTGGGTATGTGTGTATGTGTGTGCGTGTGTGCGTGCGTGCGTGCGTGCGTGTGTATGTGTATGTATGTATGCATGTATATTCTGCATTCGGATATACCCGATTACATTCGTTTTCTGGATAAGCGCAAATCAGATATGATCGTCCAAATGCTTCGCCTCGACTCGACCAAAGTTGCGTCCCTTGGGTATGTAAGGATCCTTTCTATGTGTTCGAATCCCTTATGCGTCCCTTTTATGATTCTTGTTCTGTCCTCACGATGTCGTTCTCTTGGAGTACACCAAACGGGTAAACGTGTACGATTAGGCATAACTGTTTAATGTTGAATCAATCCTCGATTATCTACAGGATTATATCCATTTTCTTCTCTTTAAGGAAACGGTCATTCAATATGATGGTGGCTGGCCGGGGAGGTTGGTGGTTGGGGACGTTGGTGAGATTTAGGGGGTCGTGAAAAAAAGGACACAGCGAAAAAGCAGTGTCGGCAAAATGTACCACAACTATATTGGGGGTGGGGGATAAACAAATGACACAGTTTAATTTTTTCAAATAATTTGTCAATGAATTTGAACATAACATAGGGACTGGTCATTTATCATAGGGGGTGGATGTCATATAAAAAAAAAGAACAAATGATACGATCCCAATACCAATCTCGCCGGATTAAGAATTTAAACATGTTGAAATCAAGCGCATGTCATTAGGCAATAAGTCAAATAAAATTAGATGTGCAAATCAGAATCCCAGGAACTTGCATAAGACAATTACCACCATGACTTGCAACGACCTTGGTACAATCTTAACATCAAAATGTAAAAATAGACCAAGGTAGGGTACTGGTTACTAGGACACCTGACATTGACAGTCTCCTTACCACAGGTGATAGCATGAAGGACTACGTGTCAATACGTATTGGAGAAAACACGCTCACGAGGTTTTGGTAGACAGAGCATGCCCTGGGGAGAGGGAAAAACCAAGGGGGCGAAGCCCCCGGGTTTTTTCTCGACCCCCAGGGCATGTTCTGTCTACCCAAAGCGAGGGAAAGTGTTTTTCCATGCTTATAAACCGAAAAAAGAAACTTTTTATCAACATTTTTATGTTTCGAACATACTTTCCATGAACCTTAGGAAACGCGCGTAAAATATCTGTTGCTGGCGTACGGATCTTGAAAAGGACATTCTAAAAAACAGCTTATCAACACCTCTGTAGCCTCGTGGTGCACTCACTGGGTTACAGATATGAAGGTTGCGAGTACGATCCTCGGGAATATAAAGAAAACATTTGTCATTTGAGTTTACATTTCATTACATGTTACAATCTGAACGGAAGTTATATTTATAAAATCCCAGGGACATTACAACGTCCCTGTTCATGAGATTTAACCCAACTGGAAAGTAAAACCTCACAATAGGTTTTAATGCCTATAGAAAGAAGTCTCTTACTTAATCGCGATCCCAATGAATAGGTTAATAAGTGGCAGGTTCATATACCGCCGATGTTTAAGAAGCTCTATTTCTCTCATATAGAAAACGGAAGTTGACAATGAAAGTATATATGCCTAGGTAGACACAATTTTTATGGATAACAACTTCTTTAATACTGTGAAAAGCGACGTTTCGGTATAGATCCTTATCACATCATCAACTGGGACAACGTCCAAATCCTCGCCAACAACCTCCATGATTTCACCAAAAGAAAACTAACAGAAGCAGTCCACATTCGCCGCCACAAGCCATCAATCAACAGAGATGAAGGCTATTTCATCCCATCCGCCTACTATGAACTCATCAAACAATAATCACCTGTTTATTGGCTTCATGCCCCATTGGCTCCTAGCTATGTGTTTTCTGTCCATCGTGTTGTGATAGCATCATCCTTTGTTGTCACACCTACCTATGTTATCCCACTCATGTATGCCCTTGTTGTTACTGTTAAACCTCTACTGTTAATCCTCCACTTGCTATATATATTCTGCACTATGTCCCTCATTCAAAAAAAAATCCAAATTCACACTACCTAACTACAACTCAGTTAGAACTGACAGAGCTTAACCGAAAACAAGAAGAGCTGCAGGAGGACTAATCATATTTATCAGGGAAGATATAAATTACGAAGAAATAAAAATAGACACGCCAAACCTAGAAGCCAACAGCATTAAAATCACATTAAATAACCGAAACATAAACATCATAAATATTTACCACTGGGCGGAACAAAAAGTCCAACCTGAGGATCTAAACAAACTACTCCGAATAAGCGATAAATCTACTATATTCCTAGGAGACTTTAACGCTCACCATCCTACGTGGAGCATAGATGATAAAATAGATAATCATGGCAAATTAATCTCCGAATGGATAGAAACAAACGACCTAGTACTCCTTAATAGCAACCAACCCACGAGGTACGATAAGATAAACCAAAAAATGTCGGCTATCGACCTAACCATATGCACCACAGATCTAGCCCAAAGTACTCAATGGGAAGTGCACGACGTCCCGCTAGGTAGTGACCACTTCCCCATAAACATAACCATAGGAAATACAAACGTACCAATCCAAATAGAAAACCAAGAACCAAAATTCCATTACAATAAAGCTAACTGGGACCAATTCCAAGATATCTGCAACGAAGCTAACTTAAACGAAATAGAAAATAATGATCCAGACACCTATTGTAAAAACCTAACAGACTATATCATAAACGCAGCCAAAACCTCCATCCCCTTCAAAACATCTAAGACAGGCAAACCGACGGTACCATGGTGGAATGAGGAAATAGAACAGACTAGACGAAAACGTAAATCAGCCTTCAATAAAGCAAAACGCGACTACAAATATTTAAACATAGCCCACGAACTAAACCACCAGGTTCAAAAACTAGTCCAAATAGCCAAAAGTAGAGACTGGAAAAACTTCTGCGAAGGTATAAATAACCGTACAGATGCCAGAATGGTCTGGCGCAAAATCCACGCCATCAGAGGCTTAAAACGACATAAAAAAACCCCTAACATTGACAACTCAACCAACCCCGCCCAAAAAGCAAATAATCTCGCCAACCACTTTTCGGCCGTTAGCAGTAACACCAACTTCAGTAAAAAATTCCAAGATAAACTTAAAACAGAAAACAAACCCACAAAAGAACCAAACAATAACAATCTAGAAATAAATCAACCCTACACAATGGAGGAGCTCCTCTACGTAATCCGAAACAGGAAAAAGGGCACAGCCCCAGGATTAGACCTAACTTCTTACCAAATAATTAAAAAACTCCCCCTAAAACTACTCCAGGCACTACTCAAACTATACAATCTCATCTACCTAAACGGACAGGTTCCTACTCCCTGGAAACAGGCCCTAGTCATACCAATCCCTAAACCTAATATACCAGCTAATCAAGCTAACTCATATAGACCAATATCCCTAACTTCAAACTTATGTAAAGTAATGGAATCAATGGCTAAAAATAGATTACAACATTACTTAACCCAAAATAACATCATAAACCCAGATCAAAGCGGTTTCACTCCTGGCCGCTCAACCCTAGATAACCTCGCCCGACTAGAACAAGATATTAAGACAGGACAACTAAATAAACAATATACCACAGGCATCTTAGACTTCACTAAAGCTTTCGACATGGTATGGCACGATGGGCTAATACAAAAACTTAAAAAAATAGGACTCAAAGGTCAGATAATAAACTACATCCAGGACTTCCTAAACAATCGTAAAATAACCGTGGGTATAGACCAAACTCTATCGGACCAATGTCCCCTAGAAAATGGTACTCCACAGGGCAGTATCCTCAGCCCCACCCTCTTCAATATAATGATAAACTATCTATTCGAGGGCCTATCCCCTAAAGTAAACACATCAAAATTCGCGGATGATGGAGCCATCTGGATCCGCACTAAAAGCATGAACATGGTCCAAAATTTACTCCAAAAATCTCTTAATAAAATACAACAATGGGCTGACAAATGGGGCTTCTCCCTTAACTCAGAAAAAACAACAGGAATAGCATTCAAACATAAAAACATGAAACCCGCCTCCCCAATCCTCCAGCTAAACAATCAAACAATCAAATTTCAAAAACAAACCAAATTCTTAGGACTTATTTTCGATGAACATCTCACCTGGGATGCTCACATCCAAAACCTAACAACTAAATGCAGTAAAGACCTAAACACCCTAAGATGCCTAACTGGCTCTAACTGGGGAGCATCCAAAGATACCCTCCTCTCTCTCTACATATCACTAATTAGATCAAAACTAGACTACGGCTGCGCCATATACAACACCCTAAACAACTCTCTATCTAAAAAACTTGACTCAATACAATATCAGGCTCTCAAACTAATTACACGCACCCAACATGGCACCTCCTACACCTCACTTCAGGCCTTAACAGGAGAAATGCCACTAAGTCTACGCAGGGAACAGCTAAGCTTAAATTTCTGGGCCGCGTCCCAATCAAACCCTCTCATCCAAAACTTAATAAACCAAAACATCAGCCCCAAAAACCAAGCTCTAGCTCGTAAACACCCCTTACTTACCCCAATATCCCAAAGAATAACAAACTACCTAAATGAACACCAAATTAAAAATCTTAAACAAAACTGCAAACAATCAAATATCTTCACCCCTAAACTTAAAATACCCAAAATAGACACAACACTAGCTAGCCAAATAAATAAACAAACCGACCCAAACATAGCTAAAACTACCACACTAGCATACATACACGAAAATTGGCCAAATTGGTGTCACATTTACACGGACGGATCCTCAAATCCGACCTCCAAACACACAGGTTTCGGAGTCCATACCACACAACCAACTAAAACCACACAATCCTTCCGACTCCCAAACAACCAATCAATATTCACGGCAGAACTAATGGGCATGGCCTCAGCCCTCCATAATCAAGAATAAAAAAAACACAAAAAAATCCTAATACTTACCGACTCCCTAAGTGGACTGCAAGCCCTCCAAAACAAAAATACCAAAAACCGACCTAAATTAATAAATCAAATACTTAAAAGCTCCAACGACCTAACTAAGGCAGGCAAACAAATAACCTTCTTGTGGATACCCGCCCACGTAGGAATATACGGTAATGAAAACGCCGATAAAGCAGCTAAACTATCCCTCAAAATCCCAGAAATAAGCTTAAACTTACCCATCTCAAAATCAGAAATTAAAAGTGTAAACAAGCAAAAAATCACAAAAAAATGGCATAACCTATATCTAAACTCAAATAGCCAAATCAAAAAAGTGCTCAGCAAACCACTAACCAAACCAAAAATTCTCCCTCCATCCAAAAAAATCGACAGAGTAATCACTAAACTCCAAACAGGACACACCAACCTAAATAACCACCTAAAAAAATTTAAAAAACACACTACAGGTAACTGCCCACACTGCAAACAACCAGAAACCCCAGAACACGCACTCATCCACTGCACACACTACCTAACACATCGAACCGCATTACAAACCACCCTCAATCTAAACAAGGCTCTAACTCTAGAAGAAATACTAAACCCACAAAATAAACTAGAAAACTTCAAGGCCTTAGGCGTATTCTTAATAAAAACGGAACTAATAAAACGCATCTAAAAACACAATAACCTACCAAATCAAAATCACATAAACAAACAAACATCCACCATACCCAGCTCCCTTAGTTCTCCTCCCCAATCCCATCGGCATCTATTCCAAATCTCAAAATTCCCAAATTCTATATAAGCAACCCCTAAAACCCCCCTCTTGGGTTGCACAGACCACCTTCGCCCCTTTCGGAAACACATTAAATGGCCTGGCCGGGCCCGTGTGCGAAATACGCATCAGTCGGAAAGCGCACGTTAAATCTCCAAAGTAAGTAAGTAAGTAAGTACTCATTCAGGGATTTGGAAAGAATGCCAAGAGTGGGTGGGGGAGTTCGTCCCCCACCCACTCTTGGCATTCTTTCCAATTCTCAAAATTTCAAAATTACTATATAAGTAACCCATAAAGCCCCCTCCTGGGTTGCACAAACTCACTTTTCCCCTTTTTGGAAACACATTAAATGGCCTGGCCGGGCCCGTGTGCGACATACGCTTGCAGTCGGAAAGCGCACGTTAAATCTCCAATATAAGTAAGTAAGTAACTCATTCAGTCTTGTTTGACAACGGTATAAGGATCTATACCGAAACGTCGCTTTTCACAGTATTAAAGAAGTTGTTATCCATAAAAATTGTGTCTATCTTGTCATCCGCCAACTTCTAAGTAATGCCTATCAAACAAGTTATATATGCCTAGTGCGAGCGATAGACCTTTAACCTTTTTTCAGTCCTCCCCTCTCCATACATCTGTATCCCCATTAAATGCTAAATCATCTATAGAAACGCCCCTTTTTAAATGTACATTGTACCTGCAAGAAAGGTAGCCGTATCAAGGTATCAAGGTATCAAGGGGATTGAACGGGTCTTTCCTACAATTAGACCCTAAACATGTTAAGCTATTAAACACAATCTTACAAAAATGAAAATTATAGGGAAATGAACGTGTTTAGGTTTGTGTTTAGGATCTAGAGATATTTTACAGTGTACTGGTGATATTGGCGAAATTCCATCATGAAAGAACAGAGAAGTTTGATCAGACGGCTAATGTCAGCGTCGTGTCATTCGAAACATACCCGTGGTGTCGAGTGGGTCAAAGGTATTGACAAAAAAATGGAGATTTAATACATACGGGTGGCCCAGTCGTCTTAGGCGTCGCGATTCGCTGTACAGAGGTGCGTCCCTTGGGCTCGCCAGAAACCTATCATTGTGGGTTCGAATCCCGGTTCGCCCCGATTATGTTTCTAGCTTTGTCAGCACCATACCCGTGCTCGTGGGTTTCACCGAAGTGGTAAACGTCTGAGACCTGCGTCATTACGGGCTTTCCACCCACATTAAACTGGCACGCAGTGATATAACTGGAATAATGTTAAAAGCGGCGTTAAACCCAACTCACTCACACTCACATAATCCAGGATACGTTGAACCCATTTCACCCCGTTGTATATTCTGACTCAACAAAAACAACCACATACAAAGAAATGACAAGCCATTAAGCGAAATATCAATATTACATTGCCGTGGCCTACTCTGTCACACTACAGTATTGAAAAACCTCCTCGCAAACACACACACACAACACAGTCCTTCAACCAGAACTTTGGAGATCGTTTGTTCTTCAATTACATCAATCATAACATTGTATTTATTATCAATATAACGACTAGACCTCCGTAACAACATGGCTGACGGTAAACTTTTGTTTGTTTGTTTGCTTATTGTTTAACGCCGCACTCAGCAGTATTCCAGCTATATGAAGGCGGTATGTAAATAATCGAGTCTGGATCAGACAATCCAGTGATTGACATCTTGAGCATCGATCCACGCAATTGGAATCGATGACATGCATCAACCAAGTCAGCGAGCCTGACCACCCGATGCCGTTAGTCGCCTCTTACGACAAGCTTAGTCGCTTTTTACGGCAAGCATGGGTTGCTGAAGACCTATTCTACCCCGGAATCTTCACGGGTCGGGTGAGTGAGTGAGTGTCGAGACAGTGTTCCATCAATACGAATTAAAAATACCGACGACCTGATTTATCGACTTCTGACTGTCTGTTATTGCGGCTTGGCTGAACACCCATATGCATGTCTTTTCAAGAAAAAAATGAAAGAAAAGAAATTGTGGAAAGCTTTGTTAACTTTTTTAAAGTCACTCCTTCGATGTCCATGTTATTTTCTGTGCCTATCATGAATGAGTGATTAGGGACAAGGGACATACAAAAATGGCTTCAAAGTTTACTTATGGTACGTAGAGTCGAACCTAGGTTTTCGGTGTGATTAACCACACGTATACCCACCGCTGTTACATGTTACAGGTTACATGTATTATGTTTTGTGTTTATGGAGCGTGCACACCGGGTTTTTACTACGTTTATACCTTCATTAAGGTGCATCCATTTAATTTCAAGTGTGTGTGTGTGTGTGTGTGTGTGTGTTAAATGAATAACTTGTTCTAAAATACGCCCAAAATGAATATATACATAGTTTGGTGGATATAAATGGTGTTAAAATCAATTGTTCTCAAGCTACCCCTCCTCCATTGCCTATATTATGGTTCTATGTTTGATATTGGTTGATAGTTCCACTTTGCCTGAACTTGATGACGTCAACGTCGACCTAATATATATATATATATATATATATATATATATATATATATATAAGGGAGAAAGAGAAGAAATAAAGGAGAGAGAGAGAGAGAGAGAGAGAGAGAGAGAGAGAGAGAGAGAGAGAGAGAGAGAGAGAGAGAGAGAGAGAGATTATAACTATGGGCTGCGTGACGATGTCTTAATTACTCTTAAATCAATAATATTTTGCGTAGATTCTCTGTTAGAAAGTAATAAAACTGAGATCGCAAGTGAACCAACGTTTTGATGGAAAATTGCGGTAAACATACACAATGATAAAAACAATTACCCCCATGATGTTATTTTTCAGTTTCATGTTGAAAGTTAAGAATTCTAATCAACATTTATCATTCTTTGAAACATTGCAAGAAGCATGTATTGATTATAACGGCAACAAAATCAACCAGTTTCGAGAGTAACAAAATCGACATGTACCGGAAATCATTTCAGTTTTTTTCTATTTCTAAATTAAAGGAAATGGTAAATCAAGCAATGTATTGAAAATATTTTGTAGCAATACACGAGGTGAGTGACACGACCGATTGGAGCCATTGTTTTCGATATTTGCATTAGCACTTCATATCTCCATCCACTTGATTTTATTCAACACGAATTGTGAGACAAAGGACAAATACTTACAGAAGATTTTCGAAAAGAACTTCAGTATTCGTTTTTGGCATTTGCATTGAACGAGTAAGACATTGGGAGGATTATTTTCCAATAGTGCTACCAGAGCACGCCACCACAAAGAATGTCAGTTCCTGAAATTCGAACCTCAAGTGTTATTGTTATTCTCGACTCGACTTTGTCCTTGTGTCGTCGTTGTGTTAGATGTTGTTGTTGTTGTTGTTGCTATTTGTTGTTTAACACCGCACTCAGCAATAGTCCAGCTATATGACGGCGGTATGTAAATAGTCTGGACAAGACAATACAGTGATTGACATCATGAGCATCGATCCACGCAATTAGTATACGATGACCTGCATTAACCAAGTCACCGAGCCTGACCAACTGATCCCGTTAGTCGCCTCTTACGACAAGCAGAGTCGTCTCTTATGGCTAGCATGGGTTGCTAAAGACCTATTCTAACCCGGATCTTCGCGGGTCTTGTAGTGAGTGAGTTTGACGCTGCTTGAAAAGGTATTTCACTCATATCACGTCTTGTCAGCTTGATACGAGACGAAAGCAAGTGATGCAGGCCTTTGCCGTTTACTCTTTGATAAAATCCACGATCATGTGCACGGTGCTGAAAAACCAAGACACATAATCAGGTTAGCCAGGATTCGAAATCCCGGTCATAGGTGTCTGTCACGCCTAAGGGGCGCAACTCTGCACGGCGAATATGGTGTGGAGATGTTTGGTAGGTGATGGTGGTGTTCATATCATTAAGGACTATAGCTCCGATATCAAATACACTCATTGACCACAAACGAGGACCAATATTAATAATGAGTCCACACAACACACTTGTACAGCTAAATGCAGTTAAGTCTTCTTGGTTTCTTGGATATTTTACAAGAAAGAACTCTTAATAATCTATATTGTGTTGCTTACTGAACGAATATCAGATGAACCCTTTTCTATTTAAAGTTGTGTCTCAATTTCTAGCATTGCGCCATCACGAATCAACCAGTTATCTGTTACAAGGAGCCCTGATTCCGAATTAAAATGGCATGTTACGTCAAAGGGAACATGAAAATTCGTTAATGGCTTCGAGAAAAGCGCTTAAGAATAACAAAAGATGTGTGTAAGTTTGTGTGCATTCCTTTGATGTATGCGTGTATCTTGCGCTGTTTAGGGGGAAGTGTGTCTATGTGTGGGTCGCAGTGTGCGTGTCTTTGTGTAAGGGTTTGTGGGTGTCTCTGTGTCTCTCTGTGTGTGTCTGCTTGTCTCTCTCTGTGTCGCTTTCTCTCTCCCCCGTGTATGTGTTTGTGTCTGTTGGTCTCTCTGTGTATGGGTGTATTGGTGTGTCTAGATCTGTATCTGTCTCCCTTTGTGTGTGTCTCTGTGTGTGGTCCGGGGTAGAATAGGTCTTCATGCTTGTCGTAAAAGGCGACTAACGGGATCGGGTGGTCAGGCTCGCTGACTTGGTTGATGCATGTCATAGATCCCAATTGCGTGGATCGATGCTCATGATATTAATCACTGTATTGTCTGGTCCAGACTCGATTATTTACAGGCCGCTGTCATATAGCTGGAATATAGTGTCTCTTTGTGTGTCTGTATCTCTGTGTGTGTGTCTCTCTGTATGTGTTTGGGTGTCTCTGTGTGTCTGCGTGCCTCTCCCTCTCTCTCTCTGTGTATGTGTCTGTACGTCTCTGTGTGGCTGTAACTGTGTGTGTCTGCGTGCCTCTCCCTCTCTCTCTGTGTATGTGTCTGTACGTGTCTGTGTGGCTGTGTCTGTGTGTGTCTGCGTGCCTCCCCCTCTCTCTTCCTCTCTTTCTGTGTATGTGTGTGTAAATGATATGCGCGTGTGTTGGTAGACATAAGGAATCCAACTATGCAATTATTATTTTTTATTCACAAGTGAGTGAGAGTTTGGTCTAACGTCGCCTTTTGACAGTATTTCAGTTATATCACGGAGTGTCGACTTGATGTGGGAGAAAAGCTAAATATGATGCAATGATGGTGAAACACACAAACACTCATAATCAGGACGGTTCTTCATTTTTAGCACGATCGTCGGATCCTGGCACGACTAAGGGAGGCAACACTGCATAGCATTGTCACGATTTAGACACCTGTGCCCTGTGCTCCGTGAGAAGATAGCAACTCACGTATGTGCTGTTGTACGAAACTCATTTCACCCAAACCTCTCCAGATATAATACTTCCTGATGGGTTCGCTTCATATATAGTACAGCTACCCGACAGGTATGTGAACAGGGTGCACTCAGACATCATTTCACACAGGGCAGAGCAACTTGGTCTACTAGACAGCTGTTGTGTGTAGATCTGCGTGAATGTGGTCACACTGTCCATCTGCTGGCGGAAACCGGAACTGACGTTCCGACAGGAAACTAAGAAATCAATCCTTGCTTGCTGGTAAGGCGACAGATTGGAGTTCGCTGTTGTAGTTGTTGTTGTTACTATGGTCGAGGATGATGTTGAGCTTGACGGCTGAGCTATTGTAGACGTTGATGTAGAAGTTGAGGTTGAAGAAGTGGGCTCACTTGTAGACGTTGAAGTAGTCTGTTCATTCATTGTGGACGTTGAAGTGGTCGGTGCACTTGTCGTTGTGGATGTCGAAGCCGATGTCGAAGTTGAAGTCGGGGCACTTGTCGTTGTAAACATGGATGTCGATGTAGACGTTAATGTGGTCAGCTCGCTTGTTGTAGTCGTTGAAGTCGTCGGTTCACTTGTCGTTGGAGACGTTTCTGTGGTCAGCTCAGTTGGTGTAGGCGTTGAAGTCGTCGGTTCATTTGTCGCTGGAGACGTTGCTGTGGTCAGCACAGTTGTTGTAGACGTTGAAGTGGTCTGTTCATTTGTCGTTGGAGACGTTGTTGTGGTCAGCTCAGTTGTTGTAGACGTTAAAGTGGTCGGTTCATTTGTCGTTGGAGACGATGTTGTGGTCAGCACAGTTGTTGTAGACGTTGAAGTGGTCGGTTCATTTGTCGTCGGAGACGCTGCTGTGGTCAGCTCAGTTGGTGTAGGCGTTGAAGTCGTCGGTTCATTTGTCGCTGGAGACGTTGCTGTGGTCAGCACAGTTGTTGTAGACGTTGAAGTGGTCGGTTCATTTGTCGTCGGAGACGTTGCTGTGGTCAGCTCAGTTGTTGTAGACGCTGAAGTGGTCGCTTCACTTGTCGTTGTAGACGTTGAAACCGATGTAGAAGTTGAAGTCGGGTTACTTGGTGTTGTTGTAGCTGAAACAATGATGTTATACACAGGCTCACAGCAGCAACAACAGAAGCCGAGGCAGTAAATGACGTGTGTTGATACGTAAATAGACACAAGGTCTTTGGTCGTGAGTTCGAATCCCAGGTCGTCCTAACTATGTTCCTTGTTGACCGGGGGTTTCACCAAAGTGCATCACTTCAGGCTTTTCTTTCCACATTAAGCTGACACGCCGTGATTTAACTCGAATACTTTTCAAAGCGGCGTTAAACCCATATCACTCATTCAATCACTCACGTATATATATATATATAATATATAATACATATAACTTGCTTCACACATTGTACCAATGTACCCGGGTCATCGGCGTGACGAGCGAACGATTTAACCTCTAGGTTGCCCAACCGCCCCACTTTAGCATAAGTTCTAGGAACTGAAACATTTATCACAATACCTATTTCTGAAACGATTAGCTTTCGAAATCCATTTGTGAAACGATCCATTAGAGAATAGCTTACGAAATACGAGGAATTACCCATTATTTGTTCTTAGTGGTATTAACGTTAGTACCGTCATGTCATATTTGAAGAATCTGACGTCTTGAGTGTGTGTCAAAGCCAAGGAAGTAGGGGCAAAATACTCAACAATCATATCAGTGGGCTTAAAGATGAACTTTCGTTTGAAGAAAGCTGGGTTTTGGACTTGAATAAGTACAAGCTCTTTGAAGACACCAGATGATTGAAAACAAATTGGGGGATGTTGTTCCAAACGTCCTCCAAAGATTGGCTCAACTGTTGCGCTACCGCTTGTTTCTGGTCCTGTCAAGGCGTCGATCTATGTCATCCCAAACATTATTTATCTGGAAAAACAGCCGGCCATACAGTACAGCAATGTTATGCTGCCTAAACACGTCAGTTACAACACGTACATAATGCTGCTGCAACGTGACGTTACGTCACCAGTTTAGTGTCGACTCCGTAGATGCACCAACCGCATATGGTTACCTTGTTAACGTGACGACACACCTGGACGACCGGTCCGTGGCAAGTCGTGTTGCCCTGCTGTAGCTAACCTATCTCCTACCCAGAGTTCCTTGCGGGTCGGCAGCCAGCATAGTACCTCTGCCACAGGCCAGCGCCATGTGACGATTCGTCACATCTTTTAACAGTCCATTCAAGATATTGCATAATGCTTTTCATCCGTTTCATGTTGGACAAGTCTACACATTTTCATAAACAAATGCCAAAGAATGGTAACGGTTCATTAAGAAAGTATCCTAATACGAGAAAATCTACTTGTTTTTGCGTAGTTATCCTTTGTTTACATTGGTTGTACGGCTCCACGTGCTGTCATCGAAGCCCAAAGAAGAGCTGGAGATACGGTCACTTTGATGTATAGATATATATTGTCATGCAACTCACTGTCGCAGTTGTAGTAGCGTATCTGTATAATTATGCAAAACAATATGTAAAGCGCCCCCAAATACTTGCATTAGTCCGTTCTATACTGATTTCTGAAAAGCGTGTTTGATTACACAAGAAAAAAGACCAGTCACATGATATGCAAATTAGCCTGTGACAGTGGTGTTATGCTGAGTCACCACTGCGTCGGAGTGTGGTAGCTAACGTCTCCAAAGAGATGAGATTGTGTTTCCATGAACATTAAAATGTCGGGCCACTTCGTTTCGCGCCATTTGTGTTTTTGCAGCTTACCCATGGCGTGTAGACGTTTGTTTTCAGCAAGCCGTGGCATTGGGTAAGCGGCTTTGACGGTTAAACAAAAATGCTCTTAGTTATGAGCACCTGACAGCTAAACAATCATTGTGTTGTTTACATTAAAAGAACAACACTTGTGTGAGTATCATGCGCCATACAAACACGCAAGCATCCAAATTGTACGTTGTGCATGAATATGAGCAGGCAAATTGTGAATAACAACCTTAAAGTCGAGGAGATGTCTTCATGAATCTGCATTGAAAGATGCATTATTTATTCAAAGAATGAATTAATTTTATTGTACTTAAAATGAAGCACATTGACATTTTTCCGTTAGTATATGTAATAAATGATGTTTGCACTTACGTGGGGCCGCGTTGCCACTCCCCACCTCATCGGGTACTTCAGCTGAAATATACGAACACAATATCCATTTGTGAAACAATCCATTAGAGAGTAGCTTACAAAATACGAGGAATTACCCATTATTTGTCCTTAGTGGTATTGACGTAAGTAACGTCGTGTCATATTTGAAGAATCTAACGTCTTGATTGTGTGTCAACGCCAAGGAAGTAGGGGGGAAATACTCAACAATCATGTTAGTGAGCTTAAAGATGAACTTTCGTTTGAAGAAATCTGGGTTTTGGACTTGAATAAGTACAAGCTCTTTGAAGACACCAGATGATTGAAAACAAATTGGGGGATGTCGTTACAAACGTCCTCCAAAGATTGGCCCAAGTGAGGTTGCGCTGCCGTCTGTTTCTGGTCCTGTCGAGGCGTCGATCTATCTCATCCCAAAAATTATTTATCTGGAAAAACAGCTGGCCATACAGTGCAGCAATGTTATGCTGCCTAAACACGTCAGTTACAACACGTATATAATGCTGCTGCAACGTGACGTTACGTCACCAGTTCAGTGTCGACTCCGTAGATGCACCAACCGAATATGGTTACCTTGCTGACGTGACGTCACACTTGGACGACCGGTCCGTGGCAAGTCGTGTTGCCCTGCTGTAGCTAACGTCTCCAAAAGAGATGAGATTGTGTTTCCATGAACATTAAAATGTCGGGCCACTTCGTTTCGTGCCATTTGTGTTTTTGCAGCTAACCCATGGCGTGTAGACGTTTGTTTTCAGCAAGCCGTGGCATTGGGTAAGCGGCTTTGACAATTTAACCAAAATGCTCTAAGTTATGAGCACCTGACAGCTAAACAATCATTGTGTGTTGTTTACATTAAAAAAACACTTGTGTGATTAGCATGCGCCATACAAACACGCAAGCATCCAAATTGTACGCTGTGCATGAATATGAGCATGCAAATTGTAAATAACGACCCTAAAGTCGAGGAGATGTCTTCATGAATCTGCATTGAAAGATGCATTATTTATTTAAAGAATGAATTAATTTTATTGTACTTAATATGGAGCACATTGACATTTTTCCGTTAGTATATGTAATAAATAATGTTTGCACTTACGTGGGGCCGTGTTGCTATTTTTCTCCTCATCGGGTACTTCAGCTGAAATATACGAACACAATATCCATAAAGGTGAAACGATCCATTATTAGAGAATAGCTTACAAAATACGAGGATTAACCCATTATTTGTCCTTAGTGGTATTAACGTTAGTAACGTCGTGTCATATTTGAAGAATCTGACGTCTTAATTGTGTGTCAACGCCAAGAAAGTAGGGGGGGGGGGGGATACTCAACAATCATGTTAGTGGGCTTAAAGATGAACTTTCGTTTGAAGAAATCTGGGTTTTGGACTTGAATAAGTACAATCTCGTTGAAGACAACAGATGATTGAAAACAAATTTGGGGATGTTGTTCCAAACGTCCTCCAAAGATTGGCCCAACTAAGGTGTTGCTACCGCTTGTTTCTGGTCCTGTCAAGGCGTCGATCTATGTCATCCCAAACATTATTTATCTGGAAAAACAGCTGGCCATACAGTACAGCAATGTTATGCTGCCTAAACACGTCAGTTACAACACATACATAATCCTCCTGCAACGTGACGTTACGTCACCAGTTCAGTGTCGACTCCGTAGATGCACCAACCGAATATGGTCACCTTGTTGACGTGACGTCACACCTGGACGACTGGTCCGTGGCAAGTCGTGTTGCCCTGCTGTAGCTAACGTCTCCAAAGAGATGAGATTGTGTTTCCATGAACTTCGTTTCGTGCCATTTGTGTTTTTGCAGCCAAACCATGGCGTGTAGACGTTTGTTTTCAGCAAGCCGTGGCATTGGGTAAGCGGCTTTGATGGTTAAACAAAAATGCTCTAATAGTTATGAGCACCTGACAGCTAAACAATCATTGTGTGTTGTTTACATTAAAAAAAACACGTGTGGGTGTAGCATGCGCCATACAAACACGCAAGCATCCAAACTGTACGCTGTGCATGAATATGAGCATGCAAATTGTAAATAACGACCCTAAAGTCTAGGAGATGTCTTCATGACTGCATTGAAATATGCATTATTTATTTAAAGAATGAATTAATTTTATTGTACTTAATATGGAGCACATTGACATTTTTCCGTTAGTATATGTAATAAATAATGTTTGCACTTACGTGGGTCCGTATCGCTATTTTTCTCCTCATCGGGTACTTCAGCTGAAATATACGAACACAATATCCATTTGTGAAACGATCCATTAGAGAGTAGCTTACAAAATACGAGGGATTACCCATTATTTGTCCTTAGTGGTATTAATGTTAGTAACGTCGTGTCATATTTGAGGAATCTGACGTCTTGATTGTGTGTCAACGCCAAGGAAGTAGGGGCAAAATACTCAACAATCATATTAGTGGGCTTAAAGATGAACTTTCGTTTGAAGAAAGCTGGGTTTTGGACTTGAATAAGTATAAGTTCGTTGAAGACAACAGATGATTGAAAACAAATTGGGGGATGTTGTTCCAAACGTCCTCCTAAGATTGGCCCAACTGAGGTTGTGCTACCGCCTGTTTCTGGTCCTGTCGAGGCGTCGATCTATCTCATCCCAAACATTATTTATCTGGAAAAACAGCTGGCCATACAGTAAAGCAATGTTATGCTGCCTAAACACGTCAGTTACAACACGTACATAATCCTGCTGCAACGTGACGTTACGTCACCAGTTCAGTGTCGACTCCGTAGATGCACCAACCGAATATGGTCACCTTGTTGACGTGACGTCACACCTGGACGACCGGTCCGTGGCAAGTCGTGTTGCCCTGCTGTAGCTAACGTCTCCAAAGAGATGAGATTGTGTTTCCATGAACTTCGTTTCGTGTCATTTGTGTTTTTGCAGCAAACCCATGGCGTGTAGACGTTTGTTTTCAGCAAGCCGTGGCATTGGGTAAGCGGCTTTGATGGTTAAACAAAAATGCTCTAATAGTTATGAGCACCTGACAGCTAAACAATCATTGTGTGTTGTTTACATTAAAAAAAACACGTGTGGGTGTAGCATGCGCCATACAAACACGCAAGCATCCAAATTGTACGCTGTGCATGAATATGAGCAGGCAAATTGTAAATCACGACCTTAAAGTCTAGGAGATGTCTTCATGAATCTGCATTGAAAGATGCATTATTTATTTAAAGAATGAATTAAGTTTATTGTACTTAATATGAAGCACATTGACATTTTTCCGTTAGTATATGTAATAAATAATGTTTGCACTTACGTGGGTCCGTATCGCTATTCCTCTCCTCATCGGGTACTTCAGCTGAAATATACGAACACAATATCCATTTGTGAAACGATCCATTAGAAAGTTGCTTACAAAATACGAGGAATTACCCATTATTTGTCCTTAGTTGTATCAACGTTAGTAACGTCATGTCATATTTGAGGAATCCGACGTCTTGATTGTGTGTCAACGCCAAGGAAGTAAGGGGCAAAATACTCAACAATCATGTTAGTGGGCTTAAAGATGAACTTTCGTTTGAAGAAATCTGGGTTTTGGATTTGAATAAGTACAAGCTCTTTGAAGACAACAGATGATTGAAAACAAATTGGGGGATGTTGCTACCGCCTGTTTCTGGTCCTGTCGAGGCGTCGATCTATCTCATCCCAAACATTATTTATCTGGAAAAACAGCTGGCCATACAGTACAGCAATGTTATGCTGCCTAAACACGTCAGTTACAACACGTACATAATCCTGCTGCAACGTGACGTTACGTCACCAGTTCAGTGTCGACTCCTTATATGCACCAACCGAATATGGTTACCGTGCTGACATGACGTCACACCTGGACGACCGGTCCGTGGCAAGTCGTGTTGCCCTGCTGTAGCTAACGTTTCCAAAAAACTGGCCATACAGTACAGCAATGTTATGCTGCCTAAACACGTCAGTTACAACACGTACATAATCCTGATGCAACGTGACGTTACGTCACCAGTTCAGTGTCGACTCCTTATATGCACCAACCGAATATGGTTACCTTGCTGGCGTGACGTCACACCTGGACGACCGGTCCGTGGCAATTCGTGTTGCCCTGCTGTAGCTAACGTCTCCAAAAGAGATGAGATAATCATTGTGTTTCCATGAACTTCGTTTCGCGCCATTTGTGTTTTTTTTTGCAGCAAACCCATGGCGTGTAGACGTTTGTTTTCAGCAAGCCGTGGCATTGGGTAAGCGGCTTTGACAATTTAACCAAAATGCTCTAAGTTATGAGCACCTGACAGCTAAACAATCATTGTGTGTTGTTTACATTAAAAAACACTTGTGTGAGTATCATGACCCCAACAAACACGCAAGCATCCAAATTGTACGCTGTGCATGAATATGAGCATGCAAATTGTAAATAACGACCTTAAAGTTAAGGAGATGTCTTCACGAATCTGCATTATTTATTTAAAGAATGAATTAGTTTTATTGAACTTAATATGAAGCACATTGACATTTTTCCGTTAGTATATGTAATAAATAATGTTTGCACTTACGAGGGGCCGCGTTGCCACTCCCCACCTGATTGGGTACTTCAGCTGAAATAGATGAACACAATACCCATTTGTATTCATTAGAGAATAGCTTTGGTAGGAACTACCGATTATCTGTCCCGAGTACGATTAACGTGAATAACTAGGGAAATTAACGTTAATAACGATTGAAATCAAATACATGTACTCCTAATTCCGAGTGTCCAGTGGGTTATACTTGTCATTACGAAAATTCTTCTTAGTCGGATTAGGCTTTTTGTATGCCGTGACCTTGGACGGGTTTTAGGACGAACGAAGTCACCTTGGCCTGCTCCCGAAGCCTACGAGTATGTTTATATTGATTCAGTGATTCAGTGAGTCATATCTGATCTGAGCTTAAGAAAAAACACAGATTGATTTTCGATCTGAAACCCAGCTTTTTCTAAGGTGCATGAACTCTTGACCTGATTTCTATTTGACCTGGTGGCCGGTTGACCTATAAAAAATATAGAAGGCTCTTCCAATACGGCCTCCGGGAATTAATTCAAAAATCTGCACCCCTATTGGTAAAATGGTCTTGTTCTGTTGTACTGAAGAGGAAAGAACTTCGTTGCGATCGGACCGTATCACGCGGCATATTATGACTTACAAAACTTAGTATTCATCATATTTAATGGATATCATATAATTATTCCGGGGTAGAATAGGTCTTCAGCAACCCAAGCTTGCTGTAAAAGGCGACTATGCTTGTCGTAAACTAACGGGATCGGGTGGTCAGGCTCGCTGACTTGGTTGATTCATGTCATCGATCCCAATTGCGTGGATCGATGCTCATGATATTAATCACTGGATTGTCTGGTCTAGACTCAATTTTTTACAGACCGCCGTCATATAACTGGAATATAGTGTGGCGTTAAACAACAAACCAAACCAGAAAAATAATATGATTAAGAAATCAACGACAACTGGTAGTCATGTATTTTACAATAAAAAAATGCAGGGAGCAAAAATCACTCGGGGCTTTTATCGTACAATAAAACACTGCAGGGAGAATATGCTACCTGCTATGTTTTATTTCAGGATTGACTGTGTATTTTTTGGGGTTCATTGAGGTATGAATCGAAAAACCGATGTGCAAATATGTGTACGAATCCGCTACGCGGATTCACAGTGTTTGCACATCGGTTTTTCGATTCATACCTCAATGAACCGAAAAAAATACACAGTCAATGCTTATAATTAAATTCGACAACGAAAACATGTTTTATCTACAATAGTTTAACCAAAAAGAGTTGCATAAAAAAGCAGACAAAAAATGACGACATTGATAAAAATTCAAGGTGTTGTAATAATACTGTGCCGTGACAGGAATCAGGTGATTGTTTAATTTATGCACATAACTTGATACGCCTACAAAGTCAGTAGCCAGTCAACGGAGAGCAGGATCAAGACAATGTGTAGAGGACCTGTCAATCAAGGCCAGAAGCTGGAATAAATGCAACAGTCAGACTGTAACGATCCATAACCAATATGTCCGGGAGAAGGCGGCTGTTTTAAATGACGTGGTCAAATACTGCCAGATTCAAACATTAGTCCCTGAGAACGGGAACACACAGTTGGAAAAATGCGGGTTAGAAATGAAACCCGAAGACATGAAATTTGTAGAAACCAGGCGAGCGGAAACAAACAGGTGAGCGAGCCTGCACGTTGGCTGTTTCATTCCCTCTCGGCCTTCGGTCTCAAAGGGTTGTTTGGACAATGAATATGCATGAATTTCGCTCAATGCCCTGTGCATGACGATACTCGAGCAGAAAGGGAATTCCCTCGACTGTAATATTGTGATTCCCCGACATTCCGCAGTAATAAAAGTAGTCCGTCTCCGGTGGGCGTGGCTTAAGTTTTTACATTCATTGGCACACTCCGGCGCCGTGGTGACAAAACATAACACCACTGCCACAGACTAATTTGCATATCACGTGACCTGACTTTTCCCTTGTTTGTAAACATACGCGCTTTTTCGGAAAGCAGAATAGAACGGACTAGTGCAGGAACTTAGGGGCGCTTTACATCTTGTTTTGCATAATTATATACAAATGCTACTACACCTGCGACAGTGAGTTGCATGACAATACATATTGACACATCAAAGTGACCGTATCGCTCGCTCCCCGTAGGGTTTCGATGACAGCACGTGGAGCCGTACAACCAATGTAAACAAAGGATAACTACGCAAATAGAAATAGTTTTTGACGATTTAGGATATTTCTCAATGAAAGTTTACCTTTCTATGACATATGTTTATCTAGATATTGAGACTTGTCAAAACTGAAACAGGTGAAAAACATATGCAATATCTTAAATGGACTGTGCAAGATGTGACGAATCGTCACATGGCACTAGCCAGTTGCAAAGGTACTATGCTGGTCGTATGGAACTCTGGGTAGGAGAGTGATTCATTGGGAAATGAATGCAATAACACGTGACCAATTCAGCACACCAGGATGCAGGAAATTCAATGAACACAATATTTAATTATTGTACGATAAACAACGACCAACGTCATGATAGAATCATGTTTTATCGTGAAATAAACCACGCTTGCGTCTTCATTGGTCTTTGCAATTTATCGCGTAGATGTCTTATATTGGACAATAACACATAAAACAGGGGAATAAATGATTGTATTCACACTCATTAGCTTCACCCAGTTCTCCCAAAAGGCAGAGGCCAGATCATCTTCCCGAGGCAAGAGAGTTAACTGACAATCAAAGTCCAGTTTCCACACTTGACGAACTTGGAGTTACATTTAGGCTGGACTAACGAGTCTATGTATAGTCCAATCAAAATCGCGCAACGAAATCGAAATCCAGTTCGTAAACTGTTGTGCAGATTTCGGTCGATTGCAGGATTTACAAAGCATGTGCACCGCCAACTTGTTGTCAAGAGACAGTTTCCAAACCTTTTCATGTTTTTAATCAAGGAGCTTGCGTGATTTGATGCACTTCGCGATGTAAGACCCGTTTTATCACAATATGAATCTTTATTATCGATCAGACCGTCTTGACTGGGCGCCGCCATTGTGTTTGAAACAGAAGCAAGTGATGGAATCTGATTGGTCCATAGGAGAGGCTAAGAAGGGACATAACTTGTAATAACCACTAGTGGCGCTACGATCGAGCCGAGGAATTCCAGCCTTGTTCGATAAGGGTGGAAACTGGACTGATGAGGAAACTGGAAAGATGAGGCCAGATGGGAGACCGGCCTTTAAGTACGACACCTGTTTTGATGTCATGTTAAAGTCTGGTCATGGCCATATGCACAGTGGTCGTTTTGCCGGTTGTCGATTTGAGAATGAAGGAAAAGTACTGCCGTCGTAACTTCTCAGCCAATCTATAATGTCATTTATTATTCAGCCAATCAAATTGCAGGATAGGGTTAATTTCCATTGAGGAATTACCGAATAGTTAATTCAATAATTAACAATATTTCAATGCATTTGGTTATCTTATTACATATTGTGTCTCCTTAAACACTAGGTCAACTCTGATTCTGGTAGTATTTTATATCAACTTTTGAATTTAACGGCCGCTCATGGGCAGAATTGTCAAAGTGGTTTATGTTTGCGTCTAGATGTGAAAGGCGGTGGGTTTCTTTTGCTTTATATTTACTTCACATGACCCCGCTGTTTGACGAATGCCATCTCATGTTAGAATCGATTGATAATTGGCGCAGCACAGCAAGGAAGGGAGGCCATTTTGCACTCGGTTCACCTCAGGTCATCTCGGTCACCATTGGGAGGAATCCATATTGGAACTGGATCACTAGTTTCACTCGTACACGTGTCTATCTCTGACACAAAATAAGCTTGCCCACGCCTAAATGTTGCTCAATATCAAATTGTGTTATCAACCGTCAAAACCTTAAAATCGGACGTCATATGTTACCAAATCAGAGGATCCTTCGGTACATACCTTGATTTATTGTCTCCCTACTTGTGTTTGTCTGGGGGCACAGGTGGCCCAGTCGCCTAAGGTGCCGCGATTCGCTGTGCAGAGTTGCGTCCCTTGGGCACGCCAGTATCATAGTGGGTTCGACTCCCGGTTCGCCCCGATTATGTTTCTAGCTTTGTCAGCACCATACCCGTACTCGTGGGTTTCACCGAAGTGGTAAACGTCTGAGACCTGCATCACTTCGGGCTTTCCTCCCACATTAAGCTGACACGCCGCGATATAACTGGAATACTGTTAAAAGCGGCGTTAAACCAAACTCAGTCACACTCACTCTGTTTGTCAATCCTGTTTCAGGTTTAATGTTAAGTGACGTTCAGCAAACCACATGATAACTACATAGACGTTGAATATAATGTAGGCATGAAATTTAGCTACCAGTTTTTGAGCGAGCATCCAAAATAGGGCCTTCACTTCGTTCTCTGCAAAACAACAGTGGTGCTGTAGTATAATGTAGGCAGGGAAATTAACTATTCTCAATAGTGTCCTTGTCTCTGTGTAATATCGGTAAATACTAAATGCTAAATTTGATGTACACAGTAAGTTTCTCGGACAGACAATTTGCTCAAACCTTATTTCCCCTAAAATCCCACAGCATCTCACCTCACCCCACCCTTCCCCGCCTCACCTCACCCTAACCCACCTCACCTTCCCTCACCTCACCTGCAAAAGAGTTTGTCCACCTACCTGTATTGTCCGAACTGCCTATCGGCATCATTGTTCCACCGGCTGAAAATATCACAAAACGTATTTTAAAACGGTTTATTCAAAACATATTTACATAGTGGCTTTTCACGATTGCATTTTGTTAAATCAGAAATACTGTATTTAATTCTGCATCAGTCAGTAGTAAAGAATATTACGAATCTTAAACCTTTTACGTTTCCAGTGGGACAAAAGTCCCTTTTCAGACCACGTCCTTTCAATGTCATCGGATTGTCTGGCCTGATCGATTGTTTTCAAGGCCGCTGCCGTGAATAAAAAGTAAGTATTTATTGAAAGGTATTGTTTGACCCTCTAGCGATGACATTAACTCGTCTTTTGAACAAACTGGGGGTTCTTTAACTTCTCTTGTGTTCAATACTTATACGAAATAGAAAGATATCGGTAGATAAATCACCAATGATAATAACAAAAAATATTTTGTCTATTGTCAAGTCGTTTGCCTATAAATGATAGTGAACATGTACCTCTAGTCTGCTTCAGGAACATCATCATCATCATCATCATCATCATCAACGTCAAAACACGGACCATGGCCTCAGTTTCAGATGACTTGACGTTTGTGGAATTATTGAAACTGGTTAAAACATCTGTCCTTGAAATTCGACGAAAGCTTATTCGAACGAAGTTTTAGAGAACGGTAGACAAAAATAAATCTAGTTTGACTTTCTGGGGTCAAATTCTTTGGCATCCACAATAACACGTCGTCCCGATCCTTGCGAACTTTGAAGATACTACTAAACTGAAATCGTGCACCCGGAAAAACTGGCGTTCATCACGTGCTGGTTTGTATACTAGTTTTGTGATTTCGTTGCCGTCACCAAATAACAGATTGAGGCTGATTGTATAAACATTCTTTTCTGTAAGTTTCATACATGAGGTTCCGCACATAATCGATCATAATTCAGTTCAATATTCACCTGTCATCGATTGAGAATGTTTCGTCAATAAATCCAAGCATGCCTTTGTCACGGCGCAGAACACATATGGATTTTTAAAGTAACTTTTCACATCATTCGATAAACCCATGATTTTTGTATTTTTTTCTGAAGCGAAAAAATCGAATTTGTTACCGTGATAAGTACTGCTTGCCATGCCGTTTCAAAATTACTTGTTTCCATAGCTAAAAAATCCACTCAGTACAATGTACATAAAATACATGGTAAGATTTACGTCTTTCTGATTGTAACATGTCCGTGTTAAAGAATCTTTGATGTTTTATTTTATGATCAACTACAAACATTTTCAATTAAATACGCGTATGTGAAATACCCATCCATCAATATAATATTCCCAGTTAACTTATACAGACCGGTTATGGGGCACTACTAACGTGATAGATATTGTGGATACCGACACAAACATACATAAACATCAGAGACTATGCAAACAGTCAATGCATTTGTTACCACCCGTCCTATTCCCTAGCATGCAAGAGGACTCGTCAGCATACCGATCGGTCTAAAATAGGACAAACCAAAGCCTAGATTATCTATGGAATACCGTAAGGGACATTCTCGAGACCTCGACCTTTGGAAACGAGCTAAATATGCCCAAAACGAGAATGCGAGATCGCGAGATTTGGCCAAAATGTCCCTTACAGTATTCCATAATTATCAGTGTTGTGGTCAAAGAATCACTCCTTAATGTCTTGTACATGAAAATAACTTGTATATAACAATGCACCAGAATTACAGTTCCAATTCGTTCACAATTTTTAACGATAGGTAGTCATGGCAACCGTGTTAGAGGTCAGAGGGGCACGGGGGGATCCAGCCGTCTAAGGCGCCGAGATTCGCTGTGCAGAGTTGCGTCCCTTGGGTACGCCAGAAACCTACGATTGTGGGTTCGAATCCCGGTTCGCCGCGATTATGTTTCTAGGTTTG
This sequence comes from Haliotis cracherodii, assembly GCF_022045235.1. Classification (NCBI taxonomy): domain Eukaryota; kingdom Metazoa; phylum Mollusca; class Gastropoda; order Lepetellida; family Haliotidae; genus Haliotis; species Haliotis cracherodii. The sequence continues at coordinate 18,296,178 of NW_027266271.1, forward strand.
TCAGCACCATACCCATGTTCGTGGGTTTCACCGAAGTGGTAAACGTCTGAGACCTGCATCACTTTGGGCTTTCCTCCCACACACGATACAAATGGAACCATGTTAAAAGCGGCGTTAAACCCTATTCACTAACTCCATGCAATCAGCACAATATAAGGGACGTTACTCTTATTTATTATTAGCATATCATAACAAGATTATCTCCCTTAGACCATTAACTACATTGATGGCGCGGCGCGGTTGGACGCCTTCACAACACACCGCGCTGGCGGGGTAATCTTTCAACGACGCTCATATAAACGTCTCGTGTTTACTTCAATCTTGATTCATTATTTATTTACATATATTGGGGTCATGCGACGACGTTTTGTGTCACACAAACAGACCTACCGGAAATATCCTGGGCGTCTGATGCCTTTTTTCAAATAAGATCATTCTTTCAGAATAGCTTCGTGGTAAAGTGAATATCATTTAGTTACCGATTTAACCTAAAAGCCTTTTGGCATAAACCCATATTACATTTGATCAAAACTTTGACGTCTCAATATATTTTGTATAATGGCAAGTAATGTGCAGACGACATGACGTATATTTTATGATTTACCGATCTAAAGCCATGTAGTTATAAGCAGCAAGGGCGTCTTTCCTTCACAAGCAAGAGCTGACCAAGGCATTTAAAAGTCATCTGCCCAGGGTCAAGTACTCCGTAGCCTGTCTAATCACATTCATCCCATACTTAACCATGGCTGTTGTGGCAGCTTTGTCATAAAAGAGTAACGATGGTGGATCATCCAGAGGAGGATGAATGGAAGCGTTGAACACTCAACAGCATCCTCGACCTACAGATTTGCCTTGTCTAAGAGACAGTGCATGCTCAATCCAGTTCTTTTCCTGAGACTGGGCCTCGAATAAGCAGCTCTAGTGAAGCACCATGTAGATCTAGGTACATTCATAGTATTTGCCTTCAGTGCCACAAATGGAACGTAGGCATAAATGTCTTTGAGAGAATGCCTGGAAACTGATGAAGGTGAATATGGTGTGGGTTCACCAAAATTTGTCTAGGTAGGAAACTGAAATACGCTTATGCCAGTTCCATGAAATGAGTTCACAGAACCAGATTGTGGTCAGTGTTATCAAGGACCCAAACTATGAGCAAGTTCTTTCTCAAGCAGGCGGGAAGCACTACACCTTCCAGGGGACAGTTTATGTTTCACGCGCACAATACAGTACAGATATCATATGTACGTTAAAGAACAGAAAAAAACAACGTTAATTTAATATATGACATGAAATAATAAAAATAATTTTAAAAAATACAGTTTTAAAGCAATAACAGTTTGTCGGCCATATTGGATTTTCTGGCTACTATCCTAAAACTTCTTAAAATGATAGAATGCATTCACATGCAAAGATGATCCGTGAAGATCCGGGGTAGAATAGGTCTTCAGCAACCCATGCTTGCCGTAAAAAGCGACTATGCCTGCCGTAGGAGGCGACTAACGGGATCGGGTGGTCAATCTCGCTGACTTGGTTGATGGATGTCATCGTATCCCAAATACGTGGGTCGTGCTCGTGGTGTCAATCACTGGATTGTCTGGTCCAGACTCGATTATTTACAGACCGCAGTCATATAGCTGGATTATTGCTGCGTTCGGCGTTAAACAACAAACAAACACACTCAAACATGCTTAGTTTGGTGTTTTCCTCCACCGGGTAACAGTAAAGGCAAAATCTGGCGCTAAGCCACCTCACTATACGTATTATAATACTCATCTAGTATAGTATACTTTCACAGTCACCTCAGATGCAGTCTACACAAAGCTTCGCGCATCTTCCCAGGGCAGGAGAGTTATATAACTGACTTTAAAAGTCCAGTTTCCACCCTTGCCGAACTAGGCTGGAATTCCTGGGCTCGATCGTAGCGCAACCAGTGGCTATTATTAGTAATGTCCCTTCTGAGCATCTCCTATGGACCAATCAGATTCCATCTCTTGCATTTGTTTCAAACAAAATGGCGGCGCACAGTCAAGACGATCTGATCGATAATCAAGATCTATATTGTGATAAAACGGGTCTTACATCGCGAAGAGCATCAAATCGCGCGAGCACACTTATTAAAAACATGAAAAGGTTTGGAAATTATCTTTTGACTACGAGTTAGCGGTGCACATGCTTTGCAAATCCTGCAATCGACCGAAATCTGCAAGACAGTTCACTGACCGGATTTCGATTTCGTTGCGCGATTTTGATTGGACTATGCATAGACTCGTTAGTCCAGCCAAAATGTAACTTCATAATACCAGCCTAGTTCGGCAAGGATGGAAACTGGAATTTATTGTCAGTTAACTCCCTTGCCTCGGGAAGATGAGCTTGGCGTGCATGATTTGGAAGCAAAATTGGGCTTGATGCTGTACTTCCGGGCCGGATGTTGTTCCCCCTCAACCGGTTTCGTACGCATCTGCCACTGATGGTCTCAACCCAGGAATTGTCCGAGCTGTTTATGTGGCAGTTTGCTATCGATTCCGTTTTTTACGTCTAAATAAAAGTGCTCTTTTTATGAACACTGGATAACTAAACAACCATTTTGTGCAGTTCACATTAAAAAAACAAACAGTCAACGTGTGTGAGTATCATGTTCGATCTCAACAAACACAAACGTCCAAATTGTGCGCTGTGCATGAACATGCACATGCTGATGGTGACCGACTCCCTTAGAGTCCAGATGTCCTCATGAATATGTATTGATGTAAAGATGCATTATTTTATTTCAGAACAAATTTACTTTCATTGAACTTTATATGAAGGCAAGTTACTTTTTTCGACTGGTATCTATATATGTATGTGTGCATTAACATCGGTTTGCTTGTAATGTGTATAGTGTTCGAGTGTGCGTAATTCATGTGTATATTGTATGAAAAGATGAATCAATGGATTAACACTACTTTTTAAATTTGTATACGTATGTGTGATATTTATCAAATGCTTTTATTGTGGCGAATTTTTTTTCTCTCATGACCCTAAAAGGTGACATTTAGATAAGGGAGCATCTGTGTTTCCCCGAAGCATCCGACAAACTATTTATTTACTAAGAAAGATCATACAATATAATAATGTTCACTTTTAACACAATATACTGACGTTCTGGTAATTTCCGCTAAACCAACCATTCATTTAAATACCACTGCCAACAAACTATTCATTTGGGGCATAATTCTCATTAATACTCTCCAAGAAAACAAATGGATGTTCCCTAACGATGTTTCATTACCCCCCACCCCCACACACCCCCCTCTCTTTCTCAAGCAAATAAAATTACACTTATATCACACACAATGTTTTTTCTTTATTCTCATCGCATTCGCATACATAATCCAGTCCCGAGGTGTGTCACTAACAACAAACTGCTACATATTAAAAATAACAACACACCAATGTCTTCATAAATAAGGCCCCAACGACGACAGCTGCATATAGGTAAAGTCACATAAGTAATGTATAGTAGAAAATAGCGAGTGCTCCTACACCTGACACTCAAAATAAAAATATAAAAGTAACCCTGTATTTCGAGGCAAATGTAATACTATTCACGTGACAATTGTCGCCTTTTACGGCAAGCATGGGTTGCTCAAGACCTATTCCACCCCGGATCTCCACGGGTCCTATGATATAGCATTAGTCGGAATCGTACAATGGATTCTGCCTTGAGACGAGATTGCTTATGGTTATTGAACGCTTTATTCATCTGATAAGTTTTATTACGTAGGGGGGCGATCGGTTAGCCCAGTGGTTAAAGCGTTCGCTCGTCACGCCGAAGACCCGGGTTCGATTCCCGACATGGGTACAACGTGTGAAGCCGCTCATTTCTGGTGTCCCCCGCCGTGATATTGCTGGAATATTTCTAAAAGCGGCGTAAAACCATACTCTCTCACTCACTCACTCACTCACACATACCTCGGTAGAATTTGGGTAGGGAAGTTATTGGTCAGTTAACAAGGGAATCAGATGTCCGGAAACTCGTTTATCCGGACAATATTTGAAAAAATGCAAGTGTACGGATAAGTGAGGTTCGACTGTACATATGGCACTGTATCAGATGGCACTTATTCGGAGGCGTAATAAATATACACGTGTCCGCTGATATGTCAGAAGTAACATAAAAGTAAACAAGACCTTTGCTTTGAATAACTGATAATATGAAATAAAAAAAGACATTTAACAGATGCATATGAACTACCTACAACGGACGAAATGGTCTTGCGTTCTTAGAAATGGTTTGTTCCGTACAATAAATCAAGATTACCTTGTCAATCATTATTTTACAAATTATACTCGATGAACATGTTCACATGTTCAAGGAGACAAAGTACATACCGGGCTCCTCACCAACACCTCCCTTACTCGTTATCATGGACACTTTAATGGATTATGGAAAGATACGAGTTTGATGAATGATATGGCACTTCGGTCGAGACCTGTGGAATATCCGGTCACATAAATGAGGTTAAAGTATGCCTAGACAATGTTCTTTGGAAATCCAACGGGAGCGGATGGTCAAATCGTCCAAGGCGCTGCAATTCGCCCTGATTATGATCCTTGGGTTGACAAGCCCGTGGGAATCCCATGGTCCCATCCGTGTTAGAATTGGTCTTCAGCAGCCCAGAAACCTAAGAGTCGACTAACGGGATCGGGTGGTCAAGCTCGCTGACTTGGCTGATGCCACTTATCCCATTTGCGTAGGTCAATGCTCGGTTTCAATCACCGGATTGTCTGGCCCAGACTCGATTACTAGTATTTACATTCTACCGCCATATAGCTGGACTATTGCTGAGTGCGCCGTTAAACAAACAAACACCAAAGTAGTAAAACCTACATCACATTGGGCTCTCACTGGGTTAAACACAACTCACTCATTAACTCACTCACTCACTCACTCACTCACTTGACGAAGACACCATTGCCATGCATGACATCAACGGATTCTTACACAATCTCTCAGTCTTTCTGGTAAAGGCAGGGACGGCAACGTGGCTGGCAATGATGGACCCAACACCTTCCGTATCACCACACAACTCATCTGAACAAGAGTCATTGGGTTAGTTGCATAAAACATCAACTGCTTTCTGAGGGCTTCCTTCTCAACGAATGCAGGATAGTGTCTATCGTCCAGTATCCATGCCAAATCGGGCTTGATATCATAACCACCCCTGATCGTGATATCAATGGCGTGCTCTCTGGCTGAGTTGGTCAACATGGCAAGGTTATACAAGGGACTGTCCTCCCAGCCACAACCCTCGCCTGTCATATAGAAGTTCATAGACACAAGTAACGAAATCACAGACAGGTTCTTAACTTTACTGGCTGCATGGAACTCGCAATATTTGCTTGGTGTCCAGAGGGAAACAGCACCAGCTTCAAGAAGCGTCTCCACATGATCCAGAACCTCGCCATCTCTGTTTATTGCCCTGTACAAAGGAGATATCCCTCTTGTGGTTCTAATGTTCACAGACGCTCCAGCCTCTATCAAAGCATGCACGTTATGGATCGATCCTTCACCGGAAGCTACATGTAGCGCAGTCTCACCGAACCAGTTCTTAGAGTTGGGGTCAATCCCTCTTTGCTTCAAATACTGGATCGCGCGGGAATTATCACCACTGCTCTTAGCGGCGTAGTGTAAATGCGTGAACCCATAGTCTTCGTTGGAAGTTAATGGAAGGCCAAGCTGACTCAATCTTCTGATCATTTCAACGTGGCCATTAGTTGAAGCACACTGAACCAGACCGTTCCCAAAGAAGGGCCCTGAAGCATCGAACCCGTACTCAAGTAGAGCATCCAGAATGGCAACACATCCAGTTTCCGCAGCAGTCTGAAGAGGCCAATGGGAATTGATGTTCCAGAGGTCTTTGGCGTTTGAACCTAAACCCCGAGACTCGAACCAAAGCCTTACGTTTTCAAGGTTATTGTTTCTTATGAATTTGGTCAACTCGTTCCATTCGTCTAGGCTAGGTTTGGTTGGCTTCATTTCATTGTCGCGTGCATGGCATCTGTTTTCTTGGCATGGTTCTGTGTCTGGAAACTGAACAGGGTTGTGATGTTGGTCAGGACATCCTGGTGAAAGATTTCGAACATTTCTCTCCATTTGTACCCCTGATTTGGCACCCTCCGAAGTATCCATGGCAACAACACTTACTAAGTTATATGTACATTTGTCAGCTTAGCATATACTCAGATACACGGCTGATGATGGCTTACAGTTCCCAAAGTCATCTATTCGATCAACACCATCAGCGGAGACCCTAAACATCATTGAATATCACCTTCGCGTTGTGGAGTACGTGTATAATCGCTTCTGAAATTTAATATATCACACATATAAATCCATTCTGTTACAACCACATGCCACTTCTTGCATTCCATATAGAAAATAGTTCAGGTTTCCGGTGAGTATTGACTGTTCGAGCCCAATTTACATCTTACGATAAGTCTGTAACACATCCTTGACGGTCAGGTGTATCATCTCCTTTGAAAGCGTCATCGGTGTTTTTAACTTGACAGTTTGGCAAAAACACATCATAATGGAAACCTGTTGTTTTTTAAACAACTGGACACGATTGATCCCGTTACTTGCCATAGGTCACGGCTCATAATCCTTATTTTTTCACAGCTCTTTGTTTCTGGGGAAAGTCCATGCAACCGGCTGTCGCAGAGTTGTAAAACTGGATCACGCACGTTCATGAATACTAGTAAGTATGCCCCGGCTGTTGGACGGTGGTACAAAGTACGGGTTACTGTGACTGTGGATGCTGATGCTGAACAATCTAGATGCTAGACATGTTCCTGAAATATAATTAATAATCATAGCATTATCTTTAATGTCAGGTATATATTATAGCGGACGCGTGACGTTCGTGACTGAATCCAGGTTAACACAAACGACAGCTTTTAAAAAATGCAATTGAGAATGAAACACTATTTGTGTATCGTTGGATGAATTTCATAAAGAGTAATTAAGTAAATGGTTAAGTGAATTTCAATACAGTATTTTAGGAACATCTTTATTGGCATGCTCCAACAAACAATTTGTGAAATAGATCCTTTAATGTACTCTTTTTCATCCATTGGGGCGGTGGGGGTAGTGTATTGGTTAAAGCGTCCACTCGTCATGCCAAAGACCCAGGTTCGATTCCCGCATGAGTACAATGTGGGAAGTCCATTTCTGGTGTGCCTCGCCGTGGTATTGCTGGACTATTGCTAAAATGGGCGTAAAACCTCACATACTCACCCACTCACTATTCACCTGTGGGCATTATGGATAAGACTAAATAGATCCATAACAACCATTGCTTGTGGTAAAATGTTGCTAATTGGATCGGGTGGTCAGGCTTAGTGTCATGGTTGATTGCATGTCACTGTATCCCATTTGAGTGGATAGATACTCATGATGTCAATCACTGGAATTTTTGGTCTAGACTCGATTATTTACTTACCGTCATCATGTACCCGGAATATTGCCGAGTCGGGCATCAAATATACATATTTTTTTTCTTCTATATTTTGAGTTGGTAGTTTGGAGCCGAGTGATGTTTTGATGTATCAGAGATAAACAACTATTAACTATTTGGGAGGAAATCGTAAGAAGAAAAATATGTATCTGCACAGTTTGTGTGTCAGATACAGTCACAACGTCACTCTTAGACTAACGCTCTGAGAATATATATGTGTGACTACATTTAAGATGAAAAGGAGCCCCACTGAGTTTCAGAACATCTGGACAATCTAGACTTGATTCGTTTAAGGCTATCGCATTTTGTAAGGCCTGGGCGGAAGGGAAAATATTTAGGTCAGGTACTCTGAGACAGACGACGTCACGGACTGAATAAACTGTGGTACAATTACAAGGGACCGGTTCATATTCCCATTGTGATTTTCTGCCTCGAGTTTTACAAAAAAACAAACCTATAAGTGTTCACTGGATGTCTTGACAAAAAACTGTTTTGTCGGTTCTAAAGATATTGTTGCCTCCCCCTTTTTAAAAAGAGAAATTAGAAGCAGTGCCCGAAAAATTATTCTGTCCAGAATGTTAAATGATAGGTCCCTTAGATATCGGTATATTACCAGCACTATTGATAGAACCAGCAGTAAAATCCTTTCCTTAACTGGGTCAATGACCCAATGACCGCATTTCTGTTCCTCGCAGACATACATACCAATACCCAGGTTCACATATTCATTTATAAAACCAATAAGACAAAGTTCGTGGGATATTTTGCCACTTGTGATACCAAAGCTTGACATAACAAAACAGAAGTTGTGACTCATATTACGTATCGTCTAAATTTAGAATATATTTATTGCGATGAATGAACTGATCTAATTCACCCTGTTTCGTTTTCCATTAATCATATGCTGGTCACTAACCTTTAACATCTTACATAGCTGTCAAATGAATTAAAAAGTAAAATTATAAACAGTTACTCTGTACCTTGTCTTTGTGTCTCGCCCCAACTGGTGGCTGCTTGGTAATCAATAGCGCAAGGGAAGTAACTCCGTCCACCTTTTTCTAAAAAAAGTTGCCATAAAATATCCGCGTATTTATGTGTGTCAATCTAATCTATAAGCTTTTATAAGTTTTCACACACGGTCACAGAATAGGACCTCTCTTACACTATTATCATTTAAGCAGACTGATCCGCTATGGATCCAGCGATCGAAAGGTAGGTGTTCCCGTATCTGACGCAATAAGTCAACTTGAAGTGCATCGGTTACGAAACAGCGCGAATGGTTGGAGTTACGTCCCTTTAGCAATGTTTCCACTGTTAGCGATCTTAACGAACCACTTGGTTTGAAACTGATAGGTATTCATATTTAATTCTAACCATGTTTGTATGAAACATACAACACTGGCGCATATATATATATATATATATATATATATATATATATATATGTGTGTACGTACGTGCATGCGCGTGTGTATGTGTCATCAACTGTCACGTGAATAGTATTACATTTGCCTCGAAATACAGGGTTACTTTTATACTTTTATTTTGAGTGTCAGATGTAGGAGCACTCGCTATTTTCTACAATACATTACTTATGTGACTTTACCTATATGCAGCTGTCGTCGTTGGGGCCTTATATATCAAGACATTGGTATGTTGATATTTTTAATATGTAGCAGTTTGTTGTTGGTGACACATCTCGGGACTGGATTATGTATGTATATGTATATGTGTGTGTGTGTGTGTGTGTGTGTGTGTGTGTGTGTGTGTGTGTGTGTGTGAGAGTGTGTGTGTGAGTGTGTGTGTCAGTGTGTGTGTCAGTGTGTGTGTGTGTGTGTGTGTGTGCGTGTGTGTGGTAATTCGCCGTGCAGAGTTGCGTCCCATAGCGGTGTCAGAAACCGGTAATTGTGGGTTATTGTGGGTTCGGATAACGGTTCAATCGATCGCCCCGATTATGTTTCTGGGTTTGTCAGCACCCTACCCGCTGTCGTTAGTTCCAGCAAAGCGGCAAACATCAAAGATCTGCATCACTTCGGGTTTTCCTCTGTAAAATTGTTCCAAGCGGTCTTAAACTATACTCACTCACTCAACCCATTCTACCCACACTTTCCGGAATAACATTATGAGGCATATTCCATAATGTGACGGGACATATTCCGACTGACAGAGTGGTAGCACAAATAATACACATGTACAATATATGTTCTTAGGTGTTTGTTTGTTGAATATCGTCGCATTCATTAATCGAGTGTGACCCAGACAGACCAGTGATGAATCGTATGAGCATTTTACATCGCACATCTACATCTCCTATTTGATTCAAATCCTAAAACATTTTAAAATCCCTCTACCCAAACTGACCCCCGAATACGTATGTTCTGTTTCGGCGGAAATGAATTTTGAAAGAGGGTGTCAGATAAAAAAACAATGCCAATAAAAGTTTCCTAAGGGCGACATCTAGTTTTGAGAACCCATTCCGGTTTTTGTTTTCAGTCTAGACACTTTATTCAAAATTAAATTTCGAGGAAATAATAATAATAATAAAGAAATAAATGAAGTAAGTGATTAAGGAAGCGATTTGTATAAATTTCAAAGTATTATATTATTAAGAGAAAATCAGATGTAGAAATGCGAGCACTGGCACATTTTTCAAAAGGGTCAATCCTTAACCCTCAGTACTGATAGAAATCCTTGAAATGATGAGGGACCGCAGTTAACCAATCGTCTGGCGCGCCGCAATTTTCTTTTTCCAGAATCATGTGATCGTGTCCCGAATTCGGCCTGGTTATGATTCTCGGTTTGTCTGCACGGTACCCGACCTGCAAAATTCCAGGCTTCCAACCCATATAACCTGGCCAGCCGTGATGTAACTGGAATACCATTAAACGCAGCGTGAACCCAAGTCACTCACTCATACATTCCGTGCTCAAAGTGGAGGATTGTTCGTGTTTAGTGATGCTTAACTCGCTCACTGAGATGTGCGTACTATAGAATTGATAAATACAAAGATATACACGGAACGAATAATGTATAATTTTTTAAAAACATTTCTGCATTAAATTCCCGTACTTATCTTTAATAATTCACACTTCTATCGTTTGGAACATGAACACAGCATAAAAACATAAAGGTTTGCTTTTTGTAGACCACATGAGTGAGTGAACGAGTTTACGCAGCTTTTAGCAATATTATAAGGAATATCACGGCTTGGGACACCAGAAATGGGCTTCACACATTGTACCCATTTGGGGAATCGAACCCGGGTTTTCGGCGTGACGGGCGAACGCTTTAATCACTAGGCTACCCCACCGCCCCTAGACCACATGAATGGATGAATGTTTGAAAGTATGAATGATACATACGAAGTGATATTGCGATAGCTTTATATCGAGTCTTGTTGTCGCCATGTCGTGTCGTGTTGTCGCCATGTCGTGACGTGTTATCAGTATGTCGAGTCGTGTTGTCGCCATATCGTGTCGTGTTGTCGCCATGTCGTGTTGTGTTGTCGCCATGTCGTGTCGTGTTGTCGCCATGTCGTGACGTGTTATCAGTATGTCGAGTCTTGTTGTCGCCATATCGTGTCGTGTTGTCGCCATGTCGTGTTGTGTTACCGTCATGTCGTGTCGTGTTGTCGCCATGTCGTGTCGTGTTATCAGTATGTCGTGTCGTGTTGTCGCCATGTCGTGACGTGTAATCAGTATGTCGTGTCGTGTTGTCGCCATGTCGTGTCGTGTTGTCGCCATGTCGTGTCGTGTTGTCGCCATGTCGTGTCGTGTTGTCGCCATGTCGTGACGTGTTATCAGTATGTCGAGTCGTGTTGTCGCCATGTCGTGTCGTGTTACCGCCATGTCGTGTCGTGTTGTCGCCATGTCGTGTCGTGACCATGTCGTGTCGTGATGTCGCCATATCGTGTCGTGTTATTAGTATGTTGTGTCGTGTTGTCGCCATGTCGTGCTGTGTGAGTCCCCATGTCGCGTCGTGTTGTCAGTATGTCTTGTCGTATTGTCGCCATGTCGTGTCGTGTTATCAGTATGTCGTGTCGTATTGTCGCCATTTTGTGTCGTGTTGTCAGTATTTCGTGTCATATTGTCGCCACGTCGTCTCGTGTCGTGTCGTGTTGTCATCATGTTGTGTCGTGTTTCCGCTTCGTCGCTGCATGTTATTGCTATTTCCTCTTTGGCTGAATAGCAACATCGCTGTATTATATCGCAATATCGTATCATAGTATCACTTTATCGTTATATCTTAGGACGATATGTGTAGGCGGACATTGTGGCGGATACACATGTCGATTGATTTTCAAATGAAAATAACAGACAACAGATGCATCAGTGGAGAAACAACAGTCATCCAACCCCAATACAGAAAGGGTGATTGTATTAAGATAAACTACTTATGTCTATATCGCCATGATTTCATTATTAAACTCGCCCATTCAAGAGTTCGTTTACCATAAACACGTACCATATAATCCAAGCGGTTACATTTACCGCAAGTGAGTGAGTGAGTGAGTGAGTGAGTGAGTAAGTTTGATTAAACCCACGACGTGTGCTGTCAAACATACACTGACGGACAAAAGAAAGTATACGCTTCAATATACGTATTTGACCAAAAACTTCAAAACGTTATCAAAACGTTACTTGACTGAAAACAGTCGCCGAAACATTGGAAACTTTATGTCTAAAACACAACTATGATACACGTGTCAAATACATCACCATCGGACCCGTGTCTCGACACAGACTTACTTGCCGGTCATCCCAGTGAAGATCCGGGGTAGAATGGGTCTTCAGCAACCCATGCTTGCCATACAAGGCGACTATGCTCGTCGTAATAAGCGACTAACGGGATCGCTGACTTGGTTGATACATGTCATCGTATCCTAATTGCGTGGATAGATGCTCATGATGTCAATCACTGGATTGTCTGGTCTAGACTCGATAATTTACAGACTGTCGTCATATAGCTGGAATATTGCTGCGTGTGGCGTTAAACAACAACCAAACATCACCATCAAATAACAATTTCTTGTTTGTTCTATTTCAAGCCACCAACAAACAAGGGTGTATAATTTCTTTTGCCCCACAGTTCGCAATCAAGGCAAAACTAGGACCTTACTTAAAGCGTTAAAAATTAAGCACCTGGCATCCTTTAAGCATTCTGCAAACAAATCAGTAAAACAAGTAAAACAAAAAGACAAGCTGACGTTTCCTAATGCTTTATTCAATAACATTTACATCATTGACTGTTAGTATACAAAACATACATACATGACAGAAACAGGCGCCCCATCACTGATTCCCCTTCATTATAAAGAACATGTAATTGCAATATGTAAGCTCAGTTACCTAAAACAAAGTTACAGAAAATCGACCTTTGCAACAGTTTCTTGTTTCAATGCAAATATGAAAGCAGCAGGTTAACAAAAAAGCATGTCCACACTGTTGACAAACCCCGACTTACTAGCAGTACGTCCTGAGTTAACCATTTCCACAGGAACCATGCTTGGGAACATTTTAATATTCAATTTCATATAAGCACAATAATTTTTACCATATACTGATAAATCGGTCGTGTTGATAACCGACTTTTCAGGATACAACTCATGCTTCTTGAAGAGAAATGTTTATTTTCGTACAGAATGCATAGCCAACATCACATACCTACAGACTTCCCCACAAAAATAATTAAAAAAACAACATTTTACGCATGTTAAGTATATCAAGCATCCGATTTGATGATTATTCTGAAATCATTTTTTCCAAATAAATCCTTCCTATGTAAAGACAAATTACGTGTAACATTTTGTATCAGTCACTTAAGGGCGGATAGATACTGTTTGTTACATGTGATCGGTTTAATATATATCCGTAATACCACCACGTGAGTATATACAGAATGCCATTGTATACATAAAGTGACGATGTTTGTCGTACTTTCAAGGCACGATATGTACATACATCGGGAAAAAGGGAACAATGTCAATGAGTATTAAATATTTCAAACATTACCGTTCACGTCAAACCGCCATTGGCAACCATTATAATTGTACTCACATTGCCATTAGTGAGGTCAGGAAGAATTAACATCGGTGACGTGTGCTCAACTGGTTTAACTGTCTGTCAATGCAAAAACGTAACGCTCATGTTTTGGCTTAAATATATTCTTATGTAAAACGTATATACTATTGTATACTCTTTGTTCATGTCTAAGTATGGATACTAATGTTTAATTAGTCTGTATTTTGATGTACCTGGGTCATATTATATTGAGGACGCCTCGTGTTGTTTTTAGCATGTTTCTAATACACCTACGGGTATTTTGAATGTGACACTGGGGCGCTTCCATAGTATATTACCAATGTGACTTTTGCGACTATTATATATAGACACCCATATTTAGCCATAACCAGTTGCTTAATTGTGCCACTGAATAGGCTCTTTTCAAATTCTTCAAACCCTAAAACTCCCCACACAGAGTCCTACTTTGTTAAAATCAATAACTTCTGTATAAGTATTCGATGCATGTGAAAATCGGGATATATTTTGACTTATTTTGTTCTTATTGTGGACTTAGGGATTTAATATACCCACCAAATCGTCCAAACTATCCACAAATAGGACACAGGTCGTCATTCTCAAGAGAGATGAAATTCACCACAGTGAACCATTTGCACAAAGTGAAGTGCTTACTGTCGTAACATAATCCTGCAATAGCCCAATCAATAAGATCGCTTTGTGTACGTGGGTCTGTTAGTACAATCTTGGGATAAAAGAACTCATACGATTTCCTGTACAATCTTGGAATATTATCATATTACTGGATCGTATAAACAATCTCACTATATATATGCTTTTGCAGGGACTTTAAGCAACCCATCCAGTCCACCCACCGTCAACCAGCACCCAAACATCTTACGTTTATATCATAATCCAAGATTGTGCAGGATCTTTAGATTTGTATTCTCCCAAGATTGTTCGTTACAAGCCCAGGGCCTTGTTCCACAAGTGATCTTAGCGCTAAGTCATCGTAACACCCATACTTTAACATGGAGAATCGTAAGATCGCCTGTCAGTCTGTGTAAGTCGCCCATTCATTCAATCCCATTCACAGTCTGTGTGGTCTTTCCTATAACCATTTTCGCATACCTACCTCCTACAAATCAAGACCAACATTTTGGGAAACGAAAGTTTGATCCATTTTTAATTTTTTTTACTGAAACCTTTACGACGTATGGTGGTTTGTATATATACCTAGAGCTTTATCACGTCAAAGATTATTTTAGTGAAAGACGAAATTAAACCAATTATACCAATGCCAAACGTTGCACTGACAATGCGATGGACGAAGGCGAGTCACGACTTAATTTACACTGACAATACACTGATAACATCAGATTAGAGATTTGGTTCAAATTTCATCGCCCGAAGATGCCATGTTGCCGATTCCCAAGTCAGTCAACTTGCTGTGTCTTATGACGTGTGGTTGACGTCCTTGAGAATCAGGACCGATCGGTATCGGGAACGTTTGACCTGTATTATAAAATTTGCTCTGTACCAGGAACATTTGCTTGCTATCAGGAGCATTTGATTGGCACCAGGTACATTTTATCTGCAACCAGGAACATGTGATCGGTTTCATGAACATGTGATCGATTCCAGGAACATTTGATCGGTGTCATGAACATGTGATCGGTACCAGGAACATTTGATCGGTGTCAGGAATATGTGATCGGTGTCAGGAACATGTGATCGGTGTCAGGAACATTTGATCGGTACAAGGAACATTTGATCGGTACAAGGAACGTCGGAACATCTGAGAGAGTTTGTGTGTACAATACATCATATGCATCATGAATAGATTGTCCGTGTCATGATCATGATTCCTGGATGGCGTCCTTTAATTAAACAAGAAGGCCAAGCGTAATTTCCTAATAAGAAGACAGAAGGCTCCTTCATGTGTAACACACCCCCATCAATCTCTCACGTGATATTAAGATGAATCCACAGTTCATTCTGAACAACATATAATAATCAGATTCTCAATTGAGAAAAAAAAAGTCACACAATGTCTTGTCATTAGTAAACATGTCTTGAATAATTCAGTTTGCCTCTTGCGAACTGAATGTAAATCTTTCCGTCGATTCTTCGTTTCCACGTTACCCTTTTAGCACCTTCAGTCGTTTGCTGCTGCCGTGTTTTCTGTACGTGCAACGTGTGAGCTTCGGGTTCAACTGAGACACACCTCTTTCGGGTAATACATTTTGTCATGTCCGATGACGTCATCATGACGTCACGATGATGTCATTTCACGATCACTTACAACCAGTATGAATGTAGAGTTTCTTTCATAGTTTGGCATCTTTCATTTCTTCTTTTATATGCTCCATAGGATCACGTGATCCTGTGTTTGAGTCCTTCAGCGAATCACTGAACACGCCACCCGATGACGTCACACACGGGGTCATCAAGGGCTTCAGTTGACCTGTGACCTTGTCCCGCACGAGCTGAGCACCCTTGACCCTTTTCCATTTCATCCGTCGGTTTTGAAACCAAACCTTTACCTAGAATACAATAAAAAAACGGTCAAGAAAGAACATTACACATTTCAAACATATGGAATTATATGTTTTTTAAACCCAAACCACTGAACAACAATAATAGAACAAGGACCACTAACGTAGATCTGGCAAATAGGCAGTCCAAGCAAGTTTAGCCTGGGTACCAAACCCACTTTGTCTTCTAAATTCAAATGAATTATGCATATCAGTTTTGCTTTATTACTTTTGCTGTAATATAAAACATATTATATTTTGTTTAAGGCCACACTCAGCAATAATACAGCTCTGTAACAGCGGTTTGTAAATAATCTCTTCTGCACAGGACAATCCAGTGATTGACAATATGATAGAGACAATGTCTCACTTCACTAATCATATGTATTACAATATCGGGTGGTCAGGCTCGCTGGCTTGGTTGAAGCATGTCATCGTATCCCAGTTGCGTGGATCGATGTCCATGATATTAATCACTGGATTGTCTGGTCCAGACACCAATATTTACAGACCGCCGTCATATAGCTTGACTATTGCTGAGTGCGACGTCAAACAACAACCAAACCAAATACAATGTCTACTACAACTATTCCTTGAAAATACTTAAACACAGACTTACAAAAGTCCTGAAGCTAAGATCTGTTTATGCAAGCGGGCCCGGGAACTAACATGCAGGTCGTTCATGATCATGTTCTTCGATTCGACGTAGATTGTTAATCAAGGTGCTTCGCAGCGCGTGACACGTTCGTTACACCAGTGCATGCGCGGCCATTACCAGAACCTTGAAATTTGCCATCTAATCCCAAATCTAGTAACGTTTATACTTTTGCTTATGTCTTTGAAAATGCCATCATAGATCATTTTAAAAGGTTTACACACAGACCATATTTGAATTCACTTTGTTGTTTGTATGATCAGATTGGTTCAAGATCGCAGACTATCAGAAAATCACTTAACTTCCCCGTTACATTCTAACTATACCAATTACATGATAGTTGGAATGAAATAGAAATTCAAAATGACAAACGAAGAAAATAAGAGTATTCGGCGTCACGGCAGTCATCACTTGTTTGTAAACATAACGGTCAGTCGGTTGCGAGTTCAACTCCAAGCATGGTTGTGGTCACCTATCACAGTGGGGAGTTTTGACTTGGTGGCAGCAACAGTATAGAGAGCTCCGCGAACGGGCTTGATTGTTAATTAACAAAGGGAGACAATTCCCTGCGGGCCAATGTCCAGTTCAAATAGAGGCTCACGCTTTGTCTTTGAACCATCTTACTCTCATGTATATGCATTTCTCACATCTTCCTTCTTTAAACATTATTTACAGGCCTCCTTCATATTGCTGAGTTAAATAACAATCAACCAAGAAACAAAAGTCATCCCTGTGATTCAAGTCCGGTTTCGGGGTGTAAGCCACTAGTACCGTTATCAATGGCACATACTGTTTGAAGCGCACGTAAAATAACTTCCACGCAAAGAAACTGTAAATATGAGACAACTGTAACTGTATATCCGTGATTGAGAGAATGACTCGCTGCCTTGTTACCCGCACTAATCTCACCAGTAACACGATATTGCCCTTATAACAACATATAAAGAGAATATCATATTTAAATATCAACCATTGTATATTTCGCAGTAAATCGGGCTATGAGCGGGCGTTGTGTTTTGGGGAGGGAGAAATTGTGTGCGAGAAAAGAATAAAGACACCAAAACAAAATGAAAATAGTTCGTAATTCGGAAATTCGTTTTCACGGTATTCCAGTAAAGTTTTAAAGGAGCATCTCTTCTTACAACCCGGGAACTGAAGCTGTGATTAAAACTATTGTTTGCCTCTTTTATTTCTACCAAACATATCTCCAGAAGAGATCTATGTGGGCAGCGGTGTTTCATAACAAACAGGCATACTCTTGCATTGTTTTAATTTGAAAAAAAAAGTTGTAATATATGTGTTAATCATTCAGAAAAGTCGGACATGAAAGGTTACTCAAAACACTTTATTTCAGCGTCACGATGTCTATGTACAAGCTGTATAGTACAGACCCGGGTTTTTTAGCAGTATATGTTTTAGTGTATAAGTGCAGGGCGTTATCACGGGTCTTACGTAATCTAAACTCGGCGAGGGTTCGGCTCATTAAACAGCCGAATTGGCGTCACTCTATCGAATGAGTTCCGAATTTATCTCTCAAATTACGATAAGATAGCAATGATTAATTAAAACAACTGTATCACAAGATAGAAATAAAGGCAAGATACGGAAGCGCAGTTACACCGACAGATAGGACCGACAAATTACGATCTGTTTCAGTATTACTTAGGGAATGGTATATGTTCTCGGGACATAAACAGATAATCACATATAGAGATTGCAGCGTAATTGCAATCAGAGTTTTACCTAGACGGTTTCTTGCAGACGCTTACATCTCGCGTTAGGGCAAGTTCAGTGAACTAATACGGTATACGTTGACGTTATGGTATGTTTGTCTGTCTGTTTGTTTGTTTGTTTGTTGTTTAACGCCGCACTCAGCAATATTACAGCTATATGACGGCGGTCTGTAAATAATCGAGTCTGGACCAGACAACCCAGTGATTGACAACTTGAGCATCGATCCACACAACTGGGATCGATGACATGCATGAACCAAGTCAACGAGCATGACCACCCGACGTTACTCGCCTCTTACTACAAGCATAGTCGCCTTTTACGGCAAGCATAGTCGCTTTTTATGTATTCGATTGAGGGTGGAATGGTGAATGATCGACGCATCAGTTAAATTTCTGTTCGTTCGAAGCGTTTGAGAACTAATAAGAAGAATGTCGTTACCACAATGTCTTTGTCAGGTGGACATTGAGAAATCGACAAAATCGCTTATATGTCAAAAGGCAAAAATCACCTAAGTTAGTGTTTATTTGTTTGTTTAATGTTATACACCGTGCTCAGCAATATTCTAGCTATATTACGGCGCTCTGTAACTAATCGAGTCTTGACCAAACAATCCTGTGATTGACATCATTGGCATCGATCTACGCAATTGGGGTACAATGACATGAATCAACCAAGTCAGCAAGCCTGACCACCCGATCCCGTTAGCCGCATCTTTTGTGGCAAGCATGGGTTGCTGAGGACATATTCTTACCCGGTTAAAGTGAGTGAGTGAGCGAGCGGGTGAGTGAATGAGTGAGTTACAATTTAACGTCGCATCGGCAATATCTCTGGCGAGCTGCGACGGGAACAAACTATACATTCATTGAAATCATATACAGTACAATAGAAAATTAAACATCACAGATGCAATATAACACAAACCACACCTCTCAAAGCAAAACATATCAAGACAGCCACGTGAACTGTTTTTCAATCCCTCAATATACAATCCTAAACATACAGAATTGTTTGCAAAATCATTTAAAAACTCATCTAAACGTATGATATGAGGCGATTCATTGATTCAAAGAACTGCAGTTTGCAAAGAATATCCCCATTATTTGTTAATCTGGGTATCTACGTTTAATGGGTACCCGGTAGAATGAGAAAGTAATTTGATTATTAACCTTCTAGCGTATCACAGGCAGTATAAGTTGCATAAACCTCCAGGGATTTGAATGAAAAAAATGATCCATCGACAGGGGTAATACTAATGTAGCGCTTTAGGCACAAATTGCACATAGAGTTATGCGCTTTACAAGCAGATTATTACTATTCGTTGTTCCATCTATGGTTGTCAGTTCTGGGATATGAATGTATGATATGTTTTCAAAGGATATTACTCAAAAGTATTATTTTGTTCTTTGACGATTAGTTTAACTGAGTTGAAAATGGACCCCATAAGGTTTCTGCATTATTTTTGAATTTTTGTTGAACTAAACAAATTATAAGTCTCAAATTCACGTTTGAGTGATTTTGTGACCGCCATAACCATTAACACGACATGAAGCTAGACCGTCAAGTGTTTAGAAGATTGATCAATTTGTAAAACTTTCTAATCTGTATGATCATAGTTATTATCAACATTTGTTGTCATTTCATTGGTACGATCACAATAACGTTTGTGGATGCGAATATCATTTCTCAATTACTCCAGGTTCGTCTTTGGCTCTTTGCTAGGTTGTCATTTCATTGGTACGATCACAATAACGTTTGTTGATGGAAATATCATTTCTCAATTATTCCAGGTTCGTCTTTGGCTCTTTGCTTGGTTTTGTTTGTCAAATCAACCATGGACTGAGGGATATGGAGAAAGACGTTAAAAACAAGAATCCGAAACTGGCGGTTTATTTGTTCTATTTTACGAATGTTTTCGTAATGAAAATCAACCAATAAAAACTAAGCCCCAATATTTTTGACCGGTGCCCTTTCCCTCACGCGGATATCATTAGTTCCGGATGCCCTGTGTCGGCCATGTTGGCGGAAGTTCATCCCGCAGTCAGCGGCAGACGTCAAAATAAACTTTTCGGCGTCAAAATGCCATAAGTAACTCAGGGTTAGAATGTGTATGACAGAACATATGTAGGAAGCGTCAACGTTTACAGCATAACTACGTTGTATATTTGGAAAGCTGATGAATTTTTAACACAATGTCAATAACGTTACGTAAGCCACCCAAGTGAATACCGCTATTGTTACCCGGTGACGTGTGTTAGACATCAATTGACTAAACTGTGGGGAAAAAGAAAATAAATACTTGCAAACTGGATTTGACCCAAAAATTACAAGATATATCAACATATTACCAGGCTGAAAACCGGAATACTGCAAACTGAAAGTCCAAAAACACAACTGTTATATTCGTATCAAAATCATCATAATCGAATAACCATTTCTTGTTTGTTTAATTTGTAACCACCACCAAACGTGGGTGTATGCTTTCCTTTGCCAGACAGTTTCTACTTATCACAGATTCTATCATCATATTTCGTATACATCTTAATAAAATGTAATTCCTTATGCCAATATGTCAATGTCATTTACCATCATTTACAATATGACTTCCCGCATCCTCTTGTGTCCCATGCTGGTATCATTGTCAACTCTGTTACATCTGTTTTGCCACTTATGAAAAATATTTCTTATCACTGTTTTTTTCCAAAGCTTTTGTTTGTCCTTCATAAACAGATATGAAATACATATGAAAAAGTCCACGTAAATAATTTCACATCAGTAGTCTTTTTCTGTTCTGGTGTTGTGTTCGATGCTTATTTGAAATTGAAACACTGGAGTTGGAGCTTGTATCTAGGTAATATTATATATTCAACCAAATATTGATGTATGAAATCCAAATACGTCCGTGTCCAAGCACTGTAACAATACATCATTGTCTGCAGTACGGGTGCCCTCATCATCAGTAGAAAGTCAAAAGTCACATTTCCGTTGAACATTCTACAAACGTCAAAGTAACAAAATGACTCTGTTTCAAGCAATGCAAGACGTACAATATCTTGTTTGGCAAAGGTACCAGCATTGGGAGAATATGGAAGGTGAAATTCGAAGTCAAATCTGTTTTCGGTAAGCATGGTTGAATTCTTAATGGCGAGGTCGTTAACCAAGTGTCATGTAGCCTAGTACGTGACTCTTGTATATGTATTTCAATTCGCGCTGCATCTTGCCCGTCATACATTAATCCTAAGAAAATACCAAATGGTAAGATAGGTAATATGACAGAAGATAACTCAGCCTAAAGACATAATTAATCCTAAGAAAATACCAAATGGTAAGAAAGGTAATATGGCAGAAGATAACTCAGCCTAAAGACATAATTAACTCTAAGATAATACCAAATGGTAAGAAAGGTAATATGTCAGAAGATAAATGAGCCTGAAGACATTAACCCTAAGATAATACCAAACGGTAAGATGGGTTATATAGCAGAGATAAATCAGCCTGAAGACATTAACTCTAAGATAATACCAAATGGTAAGAAAGGTAATATGACAGAAGATAAATGAGCCTGAAGACATTAACCCTAAGATAATACCAAATGGTAAGATAGGTAATATGTCAGAAGATAAGTCAGCCTGAAGACATTAACCCTAAGATAATACCAAATGGTAAGATAGGTAATATGTCAGAAGATAAGTCAGCCTGAAGACATTAACCCTAAGATAATACCAAACGGTAAGAAAGGTAATATGACAGAAGATAAATGAGCCTGAAGACATTAACCCTAAGATAATACCAAATGGTAAGATAGGTAATATGTCAGAAGATAAGTCAGCCTGAAGACATTAACCCTAAGATAATACCAAATGGTAAGATAGGTAATATGACAGAAGATAAATGAGCCTGAAGACATTAACCCTAAGATAATACCAAATGGTAAGATAGGTAATATGTCAGAAGATAAGTCAGCCTGAAGACATTAACCCTAAGATAATACCAAATGGTAAGATAGGTAATATGACAGAAGATAAGTCAGCCTGAAGACATTAACCCTAAGATAATACCAAATGGTAAGATAGGTAATATGACAGAAGATAAATAAGCCTGAAGACATTAACCCTAAGATAATACCAAACGGTAAGATAGGTAATATGACAGAAGATAAATGAGCCTGAAGACATTAACCCTAAGATAATACCAAATGGTAAGATAGGTAATATGACAGAAGATAAATAAGCCTGAAGACATTAACCCTAAGATAATACCAAACGGTAAGATAGGTAATATGACAGAAGATAAATGAGCCTGAAGACATTAACCCTAAGATAATACCAAATGGTAAGATAGGTAATATGACAGAAGATAAATAAGCCTGAAGACATTAACCCTAAGATAATACCAAACGGTAAGATAGGTAATATGACAGAAGATAAATGAGCCTGAAGACATTAACCCTAAGATAATACCAAATGGTAAGATAGGTAATATGACAGAAGATAAATAAGCCTGAAGACATTAACCCTAAGATAATACCAAATGGTAAGATAGGTAATATGACAGAAGATAAATGAGCCTGAAGACATTAACCCTAAGATAATACCAAATGGTAAGATAGGTAATATGACAGAAGATAAATAAGCCTGAAGACATTAACCCTAAGATAATACGAAATGGTAAGATAGGTAATATGACAGAAGATGATTGAGCCTGAAGACATTAACCCTAAGATAATACCAAATGATAAGATAGGTAATATGACAGAAGATAAGTCAGCCTGAAGACATTAACCCTAAGATAATACCAAATGGTAAGAAAGGTAATATGACAGAAGATAAATCAGCCTGAAGACATTAACCCTAAGATAATACCAAATGGTAAGAAAGGTAATATGACAGAAGATAAATCAGCCTGAAGACATTAACCCTAAGATAATACCAAATGGTAAGAAAGGTAATATGACAGAAGATAAGTCAGCCTGAAGACATTAACCCTAAGATAATACCAAATGGTAAGATAGGTAATATGACAGAAGATAAGTCAGCCTGAAGACATTAACCCTAAGATAATACCAAATGGTAAGATAGGTAATATGACAGAAGATAAATGAGCCTGAAGACATTAACCCTAAGATAATACCAAATGGTAAGATAGGTAATATGACAGAAGATAAGTCAGCCTGAAGACATTAACTCTAAGATAATACCAAATGGTAAGATAGGTAATATGACAGAAGATAAATGAGCCTGAAGACATTAACCCTAAGATAATACCAAATGGTAAGATAGGTAATATGACAGAAGATAAATGAGCCTGAAGACATTAACCCTAAGATAATACCAAATGGTAAGAAAGGTAATATGACAGAAGATAAATCAGCCTGAAGACATTAACCCTAAGATAATACCAAACGGTAAGATAGAAAATATGACAGAAGATAAATCAATAAAATACAACTATCCCAAAGATAGTAAAGGGGGAGCAATCGTTAAGAATGAAGAGATAAAAAATGACACAATTATCAAATACAATTAGCCCAAGATAATAAAGGAGGTTAGAATGAAAAGATGAACCGTCATATAATTACGAAATACATCTAACCCCAAGAGCTAGAAATCAAAAAATATAAATATGGTAATATCATTGAAGTTGTAAAATACACCTGACCCAAACAGCAAAGGTAAAAGAAAATGACAAAAAGGATAGAATTTTGATAAAAAAACCTAACCTCCGAAACGGAATGGGTGTCAGGGTTATGCTTGGTTAAGGAATACACACGTCCGTCAACATGAGATAAACTGCAAACATGCAGGGGGGGTTGCCAAGCAAACAAATTGAGGATCAAAATCAGGGTGAATTTGGGACTCAAACTGCCACCAGCGGAGCCTATCACACCTAGGGGACGCAACTATGCACAAAGAAAGGCATCGTCATTGACCACTTGGGCATTCCAACTCCGATAAAAATAACACCACCGGTTCAATTAAATAACGCCTGTCAATCTGAAAACAATGATTATCTCCGAATTAAGTCATATATTACATATATGTACAGAGGAATAAAACTATTTTCCATTTGTGTGGCCACTCACTGATCCTGTAAGTATTGTAAATGTGTACATAGGAATGATCCTAGGTCTAGACGTAACATTATTCAGGTGTAATTATGGAAATAAATGTACTTTTTGAAATGTAAGAAAACATTAAAGAGCCTCAATTTACAGACATGATATATTTGAAATAAAGTCACAGAAGGTCGAGAATTGACAATAATATTAATGACGATGGCAAACTAACAACAATTCAAATTCTCTTGATAAAAAAACGTCTAAAAAGGCGTAAAAATCTACACAGCAACTCAGCTGACCGTGTATTAAAACTCTGATATTCATATATTTTTGGTTTATCACATATTTTCGTTTTTTCAGCTGTTTTACCATATTTATGTTATGGGTGGATTGAAACAGTATTTCTACAGCTGGTACTGGTATTTGAAAATTAATCTTTATTAAGATAGAAACTGGTTCCCTGGCCGGGATATTTCAAGAAACCAAAAAGCGCCTCCTCAAATATATTTTGAAATAACAATGATATTCTTAATTTCACGAGAGAGAATATAACTTTAAAAAAACCCATAATTAACAAGAAAATATCACGTATGTGTAAATACAACCACGAATCTGGTAAAGTCATTCAAGATGGCGGCAAGCTAGAAGGAAATAGATTAGGCCACGTGTTTCATCAGAAAAAGACAAATTTCTCGCACGTGCTGGCCATTCCCGAGAGGTTTTATCCCCCCTGCTTGAAATCCATGGGGTATTCCTCCAACTGATGAACGCGCACTGTGGGAAATTGGGATATTTTTTTAAAGCTTGGGACAATATTATTCTAATTTTAAGTCAACTGCCAACATTGACTGCGTGCTCGTGTTTAGATCTGGCAGGTGTAATAAGTTCCAACTAAAGAACACTATTCAGGTCGAATTCAAATTATATCACAAAATTTGTAACGAAACCAAACAATAAGACATATAACCTAAAAGAAATAAATTTACGTCTTCGAATATGATATTGATATTACATATTAATATTACACATAATTTGTTCAACGAAGTAGACATACATTGAGTATGAATGGTATCCGATAAACCCCTCATTCCTCTTTCATTTGTATTGAAAGTTTTATTTCTAATATAGATCAAAGAAGCGGAAAATTGAAAAATACTTAAATCTGAAAAAAACGACAAAGACAGAGACAAATTCTACACTCTTGTTAACATCAAAAGATCTTAATAAAAACTCTGACATTTCTTAAAAACAGCTTCGATATTCCTGTGTATTATCCACAAATGTATCTAAATATTCACCATGAGCATGTGTTGCTAGTATCCCTTTTTGAAGTTACACTGTACTATATAAGCCATTGTTACCATTCTATTCTTTTACTGAATATTAACTCGCTCAGTACAGAAATAGACAACGTTTAGAGTAAGCGTGATGCTTCTGTCTGACAGGTTGTCAGTGACACTAACATGCCGAGTCACGAGAATGTATGCACGATACAATTTATGACAATAATCGGTAACACATTCATAGTCAATTTTCAAAAACTTATCCGTTTTCCAGATGATTCCCTGCATATTTTCCTTTATGATTAATATATCTGCAGTACTTTCAACACGGCGATATGGGACGTTCAATTGATATTCATTCTTTCGACGCCTAAACAAGGCGCAGTGATATTTGTTGTTTTACTGGCATTATCCCTGCACAAAGAAAATAGTCCCTGACAGGATATAGATATCTTAGGCTAATGATCCTTGAAATATGCATTTATTTGTAGATTTTCGCTCATCAATCATCCCCAGAGGTCGGGGACACGGAAATGGGGGACAGATATTGCTGTCTTTATTCATGCTTGCTCGTCGTGTTGGTAGCGAGTTCACGCATAGTAGCCATTTGTCAATTTCATCGCCATTGAAATGTGCACCGAATTGTGTTGATTATATAAACACAATACAGGCAGAAGCTGGATTTGAAGTATGTGTTAATAATCTGAATGTCAATCAACGGGAACATGTTTCATTTCTATTTGTTTTGGTTTCTTTCATTTTGCTCTTAAGTTGTTTATTTTTTGCCTTTTTGTTTATCTTATTATTTGCTCATTTTTTAGCCGAGATGTACGAAAGATGGAACAACCTATTAGCTATATAAAGATAAAATAAACAATGTCACTAAGAAAGGGATATTTACAAAAAACGTGTAGAAAGCAACGAATTCATAAAGGATCGCTGTATCACAATGTATGGCCAACTGTTGTGGTCATCCATCTTAAATATTTAAAAACAAAATAACCTCTCCTTTCAGTATATTCCTTCTCCAGTTGGTTGTGAGTATTGCGAACTTTTTATTTTAAGTGGTATTTCTCCTTACACCCAATGGAATTTGTTTCGGTGGATGATCGAGACTGGTTATTTCCTGGCATTGAGTATATTCCCATCCCAAACGTACGACTACCCCAACCCCGCCCGGCCCACCCCCACTGAACAGACGCTTATATTTAACCACAAGGTGACCATAGGCTTTTTTCTGTCCCTTTCCCCCCTTCTCGTTATCATCCCGTCTCTCCCCTCTTCAGACCCGTGATGATCTGGGGTAGAATAGGTCTTCAGCAACCCATGCTTGCCGTAAAAGGCGACTATGCTTGTCGTAACGGGATCGGGTGGTCAGGCTCGCTGACTTGGTTGATGCCGTCGTGTAGCTGGAATATTGCTGAGTGCGGCGTTGAACAACAAACCAACTAAATCTCACCTCGTCATAATATGACTGCAATATTACCGATGTGACGTTCAGTTTTAACTCACTCACTCACTCACCCTTACTCCCCTTTTCCCTTGTCATCACGCCAGTTCTTTACTCCTGTCTCTGTACCTCCGTCAACAAATTTTCACCATTCGTCACCTCCACATTCAGATTAACACATCGTCCATGAAGTAAAAGTATGGATAAGGTTAAAGATAGAATTCTATAAGGGAACCATTGAATATCAAAGAACCCGCAAGTCTCTTAATTTCAGCAGAGCTGAGAACGGTTTAACATTGGCAACTTGGAAGCGAGAATGGTGTGAGAATGGAATTGGGTGTATGTTTTATTACAGTAAAGTACGGTTATAACGAAATCAAAGGGACTACTAATTTTAGTTCGTTATATCCGTCAGTTCGTTATAAGCGTGTTCGTGATAACCGTAGTTTACCGCACATATATACACTGGCGTCTGTAAGAAAGACTATCCGTTCTTTACCTTCTAACTCCCATTTCTTAATGATAACTGGCATCGTATTCCCCTTCTATCACCCCCCCCCCCACCCCCCGCTATTCTTTTACTTCTAACCCTTGTCTTTTGTTGTAATGAAATATGTTTGACAAAAGTGTTTTTAAATATAACTTTGATGTATTTATATGACGCGCTTGTAGCTGCTAGAACTTGTCGCCCTATGGCTGAAATAATGCCGATGCGGCATTAAATTTTAACTCACTTTTTAACCCTTGTCTCTCCTGCGCCACATTGTTCTATCATCTTCATCCCCACCTAACCCATTCTTCTGTTCCTACCCCTTACTGAATATCCACGCTACCTCACCCCAACCTAACATCTACAACGCCCTTCCGCTTGTAATTCCCCTCACTTCTTCGCCAGTCCCTCCCCTCCTTACACCCTTGCAGTTCTGCAACACCCTCAACATCCCTCGGACAGACTTCCCTCTTTCTGCCACCTCCTCCCCCCTCCCCCGCCCCCGCCCCTCCCGACACAACCCAGGTGGAACCGCGCACCATATGTACAGCAGACCTCAAGCCGTAAAAAACCCTAATCTTAACGACCCATTCTTACATGAGGTTTTCTCATTCTGTGCATGTTGGGCTAGCGAAAAATGCACGAGATGTTTTTACCATCGGAATCACCTAACACGCACGGGAAGAGCGGAGTAGCGATGAAATGGAACCCCGGATAATATCACCCAATCCTGTGCTCAAATGTATCGGGTTAAATGACTACAAAGTTTACGACCTGATGAGAGTTTTCAATGAGAAAATCAGCGTTTGAAATCGTATCCTACTTCTGACGACTGAGTCCATTCTTGGGTGATAATTGTACATTTTCTCCGTCTCTCTGACTAGGAAATGTCGGTTTTCCAAAAAAATCCGTCCATATCTCCGTTGTTTATTTTGAGATGTCATTCATGACATGCTTTAATCAAAATATACATACACGTGCCGACCAGAACAATCAAACCCGAAACTTGTTGTCTTGCCAGTAGTACCGGAGCATCGTGACATTTCCTTCCGCCGAAAATAGTTCTCTTAACATACCGCGGGAGTATGTCAATATAAAAATCAGAACAGAAACCTGATATAAATTTATGATCAAGAACCTGCAAACCTGAAAATGTCGAAGAGAAAAGACACTTAAACTCGATGATGGCTCATCGGGTGTGGTGCTATGGACAAATATTCAAATGCCAAAGCCGTATGATAGTGTTTACAGACGCCATCATATAGCAGGAATAGCGCACTTATCCTGCTATATGACGGCGGTGTGTAAATAATCGAGTCTGGACCAGACAATCCAGTGATCATTGATCTACGCATTTGGGATACGACGATATGCATCAGCCAAGTCAGCGAGTCTGACCACCCGATCCCCTTAGTCGCCTCTTACAACGAGCACAGTCGCCTCATACGAGAAGCAGGGGTTGTGAAGACCTATTCTATCCCGGATCTGCACGGGTCCAAAGCAGTATTATAACACCAACTGACAAAGCGACCAACAAATGTTATGTAAACAGACAAGTGATCTTTTTCAATTATTTAAAAAATAATATGTTTCACTTGAAATTCATATTTATATATTTCCCCCCGACTAATGTTGATATGCAATCACCTAATACAATATTGATCTTTTACTGACACTGAAACTAAAATGTCCAAAACTCATGAAAGTGTACAACTGTTGTCTTCTGACCAGAGCTAAATTTAATTTTAGAAACAACAAAACAAAATAAATAAAAAAGCCATGGGAATTTCGGGTGCATTCGTTGATTGTATGTCATGTCATTGTATCTCAAATGCGTCAATCGATGCTGGAATATTGCAGAGTGCGTCGTTAAAAAAACAACAACAATAGAAACAATATCATAAAATATTTTGTTTCAATTTAAGGATCAGTTAGGTTTCACATCGCATTCAACTGTATATCAGCTATATCAAGGCGTTTCAGCTCAATGTGGGAGGAAAGTCTAAAGTGATGCAGATCTTTTTCCACAATTCTGAAACCCACTTGCACGAACGAAGATCTGACAAACCTAGAAACATATGAGGGCGATTCTGGTATTGAACAGACGATAATAGGTTCCTGGCAGGCCTAAGGGACGCAACTCTGCACAGCACGACCACCCGTAACCCCTTTTTTTATTTCAGAGATATTAGTCATTTGGGGTGAAATATTTTTTCTGAGCTATGAATTGTTTCCTAATTTAATACTTTAAGATTTGGCGCAATGGAAACTTTGACATAAAGTAGTTGCCCTCTGTGAATCTTGCTTTTCATTGCTCTTTACAAGCGCAATAAAAACATGGAAAATGGCTTTAAAATATTCATTCATTTAACAACTAACGAATTTCTCTAAGGCTTCGCAATTCACTGTGTAGAGTTGTCTCCCCTAGGTGTCAGGATCCACTGGTTGGTGGTTCAAATACCTGATTCGCCCCAATTGATCCTAGGTCCACCTATGTACATCTCAGACATTTGGGTTTATGTTTTATCCTATATCAAATCAAAGGTGAGGTGAAATGTGGTTTAACTTCGCGTCCAAGATTATTGCACTTATATAGCGACGTGCATGTACGTGTGTGTGTTTGTGTGGCAGCTTGTACTACTTCGGAATGATGCCGATTTATAGTTCTAGCTTTCTGAGATACCATGCCGCAGTTAAACATGACAGTATACTGAATCCGAGCTGAACAGTCCATGTTTTAAGCCCCTTGATGCCGAGCGCCAGACAGGCTCATAACAAGTATCATCTTTTAACGTCTTTTTGGTATGACGCGGCCGGGGATCGACGGCTCTCCGGGCGGACGCTCTACCACACGGAAGCTGACAAATTCACAGAGGCATACGATTATAAATCCGTGTATTTAAGGTACCTGACTGACTAAATACAGTTACATCGTCATTAAACCCTAAACATACCTCATTCTTGACAAAGTCGAGATGGCGAAGGCATACGTCTCGGATACATCGACAAGCAAAGATACGATAAGGGAGATTTAATCAACAATCTCCTGATATGCGACTCGATTCTCACCCAACCATCACCCCTTCATCTTCCCGAGGCAAGAGAGTTAACTAATTATAAAAGTTCATTTTCCACCCTTGCCAAACTAGGCTGGTATTATGGAGTTACATTTTGGCTGGACTAACGAGTCTATGCATAGTCCAATCAAAATCGCGCACCGAAATCGAAATCCGGTTCGTAAACTGTCATGCAGAGTTCGGTCGATTGCAAAATTTGCAAAGCATGTGCACCGCCAACTCGTTATCAACAATATTTTTCAAATCTTTTCAAGTTTTGTAAGGTGCTCACATGATTTGAAGTACTTCGCGATGTAAGGCCCGTTTTATCGCAATATACATCTTGATTGTCGGTCAGATCGTCTTGTCTGGGCGCCGCCATTTTGTTTGAAGCAATACGAGAGGTGGAATCTGATTGGTCCATAGGGGAGGCATAGAAGGGGCACATATGCACATGCTTTGCAAATCCTGCATTCGACCGAAATCTGTACGACGGTTTACGAACCGGATTTCGATTTCATTGCGCGATTTTGATTGGACTATGCACAGACTCGTTAGTCCAGCCAAAATGTAACTCCATAATACCAGCCTAGTTCGGCAAGGGTGGAAACTGGACTTTTATAGTCAGTTAGCTCTCTTGCCTCGGGAAGATGTCACCTCTTTGAATTTGAGTGTTCTTTAACTTCTTTGAGTCGTAGGCCTTACAACGCTAACAAAAAAAGATTTTTTTCTCGAGTCGGTGGAAATGTGTGTCATATGTAGAGAATATGAAAACATAAACTCGATATGTTATCTAAAGCAACGCAAACAGGGGGTTATAGAGTATATAGTATATAGACTATACCGTACCCGTCTCTAAGTGAGGTTCAGAGCCATTGCTATCTCGTATATCATCGGGGGATATCGAATATCTCGTGATCTTATGTAGACCATGCCATACCTGTCTCTTGGTGAGGTTGAGAGTCACAGCTATCTCGTTTATCAGGGGGTTATAGACTATATCTCATATGAAGGCTATAACGTACCTGTCTCCCGATGAGGTTGAGAGCCACTGCCCTCTCATAAGTCAACAGGGGGTTATAGAATATATCATATGTAGACTATGCCATACCTGTCTCTCGGTTAGGTTGAGAGCCACTGCTCTCTCATATATCAGGGGGTTATAGACTATATATCATATGTTGACTATGTCATACTCTTGATGAGGTTGAGAGACTATGTCATACCTGTCTCTCGATGAGGTTGAGAGCCACTGCTCTCTCATAAGTCAATAGGGGGTTACAGAATATATAATATGTTGACTATGCCATACCTGTCTCTCGGTGAGGTTGAGAGCCACTGCTATCTCATATCTCCGTAACCGGGTGAGGTAGTTGTGGACAGCGAACTCCTTCTCTAACTCTCGGATCTGATGTTTGGTGAACGCCGTCCGCTCTTTGCGGGGTTTTGTGGAAAGATCGAGTTTGTAGGATGGACTTGTGGCTGAATCTGAAACATGACCAGTATGTTTAACAATGGAAAGGTCAATATTTTCATTGAAACTCGTTAACTGTAACAGGCCAGTCGTTTGTCATTTATACTACTCAACATACTCATACTCTACTCATCATAGTGGTTTCAGCGACTGGTCGATTGGATATCTAATGGTAATAGTTTTCGTTACCACCTTTTGAAGTTTCTATTACGTACACATTTCCCTAAGCTGTTGCATTCATTGGTTTTGTCTTATAACAAAATCTTTTAGAACGATCACGAGCAAATGTGGAATAGTTTTTGCAGAAAGATGTACACCAGAAGATAGAACGTAGGGGTATGTTATGTATATCGCAGTGTATTTAAAGGGGGTCTTGTTTCTAATTCTAGGGACCACCTCCGTGGTCTAGTGGTAGAGCGTCCGCCCGGAGTGCGGAAGGTCCGGGGTTCGATTCCCTGCCGCGTCATACCAAAAGACGTTAAAAGATGGTACTTGTTGTTACCCTGTCTGGCGCTCGGCATTAAGGGGCTTAAACAAGGAATGGTCGGCTAGGATTCAGTATACTGTGTCTGAGTGGGGTATTCATGTTAAACTGCAACATCGGCATCAGACCGGACTAGTACAAGCAGCCACACACACACACACACACACACACACACACACACGTGCACGCACATCTCTATATAAGTGCAATTATCTTCGACGTTAAACCCAATCTCACCTCACTTCGCCTTATACATCTAGACCGAGTCTTGCGTTTTAATCAAGTTGGCTCATCGTTTTTAGTGGGTTGACCTACGTAATAAGGGAGTGAGTGAGTGAGTGAGTTTGATTTTACGCTGCTTTTAGGAATATTCCAACAATATCACGGCGGGGGACACCAGAAATGGGCTTCACACATTATACCCATGTCGGGAATCGAACCCGGGTCTTCGGCGTGACGAGCGAACGCTTTAACCACTGGGCTAACCGATCGCCCCCCTACGTAATAAAACTTGGCAGATGAATAAAGCGTTCAATAACCATAAGCAATCTCGTCTCAAGGCAGAATCCATTGTACGATTCCGACTAATGCTATATCATAGGACCCGTGGAGATCCGGGGTGGAATAGGCCTTGAGCAACCCATGCTTGCCGTAAAAGGCGACTAAGTTTGTCGTAAGAGGCGACTAACGGGATCGGGTGGTCAGGCTCGCTGACTTGGTTGATACATGTCATTGATGCTTATGTCAATCACTGGATTGTCGCTTAACCTGTGGTCATCACGGATTTTCAGTGATCCATTCATATAATTTTCACCACTATTTAGCCTTTTACGCCCAATGGGTAATCGAGTCTGATTTTTGCTCTGGCGTTGACGGTCAAGAAGTACAACGTTTTATCCGTTACGTCTTTAAATGTGTCATATACACACAATCCGGGTTAGACTTGGTCTTCAACAACCAGTGCTTGTCATAAGAGGCGACTAACAGGATCGGGTGGTCAGGCTCTACTTGGTTGATGAAAGCCATCGTTTTCAATTGCGTAGATCGATGCTCATGATGTCAGTCACTGGACTGTCTGGACCAAACTTGATTATATAAAGGGCGCCGTGTGAGGCCGCCGTGCAGAGTGCGGCGTTAAACAAACAAACACACACTCAGTATGTCGACATTGTCATGTTTTGTTACGATCCTTAGTAACTGTTGTGTAGCATGGATGAAAATCAACATACAGTAAACTACGGTTATAACGAACACGCTTATAACGAACTGACGGATATAACGAACTTACTTTTTTGGTCCCGACTATTTGCTGTTGTTATACTGTATATATGCTTATAACGAACTACGGTTATAACGAACTAAAATTAGTAGTCCCTTTGAGTTCGTTATAACCGTACTTTACTGTAACTGACTTAAAGACGACATCGAGGTCCCAACATGACGATTTTGTTATGTGATCCGAGAAAAAAAATCTATCAGCTGAAAGTGTTTGTCATAAAATACGTTTGATCAATGTGGCGATTACTGTCATAAAAACCTAAAATATTGACATTTGAACATACATTATCAAACCATAGTTGTACTGTGGATATACTGGGAACATTTGATACGATGAGATTACCGTATCTCTTTCATACGTAACAGTGGGAGTCAGGTCCCCATATAGGATAATAGTATCGAATATCAAAGATTGCATGAAACATTGACTATCACATTATCCTCCGTTGTCCAATTTCACGACAATGGCGTGTTGAGCTTATATTTCAGACATACGGGTCAGGTGGATGATAGTTTTCGCAATAACAGCCATAAAATAAAAGCGACAAACCCGCTGAAAATGTGTTAAGAATGAAAATACACACAAGCCATGTTTAACACACAAGCCATGTTTAGGATGTGCTTAAATCATAAACGGAATACAAATTTGGTGCCTTTTATCTAAACATGTTTAGAGTCTGAGGACATGAAATGAGCTATTGTTTCACAACCTCAATACCAATTAAACACAACATCCCCATAATCTAAGAATTTAAATATGTTTTTGACAAAGTGCTTATTTTTGTGTATTATTCTTTTAATCTCAACATGTTTAAGACAAAGGTCTTATCATTGTGCATCATTCTAATAATCTAAACGTGTTTAGATTTTACACACAATGTTTAGACGCTAAACGCTTCAAAATTATGGGACAAAGTACGCGCTTAAGTTCGTGTTTAATATTTAAACAAATTTTACAGTGTAAAAGAAGAATTCGCTGTGCGATTTCGGCTATATCATAAGCATGTATCAATGTATCACTATCAAATAGTGCCGATACAAGGTGAGTGTATCCTGTCCCAACGGTGGTACACGTCACAAACACATGCAAAGGCAAGTCATTAGGGAAGTTCCATAAAGGAATAGGTATAATAAGAACCATTTTGGACACCTAGGTATGCCAAACATTTAAAGCTGGGAAGTTATCGTCATGAAATTCTGTGAATGTCGATGGCCTTACAGCATTCGTTCGCGAGGGACAGATACTCCTTTATTCTTTCGTTTCGAGGAGGGTATTCTGTATGTTAGTCATTGCCACATTTAGAAAGTAAATGAGGAAAAAAACAATTTCATCCCTGGAGAAAAAGTTCACTGCGGTATATTATTGATCAGATGACATCATTATCAACGTTTGATCTCATGACGGATGTATGACGTCATATTCTATTGTTCTCAATGAAGCAATTTGACGTTAAATCTATTTAACTGACCAATCAGCGTCGATAATATGTATTGTGCAAAGGTATTACACTTGATCATTCAGCCTTTTTTGTTTATCAATTATCACTCTCTTTACTTACATAGCCTGTATCTATATCAGCTCATGTCAAAGATTTGCTCTTGCTAAAAACTAATCCATGAACCTCTCACAATCTCTTTAAAAGTATAAGCACACAGTTGTATTTAAAGTTAATTTTAGTCATAACATTTTGCATAACTATTTCTCCTTTATTTTTTGAATGTGTGAAGCCCATTTCTGGTGTCCCCCGCCGTGATATTGCTGGAATATTGCTAAAAGCGGCGTAAAACCAAACTCACTCACTCTTTATTTTTTGTGTACTTTAGACTGCATTCAACATTCTTTCTCCAACTCAAATTAAAAGTGTGACTTAAAATACATTTTGTCATACAATCTGATATATATCTTCCAAATCAAACCGTATTATTTAAACCTCGTGGTTTCTTCTCCCTGCAGTACGATAAACAACGACCACGAGTCGTTTATTTCTTATATGAGATATCAACATTATGTACAACCTGTTTAAGGATGATGATAAAATGTACAAGCTTTAAACTATTTACCCCTATTTAAGTAATGATGACTCCCTCAATAGAATGCGACCTCGGCAATGTCGGGCACATCCATTTTAGGCACAGGTAGGTATTTCCCGCATATTCTCACAATAACGTCAATTACCTGTACCTTTTCTCCCAATACCTACTGTCATATCTCTCACGCTTTGGGATGCGATTGTTCGTTTATCTGCGTTGCCCAGCTACATCTATGGGCAACAACTCACTGGACACTTCCCTCTCAAAAATTATAAGACGTCATTAAATTGAGAGCTCATGTTCGAATCTCCAGAAATGACGTCTTTATTGAACAATGTTTTATCGTATAACAAACCACGCTTCGTTCGTCATTGTTCTTTGCGATTAATCGCGTAACTATCTTATATTTTCTCCTGACTGTAAAAGAAGGTAGTACATTACGACAACTGACGTTTACATAAAATACACTTGTTTGATTACATCATCTAAAGAAACCTGCGTTCTATTACACCTATCGCCACGCATGTTGGGCGTTTTAACACGATATATCGTGAAGGGCGAATCACAGAAAGGTATTTCACAGCCTTTCAGCCATAGTTCGGAGGTGGCACTACTTTACGGGCATGACAACTTGTATGTATCCCTCCACCACACAAGGAAGCAATCTGATTGGTAGCTCGGCCAAACTAAGGAGCGTTGCACAAAAGTTATGGTGTCGGTGTACAACACTTGTCAAGAACGTGTTCAAAACTAATTATGGACAAATTGAACGCAGATATGGCGTGTGCCGCAGCCTGAAAGTCCCGTTTTAGTTCAAATCTGGCTTTTATCAATACCACATTTGTGGCTTGGTATGGCATAAGCGACCCCCTCATTCCGTTAACAACAAGACGTAGGCGAGCGAGTCAAGCCTCCCGGTTATTGCCACAGTGAATGGAACATATAAAATACTCGTTTTATGCCACTGGGGGCCACGGTTGTTCTCTTTGTGAAATAATTTCGCAATTTGGAAGCCACTTTTTACCTCGTCTATGTTCCATTATTTAGGATACGTTGTCAGTGTTGAAAGACTTTGTCAGTTTGAATTAGTGTCAGACTTGTTTATTTTTAAAAAAAAGTAGAAAACCAACACTGTTTATGTATTTGAACTGAATTCTAGAGGTTGATGAAAGTTGTTGATATGTGGGTAATAAACAAATACTTGTTTTTTTTAATATAAGTTTCTATACACAAAATTCACCTTTTCAGAAGCCAAGCATAAATTGTTTACTTGTAGTCCTTTCTTATATTGATAACGTAAATCAATGTCTTCAAGATTATCACTCGCAAACATGACTCTTGTGATGAATAACAATCCCTTTATTGTTTCTACCAACGTTTCACGGTTACTTCGAGCCCACTTATCAAAGTCTCAGAAATAAAACAAAACAGACGATGTTACCGATTACTTGTGTCATGTCTTCATTTTCTACTTCCTATTTGCAATTCAAACATTCCATGAGTAACTTTTCATCTTCAGAATGAAGGATGTTTTGAGAATATGAATACAAAACGTAAGAAATACTACCAAATAATCACATTTTATTCAATAAATGACCTAATCTTGTTATCGTACAAAACCGAATTTAAGAATGAATGGTCGTATTATTTGAATTCTACCGGAAATGTGTTCCTCACATGGCGGCGGGAAAGAACCTGTGCTATTTATTTTAAAATACATATTTCATGCTGATATCTGCATTGCATTTTCGCAGCGTTTCATTTACGTTAAACATGAATCATGAGCGAGTAGAGGGCTGGTCGAGAAATAGAACCAGTCCCCATTACAAAGTAACATGCACTCTCTCACACGGGACTTCGGAAATGTTTCTCTGGGCGTTTTTCATGGCTCCTAACAACTCGTGAGTTTGGGGCGAAGGCAGGCTCTTGTGACAAAAATGTTCTTTTTTTGCGAAAATTCTGAAAATACTACTTCATATACATATTTGATGTGGTTTATCAAATATGAGAGGAAACACGTCACTTTCGCTTTGATTCTCGCCCCCGAACTCTCTCAACTCTGGGGCGACCCGAAACTATGCAGTAAAAGCTGTCAGTCAATTTGGTGTATTTCAGGCTGTTTTGTGATATTATTTATCCAGTTGGTTTGGTTAATTTCAGCTAAGGTGTCCCAACACAGGTGACATTCCTTCCCCAACTGAAGGAAATGAGAAAAATCAGGTCGCATATAGTATGTGTTTGGCTTCTGTAGCGTCGCCCCTTTTAGAAACTTGTCTTGCACTAGGGGGTATTGTCCTGATCAACTCCCTCGTGAGGGAAACACTTGCTTTAAATTTGGGCGACACGCACTTGCTACACGAAAAAATAAACACTTTAATAACAACCATTTAGTAGTAATCCTGTAAAAATGATCATTGTGTGTCAGTGCTGTTTGTGAATCATTGGAAAATAAATCAAGAGAAATACTTAACTGTGGACAGCGTCCTCAACTGGTTCTACTCACTGCAATGCCCCTGTCGTACGTTTCAATATATTTTTCGTGTAATTGTAACATTGACTCTGCTTTCAGAGATTTCCAATGATTATGACAAATTGTTTTGGCGCTCCTATTTCCTCATTTTACGAAAATGTTCTTTTTACTGTTATTTGCTAATCTCATACCAGAGAATTGTTTTTATTGATGTTCCATTTTCGAATTTTATTCACTCGAATTTACCAAACAGGCATAACTATAACGATTTGACCTTCAGTGACCTCAGAACGTGGACACGACGCTAAAGCTCAACGCCCTTGGTCATATGACACACGGTAAAACATGCGTACTCCAGTATATATATATATATATATATATATATATATATATATATATATATATATATATATATATATATATATATATATTCCCCCAAATATTTCCCATTAAGATTTTAGTAAGCGATACCATTTGGGAACCATTCCGTCAATATATTCCAATTGATTTGAAATTAAATCAAATAAGATATTATCGATAACGCCTTAGCTCATCGCCTACGCTCTTGGCTTTTCAAGCCCAGTTACTGAATCTATTCAAAATACCCATAATGCATTAGGCTTTGGGAGGAGGCCTTGGTGCAATACAGATGTAATTAACTCTAATCTACATGATGCATTAACGTTCACTGCCTGAAACATGCTTTAAAAACTTGACGTAAAAAGCATTCAGTCAGAGTTCGTATAGCATACACCGACGCCTTGAAACATAACTACCACAAACATATACTCTGCAAGCCAACTGCATAGAGATCTTGGCTTTGATAGACGC
Source organism: Haliotis cracherodii (assembly GCF_022045235.1). Taxonomy (NCBI): domain Eukaryota; kingdom Metazoa; phylum Mollusca; class Gastropoda; order Lepetellida; family Haliotidae; genus Haliotis; species Haliotis cracherodii. The sequence continues at coordinate 18,335,522 of NW_027266271.1, forward strand.
AATAACCTTTCAATGTGTCACTTGTAAAATAAATCTGAAAAGTATTGGCCTTCAAAACACAGGAAGAATCGTTGGTTCGACATGTCAAGTAAGGTGTGTATATTTTGGTAGGAATGAAGGCGACTCCTGTCATTTTACGTAATTAGTCACTCATTTCGTCAGGAAAATAGTATATTTGGATATCTATGGCAGCTCACTCCTGACACATCTGACATGTTTGATATATATCAAACTTAATTTCTATCACATTTGTCGTAGGGTGCAAATTGAGATAATGGAATTTATTAGTTCGTGGAAATATATCATTCACTCGTGTCGAAATACTGAGACTCAACAGTCGAAGACGAAAGTATTTTTATTAATAAGTTAGTCTTCTTCCGCCCATGCCGGTTTGATTATGTTGAAAAGCCGGGAGGGTATAAAACAAGAACTTGTCCCACAAAGAGTTTCTCACGTTCGTCACAATCCGGTTCTTGTTCTGGATACTTTTTCATATTCTTTATCATGTTTTCTTTACGACTAGTTCCCACAATCGCCACTGACCGTCCCCCAGACCTCAAAGTAATGTGATCTTGAGGTCACAAGGAACCTTCCCCTCAAATAAACCCCACAAGTTCCCCTCGTGACCACCTACCGAATCTAAACAAACCCGAGATCTAAGAAATATAGAGTTTGTAGTTGGCGATGTTTTTGAATGATACTCGTGTTTTTGTAATCTTGGGTAAGTAGCACTAATCAAAATGGCCGCAAGCAAGATGGCGTCGGATGCTTCATGGCCGGTGATGTTTATAATCCCCTTTAAGTTAGTTATATGGCAGCTACCGTTTCCGCGGGGTTTCACATATCGTCATAGGAAGTCCATGCACATAGACCATATGCGTAACAGATTGAGTATTTGTATGTATAATTGTCCGTGTATTCGGATTTCAAAATCATATTTTGAATATCTCGTAAATGGGATACGCTGAACTTGTGTTATTTCAGGAAATATATGTGATATTGGAAACAATGAATCCATGTATCTGTTGTAACAGTTAAACGCTGTATCACAATTTGAAAATAAATCAGATACGGATGGAGAAAAAATCACCAGGAGCAAAGTATATTAATATTTCATAACAGATGGAAGAGGTAATTATATATGGTTGAGATTATGTTTGGTACCATACATGACGGGCAGTTAATGTATATATAACAGGTAACCAATTCCATCTCCTTTTGGACTAAGTTTACACGACATAAAGGATTAGATACTATGTGACAAATGTACTTTGTAATGTACAACGAGTAAGTGAGTTTGGTTTAACACCGCTTTGAACAGTATTTCAGTTATTTGACGGTGTATGAGCTTCACATTTAGAGGAAAGCCAGAAGCGATGCAGGTAATACAGAGCAAATATATTATATATTAGGTCATACAGATCCTCTTGCGAATTCAGAGTTAAAACATGTCTAAAATAACCCGTTCTTGTCGCAAAAGGCAATTTATTAGATTGGGTTGTTGGGTTAAGTGAGAAGGTTGATTGTAGGTCCTGGTGCCCCGACGGTGTTGGACGATGCTCTTAATATCAATCACTGGTTTGCCTGATCCTGACTCGGTTATTCACAGACAGTGATCTAGCTTGTATATTGCTGACTACGACGTATAACGACAAACAAAAACAATCAGACCCATTTAAGTATCATTAAACGAGCATCAAATCATATTTAGGACATACTTGAAATATTTGGAAAGCCAGATTTCTCAACACATTGACTTCAAGCCAATGATAAGAGCAATAAAGAGATAGGAATGACCAGACCCTCTTGAAGAAATCATGTGCAATAAAGTAGATGCACTTCTCATTACATTGTAATTAAATTATATCATGTTATTAATGCTTATTGTTTCATATTTAATTGGTTTTAGTTTTATGTAACACAGACACATATTATATGTTGGACTATCACGTTTCTGGCATCCAACGTTTATTGTTATATGTCATTACATTTTAGTTATTTATCTCTCTTCGATGGAGCCTCAGAGATAACTTCTAAAAAACATTTGATGTTTACAGTTTATACTTATTTGATATGTCATCTGTTGGGATACATTATTGCAACATACAGTGTTTACATTTGGGAAGCTGGTATACGATAACATAGCCTCGTGTAAACAGTTTACGATAAACGATGCTTGTAAAGATAAAAATGTTGAAATTTACTTATAGGCTTGCTTTTTCCATTACAGACAGTTGAGTCTATCGCATATTTACATATGTAGATTTCAGTCATGGTTAGTCGCAGATAACGGTTGAGCAGAATGGAAGCGCGTCATATATCTGTCAGTCATATTTACATTGCATTAAACTACAGAGTTTGCGTGGCTCTGAAGGCACCGGCGTATGAAAACCAACAGCATTTTTTAAATGAGATGCTACTTTTTATGTATACAACGACCGAATATTTACAAATCAACAATATTGTGAATTCTTCTGTAATTACGAACCAAAGAGGTGAAAATGAAAAACGAGAAATTGAAGCTGTCAGTAATTAACTTGATCGGTTCGCATATGTTTTCTTATCAAAGAAAAAAACCCATGTATAAAATGAAACTTCAACGTACACGAATGAACCAATTTAAATATACATGTCATGATAATTGTTTAAGAGGATGAGACATGCTTTCTCGTAGACTAACATCAATTGTTAAATTATAGTTATAAAATATAACAAAAAGGAGCCCAGAGACTTTCTTCATTTTCAGATAATGCAGTAATATAGACTTGCCAAACATTATAGACTTGCATGGGCTGTATTTGATGTATTTGTTTCAGGATCTGTATGACACACTACGCTCTCTCGGTGCCGTCCTTCCAAACTATGACTAGTGTATTTTCATCTAGCTTCTATAACGGTTCACGCCGTGTGTCTAATTGCTGCAAGATATTAAATGTTTTTCCATATGGGTAGCACACACCATTTTAACAAATGTGATCCTGTCAGTTCAAACAAAAAACATTTGCCACCAATAATCATAATAAATTTAATGGCACCCCATGTCCAATGTGTTTGTTTTGGCCAATTCATCCTGAATACTGATTGGCTGAGGACATGACCCCCTGCGTGGAATAACATCCCTGCGACCCCTGGCGGTCATAACTAATGCACGAAGCGTCAGATAGAACGAGGACACTTTGCATGTGAAAACGTGTTCCTGCAGAACGGATAAATATCCCCAACTGAGTATGCTGTGGTACAAAGTAATTTTCTTCATAGTTTTTCACGATTCGCTAAGGCAAATTTCAAAGCATAATTATTCATTTTTATGAACACTTGACACATCTGAAAAAATACATTAAGTATAAATTTTCTGCATTAAGTGTTCCCATGGCATTTGAAAATGTAGGAATAAATCAAAAAATGTTGCAAGCCGTCAGTAACTTGGGAGTTCAGAAAGTGTGCAACTGACGTACATGTTATAATTGCACTGACGTCTATAATCAGTTTTCCAGTCACAATCTCTAAATTCGTGAATTTAAGGTTTAATTCTTTCATTACCACCGCTATTATAACTCCTATGTAGGCAAATTATTAAATATAAAACTGATCTATGTGGTAATTCAGGAGCAGAATTTCCCATTTAACTTGGACATACTTCTTTCTCTGAAGTATCCTTACCTGCCCGAATGTTTTTTTCTCTATCACAATGCGAATGCTCCACATACAGCCAAACACTTGCGAAGTGATCTTCACTTTCAATTGTTATGATTTCACTTTACAACACTGTATTTACTAAGGTTGTTTCTACTTTCACATATACACCAGTTTTGACATCACCATTTGTCATTTTTGAATGCACAAACAGAAGAATTCAAATACATAATGGAATGAAAATCTGTATGTCAATGTTATGATATAATCGAACTCGTTAAAAGATGAAATAGGTGTTGTGAGACAGTCTGATGGTGAAACAGGCCAGTGAAGTATACTTCGGCTGGCGGAACAAAGAACCAGGGATGATGACAGACCATTTGTGGCCATGAGGATCAGCCTCATTTAGAAAAGATCAACACAATAAGCAATGGTTATGCAATTCGTCTCAGGTGAGAATAAAACAATGTTCAACATTTACATGTTTCTGACTTATAACAACACTTAAAGTACAGGTATAGCTAAAATGTGTCCAAATTTTTTTGAGGTTCTAAGGAAGCGTTGTCCAGAACTTTGACCATGAGCAAGTCTTTGATCCAAGCTGTGTTTTTTTAAAAGATGAAGATAAAGAAAAACTTATGGTAAAACAAGCACAGACTAGCTCATGGTTAGATGAAATGTTCTGTTGGAATCAGTATCTGATGGCTTATTTCAGATCTACATGTACTTATGTAAATTCAAACATTGCAAGGGTGAGAACAAAATAGGCTAGTTGTCAGACATTTGACCCTGTCTGATTTGGTTTTATACCAATATTTCAATGTCCCTTGTAACTGGACATTCACAATGGACAAAGAAGAGCCCTTCTCATACCCAATTCTTACTTATTAGGAGGAACATTTTTACTTTCTAAATACTGCATCATTGTACTTCGAAGGGACATTGCTTCGAACTTATCCTGCTTGCGATTAAGCATGTGTTCCGACCTCCTACTCGTCTTCGCAACCACTTATCATATGGTCCAAGGATAGATCTCCTAATATGTTCGGGCGTCGAAGGGCCGAGTTCGTTTTCCCGCATGGGTACAGTTCTGAAACCCATTTCTGGTGTCCCCCGCCGTGATATTGCTAAAAACGGCGTAAAACCATACTCACTCACTCACCCAATATATTTAACATCCAAAATCATTTTTAAAACATTTTTTCAGTTTGTAAACAGTAATAATGTCTTGAGTGTAAAAAGCTCTTCTAAGAAGCAGAGAGAATAGTGAGATATCCCTTAAGGTATCGCTTGATCTCACCAAAGCAATATCTCCTGTGGTAGCCAGTTTTGAATAATAAAATTGTATGACAAAAGTTGATCTAAAATTTCAACGAAGACATTTGCTTAATGGTATGATAATGTATAATACAGGTAACCCGATATTTGCAAAAAGATATTTTACCTTAAAGAGTCCCTTCGGCCCCCATATATGCATTACTACATGTATCTCATATTCCAGAAAAAAAATCTCGCTTATCATAAGACAGTGATTTATAACATGTAATGCATACTCTGCCCCACATGAATAAAAATGTGTGTAGTTATGACCACTATTCCTGATTGCTTAAAATGCCAATGAATTAAGGACCATTCCATACAAAGCAATGCTACGTTTTCGATACGAAACGAAACACCAGACTACCCGCATAGATTGTAAGCGAGGAATGCATCCCACTAGTTAATTTGCTATCTTTCCGGAAATGTCTGTAGTCACACAGGCCTCACATAGACTTAGGAAAGTCAAATGAAGCCAATTTGTAAACATAATAGCTATTTAGCATTAAAGTCAGATTGAGACGAAATGCCTATGACTTTTAAAGGCTGTTAAGTGGACCAATCATTGAGACGAACTCAAGGGAATTTGACGGGCATATTTCAACCTCATTCGAAACCCGTACACTTAAAGACTGTGGTCGTGTCAACAAGACGTCACTCTTAGAATGAAGTCTCGAACATTTGTTAAATCACAGCTGAAGGCTCTTACCCAATGAAAGATCACCATTTGCTCACGTGGGGTTGGTTTATGTTCCAATGGATTTCCAACAGGCAACAGTTAAACGACTGTGTGGTGCACGTGCAATCCACGCAACATACGAGGGGCGTTCAGTAAGTTTTGCAACTTCAATATAAGACCATGTCGCAGAATATCTTTTGCACTTTTATTTTTCAATATAATCTTCATTCACCTCAATACACTTATTCCGTTTGTCCTTCAATCTTATAATACCATTTTTATAGAAATCCGCAGATTGGCCCTCTAACCACGCCTCTGTGGGAGCCTTTATGTCCTCGAAGGGCAGATTTCATATTCCGGAATAGGAAATGGTCACTGGAGGTCCAGTCTGTACAGTTAAGTCATCCACCCTACAACCCAGACTTAGCCCCCAGTGACCATTTCCTGTTCCGGCAAATGAAATCTTCCCTACACCCCTCGTATGATCTTTAGCTGCGTTTTTAGTCAGGTTCGGAGCTCGTGGCAACATTATCGATGTATAACGGTACTACTACGGAAGTCTCTTAGGGTCACTTGTTGAAATTTCAAGTTAAAATCTTAAAATGTCAACTTGTTATCTTGAAATTTAAACTTCTACATAACATCTTGACATCTCAACAAAGCATCTTGAAATTTAAACTAAGTATCACTTTCAAGATACTAAGTTCAAATTTCAAGAAGCTCTGTTGACATTTCAAGATACTAAGTGGAAATTTCAAGATACTAAGTTGAAATTTCAAGATGCCAAGTTGAAATTTCAAGATGCCAAGTTGAAATTTCAAGATACTAAGTTGGATTTGCAAGATCATTGTCTTGAAATTTCAACTTAGCGCCTTGAAATGCTTGAAACAAATGGCCCTAAAAGGCTTCCGTGTACTACCGATAGATGCTGTCACTCGCCCTGTACATGGGGTTGGCTCGGTTATGAAGGGAGGTGGGTGGACTTTAAATTGTAGAACTACTCTATAGAGAGGCATATTTAGTATCTGCAAAATACTCAAAACACGTTATTTGGCGCAGATTTCAAACTTAAGGACAAGGCACTCTCGTCTCGAGCAATAGTTACAGCTGAACAGGAGTCTCAAACTGAAGTAGCAGCCTATTTCTTTTGGGGTCTTTTAAATAAGACATATTTTATCCGTTGTGCTTTTCAAAAAAGTGTTCTCATAAACTTTACATCTTCAAAGAGCAAATATATACAAAATACATCATTGTCTCCAAGAGAGATCACATATACCTACTTTGGTTGTAACGAAGTCGGATTAACCGGATGTCGCTATAGCCAAGTCAATTTGTAATCCCTAAACAATTGTATTGAGCACTGTTGTTTTTAAATAACAAATTTTGAATATTGCAAAATAATTGTCATTGTTCCTGTTCGTGACAATGGGAGTTAAAAGCAGAACCCTAATACCAAGACTTTCGTGTTGAAAATGTCTTCTAGTCTGTTGTATTAAAAAATAGGTATTTCCAAAGTTCTAATGCTTCAATTGTTTGAATGAAAAAATAGATGGCGCCTTCTAGATTATTATACTTTGAGTAAAGGTTGACTTTAAATATAACGTGTTAGTTTGCATAAAATAACAGTAATCGTACCCCGACGGCGTGGGTCGTTGCTCACAATATCAACCCCTAGATTGTCTGGCCCAGAGTCGATTATTTACAGGCCCTCGTCATATACACCTGGTATACTGTTGATTGCGATTTCAAACAACAAACGAACAAATCTTTATCTTCCCGAGGCAAGGGAGTTAACTGACTGTAAAAGTCCAGTTTATATCACTTTCACATACGTGTACTTCAAATAAAAATGGCGTCGCCCAGTCAAGACGATCTGATCGATAATAAAGATCTTTATTGTAACTGAACAGGTCTTACTTCGAGAAGTGTGTCAAATCACGTGAGCACTCAGATTAAAAACATGAAATGATTTGGAAAATATCTGTTGACGCTAAGTTAACAGTAGACATGCTTTGTAAATCCCGCAATCGACACGGCAGTTTACGACCGGATGTCGATTTCGTGACGCAATTTTGATGCATAGACTCGTTAATCCAGCCAAAATATAACCCCATGATGCTAGCCCAGTTCGTCAAGGGTGACTTTTACAGTCAGTTAACTCCCTTGACTTGTGTTGATGACAAATCTTATATTTAATTATTTGTCTTTCACTTTGATTCTCTGTTGAACTGTTAATATCGGCGATAGACTGACTTACCTCTGTCATAAGATTACTTCCATTCACCCGTTCGACTTGCACAGTGACCCCTTAGTCATACAGTATATATCGTTAATCATGTTTTGTGAAATTAGAACTCCTACGTCTTGAAACAGACCCAAACATCTTTAATTAATCATTGCCATTGTATTTCCAGTAATGTATACTGTTGAAATTACATGTTTAACATTACTGTTTCATTCTAAATGTTACACGCAACTAAAGTAAAGGTGACACGCATACCAGACTTCGTCTTAATTGTCTGACTGAATCAGAACTAACTCGAAACTTTTAGCTCTGGAAGCTTCCGGTGTCGCCTTTGACTGGACACCTGGCTACCGTAGCGACTAGACAACAGTGGACGCTAGACATGACTTTCAATGGTCCTCGGTATCGAATGAAATCCAATAACGGACTACGTGAAGTTGATTGTGAAAAAAATTGTTCACGTCAAACTGAACATCAATGAAGCAGTTTTAAAATACTATATTAATGTACACATGCCTCCCTGTATATTTACATTTTTAATAAGTTATATACGCACGCGCACCTATAACCGGATATGGTATAGATATGTACCCATTGTATTACCTTCGCCTGTTCGCCGAAGTCGCAAAGCTTGCTGCGCGAACAATCCGAGGGACCAGTTTAGATTTGTTTCGTGCGCATGTGCATATCAATCATGTCGTAGTGTGTATATACGCTCCCATGCGTCCTCAATTAAGCTTGTTAAGTTCTAGTTGGTTACATTTGAAATTAAATATTGTGACACGACGGAAGTATTCCCCTTTGAAAGGTGAGCCGGATCAAACGTGTCCGGTGTTTAAAGTGGCAGTGTTGCGTTGAGTTCCAGATCGTTTTTGGACTAATTAACCGGATGACATCAGGATATATTTATACAATTTCTAGAGAAATAGTACGTTAGGGAATAGCCAGCCTCGATTATCCAAGAGATATTGAATCAAACTTACGCATTCTCCTTTACTTGATAGTTTTACAATCAGTGTAAACGTATTAGATAACACTGCACACGAAGCACGACCACGAACGTATTAATAATGGTTACAATACTTTTCACAATATACTGTCATTGTCATTGTAAAATTATGACCTATTTTGATTTACTGATTTACTTTTAAAGATTGCAAACAGAAATCTTTCTTTCTTGATTTTGTTTATGGTCGTACATGGTTTAAGCTAAGACCTGTATTTTGTATGTATTCCCTGTCTTACTGACGTTTTTGCATTTCTATGAAGTTTTATGTTCATAATGCTGTAATATGCAATCCTTAAATTTTAAAATATAAATTTTGGGGCATCAAATGTCCAGTGATTGATATTATGATAGTACGATCCACGCCGTCGAGGTACAAAGACATGCGTTTACCAAGTCCCGGAGCCGAGCCACTTCTTACGACAGCATATAGGTAGCTGCGGATCAATTCTAAATCGGAAACCCATTTGGAATAAATTATTAGGAACCTTAGTTAAGTCACATTACTGAAGACAATGGAGACATGGTACCCCAGTAGTATTCACACCATCACTGACATTTGTTTGAAAGTCTAGACATTTATGGACACAGATCAATGTTCACATTATCGACAAAAATGGACGGCTCCCATTTGACACATATTTCAGGTGCTCGCACACGAATGTAAGTGTCGCGCTGTAACTTCTTTTTCACTACGAACCAATACAGGATCTGTTGGACTTGAACCATGAAGGGTGTACGGATGGCCCAGTCGTCTCAGGCGCCACAATATCTCTGTGCAGAGTTGCGTCCCTTATGCACACCAGAAACCTATGGTTGTGGGTTCGAATACCGGTTCGCCCCGATTATGTTTCAAGGTGTGTCAGCATCATAACCGCGCTCGTGTGTTTCACCAAAGTTGTAAACGTCTGAGACCTGCATCACATCGGGCTTCCCTCCCACATTAAGCTGACACGCAGTAATATAACTGGAACAATGTGCAAAGTGTTTGGCCCCAACTAACTCACTAAAAATTAAACGAGAGGCTGTCGTTCTTTTTGCTTGAACACAGGTATAGTACTTCTTATAGTATACAGTCCTGACATAAAACACACAAACTATTAAACGTTTCTTCAGTCATCTCGAAAATCCCCCAAATATTTTATTGATGTAAGGTTTTCAAGTATTGTTAAGAAATCTAGAAAAAAAAAATCAGATCGCGTTTCTGTGTATACATATATATTTTGTGCCATTATTACCGCATGAATAGTTTCAACCGCTCATTTTTTCCTTATTGTATGCCACAAAGTGTGTATTTTGTTGAATATCCATGTCCCGATGGGGTCTCATGAAACGTCAGTGCAGGCAACTTGCTAAATAAATAAATCGAAAACAAGTTTTATAAGGAAACTATTTTATGCTTCTCTTTGTAAAGAATTGTATACCATTGTATACCATCTACTGATGTTTCTAATGTGCAATGGCGTACACATTGTGGCAAGCACCTACCCTCCTTTTTATATCAACCTATCCGATACATCCGGTTGGTATTGTGAAGGCTAGGGATGTCGGAAGGCGTATGTTTGTGAAGGAATATGATGCATTTTCGAGCTGCGCAAGAAGCGCATGTGTCGCGGATGGACTATTTCCCAAGGCGGAGGGATTTTGGAACAGGTGCGTGTGGCCCGATTAATATAAGATTCCGCAATCCCTTCGAGACAATGATGCATTTTGCATACCACGAACCTGTCCGAATCACTCATAGTACATGGAAAGCTTTTGGGAAGGTTTTTGACAAAAGCTTGAATATAATATGTTTTATTTAATAGACCCCAAAAGAAAAAGGCTGCTACTTCAGTTTTTGGGACTCCTGTTCAGCTGTCTGCATTTCTTGAGATGACAATGCCTTGCCCTTAAGTTTGAAATCTGTGCCAACTAACATGCATATTTGAGCAACTGCATTTATAAAAATAGAAGCTGAACCAAACTGCAGTGATGCCTTCATCATCATCATCATCATCATCATCATCATCATCATCATCATTACATCATCATCATCATCATCATCTAAAATTAAAGATTAATTTCTGTACTTTTGATATTGAAATCCTCTTATCACGAAAGTCACCAAAGGAATGATTCAAGATAGCAAGAAATATGCGTTGTGACTTTATTACAGACATAATGTTTGAGTATTTATTTCTTATGTGGTTTTTGTTTAACCCCGCTACGATGATGGGTAATAATCTGACTACCCGATCCAAATTAACCACACATTATTAGGGATATATTCTTATCCGGAACCCACGCGGGGTTTATATGTGCTGGTTGGGGGAAGCTGGATAGATATAATGATTCCGAGATATCTATTTTTTTAGAGAAGTTGGTATTTGCATCTTATAAGGGAAATGAAACACGGGCTTGTCGAAAACTGCAATACATGCCCACATCGAGATATGCAATGTGTTCGAGACTGGTCAATCTGAGGATTCATGCTTTCATCACCATTGATGTAAGTTATTTTGGGGTGTTTGAGTGAATGGTTGAGTGAGTGGTTGAGTGAATGAGTGAGTGAGTGAGGATGCTTAACATTTCGAGATTTGACGAATCTGTGACAAATATGATATCTGATGCAAATCATTTTGATTCATAAACACACATCCATTATATGGTCGGAATCGTACAATGGACCCTGCTTTTAGCAGAGAATACGATTATGGAAGTGTGTTTTTGTCGCTTTGTTTCCGTTACAGCACCGCATGCCTGCTTGCTGCTGGAGCAAGTGATGCAAGTCTGATGCGTGCACTACTCTGGTGCGTGTGTGTGTGTGTGTGTGTGTGTGTGTGTGTGTGTGTATTCTATAGGTCTTTTATATTACAAGCTGATCGTGTGTGTGTGTATTCTATAGGTCTTTTATATTACAAGCTGATCGTGTGTGTATGTGTGTGTGTGTGAGAGAGAGAAAGAGAGAGAGAGAGAGAGAGAGAGAGAGAAAGAGAGAGTAATCTATAGGTCTCCTATGTTGCAAGCTGATCATGTGTGTGTGTGTGTATTCTATAGGTCTTCTATATTACAAGCTGATCGTGTGTGTGTGTGTGTGTGTGTGTGTGTGTGTGTGTGTGTGTGTGTGTGTGTATTCGATAGGTGTTCTATATTACAAGCTGTTCTATCATGTAATCGTTATACCTCTAATCAACTGTGAACCTGTGCCACAACGCTGGAAAATTGCACGGGCAGCCATGAAATTGAAGTACTCTCTCAGCTTAAACACGGCTCAGCGTCATTCTTCTTCATATCAGAATATTTTTTCTACACAACGTTGATTCACAAATTATTTGGTGTAAATATCATTCCATTTTTTTGTGAAAGAAATTCAATACATAAATGTCTCTACTTTGAGTTTTCAAATATGATTTGAACTAACATGAAACTTATCCCTTTTCAAGTCTCGCACGATTGATGTCAAAACGATGCTTACTCTGTTATCAAATATTTAACCACTATATTTTGAATATGAACCTGAACAAGTTCGAAAATGTTTAGCAATTAAGTTAGCTCTTAAAGAATTAGTGGTATTTGTTTTAAAAATGGAAGAAAACATGTCATTTACATGTCATGAAAAACAACTCTGATTCCATTGCATCGATCCATTCAGTAATGCAGGTGTACATTGCTTGTATTCTAATCTGCGCCCGAAAAGACTAATGCATATTTGTGGTTTTGATAGGCAAAGTAAATCGTTAAGGTGATATTTATTCAACAAAAAAGTAGTTCCAGTTGTAGTTTTACATGTTGTCCCAGAGATAGCTCAAACGTCTTAAGAAGACATAAGAACGTAAACGCTCATTTCAAACACGCTCAAAAACCCATTCAAAATAATTTCACAGAACCTAATGTTGTCAGCTGGATTTGCTTGGGGATGATAAAAAATTCAATTTTATGTTTACGCTTTTTCAAATGCTTTCATTTGATTGTACGATAACCTTCCATTGACTTTATTTACGAGCTCTGTTTATTACTGAATGGTTTACACTGACTTATTTAACAGCTCCTTCTATAGGTAGTTTAATGCGTCAAATCTCCCTAAGTTGTTGAGACATGCTCTATAACCCTTTAAACGTAAATAGGTTAAACTATTTACCAAACATTCCTATTCCAACATATTTGAAAAAAATATCATCTCTTCCCATATCGTTTGTACTGAATAACACTATTTAACATCGATCAAAAGAAGCCCGAAAAATTATCATTTCGCTTACTCATAAAAAAACCCAAGTTTTACAAAATGCAATATCATTTTCGTAGCCTAGCCAATAGAATTGAGGCCCCAAGCTGTAAAAGTTTTATTTCTCCCAATCTCGTCTTATCCTAGCGTTGTAGAAGAGACGAACGCACGTCTGGCAATTTGGTGGATCTGTCTGATAGGCGACTTGTACAATTAAAACTTAATTAACTCCCTTGCTATAAAGAAACAGTTGACACCAGGGGGCGTATGCCAGTGACCCATGATCCCACAGGGCAAGGGAAAATGTGATCCCATTTTGAAAAACCGCAAGAGATAAGATGTAGGGAACTGAAGTTGTTATTTTTTCACTTTTTAAAGAACTATACACTCTCGTAACTGATCGAAATACTCTGATACGTTACATTAGTTTTTTTAATAGTATATATTTGGATGTACAAATGACATAAAAAATAAATAAATTGAACGTTTTGACCTAGTGGCTCATATATGATTTTTTTATGTTCATGTTTTTACACAAAAACATGAAAAAATTGGTATCAACGAAATAAAAAACTCGACACCCATAAACAAATAAAGCAGAACTTAATTGTATCAGCATGGATAATTGCTTTATCATCATATATATTTGTTAAGTTGGGGATAATCTTCAAAAACCATTACTGAAAAATCCGTACATAACAAAGGCGACAAACAGATGCTATCAAACATATTATAAATGTTCACGACATGGAAAGACATGAAATGTGGAACGCATCCCCTTTTCATTGCTTTGCTTTTTTTGCATTCTGCCAAAATTGCAGGGAGAAACTGTTGATAAACGCAGGAAGAAATCAGACCAACAGGGGAACGTCCATTACCATTTGTCAACACACACTAATGTTATTATACCAAACTTTGAAAACACTGGGAATTCACTGTCCAATCTTAACCCCATTCATACAGACTGTCATCTGCATTCCTGCCTACCAACGACCCCCTCTTCGAGTTTTTAGCATGAAAACCATATGGTATGATTTGTATGCACAGTCGCGAAGAGAACCGTATGTGAACATACTGAAAGGGAGTTCATCAACTGACGGTAGAGAGGTATATCTGTCAAAGAGACAGAAGGAACAGTAAGATTTCACCCTCATACTTCAGTTGCCTTTAAGAAGACGCTACATCCCTTTTACAAAACGTCATCACATCTACTTTGGTTCAAGAGGCACACACTATTACGCATGGAGATATGCACGATAAACTAAAACAACTGCTACAGCCGAATGTGTTTCCAAAGAAATATCTATTGATATTAGAGAAAGTATCGAAATTCATATATTGGGTTTGCAAACTGATACAGAAGATGAAATGCTACCTTTGTCGATGTCGGAACAAAATATACCCCGCGAGGAAATAGGAGATGAGTACGCGATACTCTCTACAATAGACGCAAGTATCATGTGAGCAGTCGATGCCTCTTGAGAATGGGTCACATGCGATGAACTACCTAATTGTAAATTACGATAACAGCACGTCCAAGAACTAGCCTCGCTACCTGGTTGAGATAGGATCGTTATAGTGGATATCACTTGTTGCTCTTGTCTTGCCGTACCACAACGACTGTAAATGGATGCGTAGGGATGCAAGGTGTCATGTCCTATTAAATGAAATCAGAGGTGGGAAGTATTTCTTTCAGTCTTCTTATTGATTTACTGAACATATTTGCAAAATTAGATTTTGGTTTTGGAATTATAAGGAGTACATGTTTATTGTAATTATATTTTTAATTTAATGTTTTCTATTCTCCAAATATTTCATAGCTTTAAGAAGTTAATGCTTTGTTATTCTTGATTCTAAATAAATTGTTTGTATCGTTAGAATATTCCAACAATGGGAAAGCTTTTTACATCACTTAAGAACTTTGAAATTGCGCTTCAATTAAAATCAGTTCCTAAGCGTGACTTTTCTTATTTGATTTATTTTATCTGAGAAAAAAGAGATGAGTATAGTGGCATGTCATAATTTAACCTTAAGATTATGGTTTCACTGAACATACAGTGCCTACGTTTGTTCATTGTATAAAGTCTGTACACATAATCAGCCTCTTCTTAACACATATTTGGTTAAAATCACATTCCCGCAAAAGTACCTCTCATCTTTCACTTTGTTGTACATATTTTCAACGGACTTCTTATTTATTAAACACTTACGCACAAAGCTGCGTCATGAATTCCAGGGTTGTCTTTTCTGTAACTAAAATGTTTTTGGTTTGTCTTTTATGCCTTTTTACCATGATAAGAATCAGGAAAGCAAAGCCTCGCAGTTACCGAAACGTCAACAGATATTCTTTTCAGTTTCATATTGTCTGCGACTAACTGCAACGCCCGAACGCTTTTCTGAATTATTGGCCTTTGTATTAGCAACGGAACACCCGATTGCTTAATTTACAGATTGAACGTTTCACGAAAGAAATATGATTCTTCTTAATGATTTATGTTTGCAAGACTATTACCTTTTAACTGTCCACTAGATAACAGAATTATCATATTATTATCATGGAAAATATAAGTCACATAAGATACCTAAATATCAGTGGCCAAACATAAAACAAATTGGTAAGCCTTCCAACACGGGATCATCCGCGTAACGTTTATCCTGAAGAATACACGCGTTTCAATTGTACTCCTGTTCAAATAATGGTTTTTATTTTCAGTGAATCAATATATTCATTCCTCACAACTCTTTTTCTAATGGTTATAAGGATGTTAAAATATAAGGTTTTACCCTTTCGTTCGAGGACTATATAAACGGAAAAATGGAACTCGGAGACGATATCATTCCAGCCTAAGCAGATATACAAACCCCGCGACGTTTGATACGGCAAACGGTGTGTCTGTCCATATATTATTCGCGTCAGTGTCCTTTCGTTAGGTTATATATTACGGTTCACGAAATTGAGACTCTTTATCAACACATAATACCACCTCCGTCCACGTGTTTCTTACATTCACTATTTTAAGAATATAATCTTGTCAGCAAGATCGTTATTATTAAGGAAGGAACTTTTGTCCTTTAGTCAAAATCAAAACCTCCACGAGAGGGAAAGCTACCTATCATATTTACAATAAAGTGTCGACAATGAATGTATAGAGGCTAGATCAGATGATGTTCAACCAGGTCACCGTCGCTATAGTTGACGCTTATCGCGTAAGGTCATTATTTTAACTAGCACATTTTTATGTGAAAATTACACCGGCATTTGTTTGGCATTTCTTTCACTGTTTAGTAATGGTTTTTATAGGTTATAATCTGATAGGAAAGGATATATTATGCCATATGGTATTATATGACACATTGTTATCGGGTAATAAATGTGGGGAGGGTATGTCCATTTTACTAAATTTTGAAATTGAAATTTCTTTTTAGTTTAAGTTTTTCTTTCAATGATAAAATTAACTTTCCTTACTGATCACGCTATTTGACAAATGGGTTGTCTTTTCGCGAACACGTCGTGTCATCACTGATTTTCAGTGATCAATTCACATAATTTTCTTTTGCGTCAAATGGGATTTGTTTCGATGGTTATTCTCTATCGTTCACATTATATATTTACGTATGGTAAGTTGATATAAGTAATTGATTTATAAGATATTACATATAATACTGCTTGAATATATTTTTCATATTCATTTGCCTTCGTAAGTTAATATTGTAATCTCACAACTTTATTTTAAATATCCCGAGGGGAAACAAAGGGACGTGTTATAGATACTAGATAAACAGTTGTGAAGACATTCCTGATTTAAATGCGTTTTATGTTTTAATCCTAAATCAAATATTGTATAACATTGATTAATTCATATATCAGTTTCTTGGAAAAAAAGAATTTAAATTTCAGTACGAAACACTTGTCATTTTAAGACTTAATATCTTTTCACACATACATGGCAAAATCTTGAAAGTGAAATACAGTACAAATAGTTATAGAGCATTGTTTATCTTCTTGATGACAATCATCGGAGATAATGACGGTCGCATTATGCAGTGACGACTACTATATATGTGGAACAAACATCTTGTTTGTCTGTGGTTTAACGCCGCAATCAGCACTATTACAGCTATAAGACAGCGGTCTGTAAATCATCAAGTCTGGACCAGACAATCCAGTGCTTGACATGATGGGCATCGAATTTACCCAATTGGGATACGATGACATGCATTAATCTAGTCAGCGAACTTTGCCACCCGAACCCGTTAGTCGCCTCTTACGACAAGGATGGGTCGTGATGGCCAGTTTGATGCAGGATCTTCGCGGGACATGAAGTGTGCAAGTTCAACTCTACTATGTCACTACAATTAGAAATGAAAATTTATTTATATCAAGACGCAAGATGAAAAAATGAAAACTTCAGAAAATCTAAACTAAAAAGAAAGTTGACTTGGTGAACTATAATTAGCTATCTGGTTATCAGAAGAAAAGGTCAAAGAGTTTAATGCTTTAATGTGTAGACGACTTTTCCTAACTTCGGATCGGGACGGCATAGCCGGTTAGTATAGCAGAGCTGTTATAATTTCATTTTTTAGAACTTTTTAATAGGCGATGAAGCAGTTTGCCTTAATAACAAAGTTGAAGCGAATACATATGTGCATGATTAGGATCGAACTAGTGGTTGTATTTTCATGATTATTCTTTTAAAGTGTTGTTGTTATTATTATTACTATCATTATTACTAGTATAGTTGTTATGATGGTATCCATTATAAAGTATGTTCGTGTCAGTATGAGATTATACCCCCTTAATATAAACTAAATATATTTTTTAGAAAGACACTAACATTTTGCTTAAAATGCATCAATCAGTTAAATGTTTACAGCAATACGCAATCAGTTTATTTTTAGGACTTCATTGAAATGCATAATTAATTTAGTTTTTGTCTTTATAGAATAATGCAAAAATCATTCTCATTTACTGTTCTATATGCCCTATATTTATATATATAAAAATATTATCGTGCCACGGATACCATTTCCATACAATATCGTATCACATGATTTTATGTGTCGCATGTGCCAGTCTCCAAATTAATGTGTGAATAAAACAGATAGCTTCAGCTGACTATTAACAACACCAAATTCAAATTCTTATATATTAACATATTTCTAGGGAATTATAACGGACGTATATTAATTGTACATTGGTCTTACCTGAACACCTCGTCTTGTCACTGGAATCTGTAGACCCGGGTGAAGAGCTGACACTCTGGGAGGGTGATGAAGAAAAGGGGGGACTGTACGAGTTGGCCACTTCACAGTACGGTGACCCCCCGGGCATCAAGCCGCGGGACCCCGACATACCCCCTATCCCCCCGGACACCTGCACCCCACCCTGGTAGAAATAGTCACCAGTGTCTCGACTTGATAACAAATTAGATGCAGCGCTGCTCAATGGTCCGTTCATACCAAAATTTGAAGACGGGGACGAGAACCCCCACTCTGATGATTGGGAGGGGTACGTGAACCCACCCCCTGAGAAATTCCCAGTCCCGTACATTGATGAGAATGCAGTTTGTCTAGGAAATGTCTGAGAAAGTCCATAAGACCCTGGGAAGTTATGAGAATAGTGGTGCAAAGCCGGTGCATTCATTCCATAGACTCGTTGCTCCATCGCTATAGTATTTTGATTCAGCTTTCTGTCTCGGCCGATACCCCCTTAGGGAAATTATACACAAGTCGAGAATTTGCTTCCGAAGATCACAGTTCAGCCTCTTCTGGCTCGAACAGTCAGTTCACGGATACCTTGAAGAATCCCACAGGTATTGACGCTCTGTGCTCATTTATGCATACCGACAATGCAAACTAATGACATCATTGCAGGTGTAATCCTTTCAGGTGTACGTGATTACATAGTAATAACAATCATCATCACCAGAAAGCATTCAAGTCAGTGTTAATGATATGCACCTTTCGGCCGATGAATAAAAACTCTTCACGACACTTCTGAAAGTTTCTTCAGAAGGATCCGAAAACCTGTCCTCAATGACAATGGGTTGTCCAAATTATCAATCAAAAATCAAATTATGCGTATCCAAATTCACTGATATCCAACGAGAGCACTCTTATATTGAAGGTACATAAACAACTTTCTGTGGTAACATCAAACATAAGTTGATAACAGACCGCTCACAGACTAGCAGACGACACGTTGTAAACATCCATCCAAAAGGTAGATTAACATTTACTGCCGCCAGTCTCACTGATGCGACACCTTGAGTGAAAAAGGGTCACAAATCAACCGCCATGCGCATGTGCAGAGCCGTACAGAGCTGTCCGTCGTCGACAGTCGTCAGAAAGCGATTCCGCCAAATACCAATCACATGCGAAAGTTTGGAACCGCGGCTTATTTACTCGGCGGAGCGATACACTCGCGAAGGGGTGATAGGGTGTCGCTTAGCAGTAGCTGCCGTTCCATCGTGTGCACACTTCCGTTGACTGTTTACGACAGATTTCGATTGTTTTAAAAACAGTTTATTTTATTATTTTGATATGTGCTGATCTGTTTATTGCTGCTGAGGAACGTTAAATAAATACGAAAATCCGGACAAGCTCACCGGCAGAATCCTTGTATTTTTATAACACCCACAGACATACATCGCTCCACGGCATGCGGATTAAGGAAGCGTCTTTGGTGTTCCGTAATATTCCTACGCTTTTATAGCAAGTGAGACGAGATACACACCACAGGTGGATCATAATTAATATAAATATATTTTAATGAACAAATTCTTTTTTATTTGGGTTAACCTTACAAACTGCTGTTATAGTCACATGACGAGCCATATATTTTATATGCATATTGACTTCAGCATATTTTGTACGTGTTTAATTATAAACGTTGCGTATACATATTTTTGTCTTTTGGTCGGTGTTGGGCTGGTGAACCCCGGGCATGTAGCATAAGCTGAAAGCACTAGCCAGTACACTATATGTACACATGTGTGGACATAGCAGCACCCGTAATCGTACAGTACAAATGCATCAAACACACTTTACATAGCTTATTTATGATGGTAGCTTCCTTGAACTATAAGGTACAGGGATTTTCGGATTACATATTGGTGGGACACGTGAAGATTCCGGGGTAGAATAGGTCTTCAGCAACCCATGCTTGCCGTAAAAGGCGACTATGCTTGTCGTAAAAGGCGACTAACGGGATCGGGTGGTCAGGCTCGCTGACTTGGTTGATGCATGTCATCGATCCAAATTGCGTGGATCTATGATAATGATAGTAATCACTGGATTGTCTGGTCCAGACTCGATTATTTACAGACCGCCGTCATATAGCTGTAATATTGCTGAGTGCGGCGTTAAACAACAAACCAACCAACAACCAACATATTGGTGGCTTAAGTATGTTCATTAAATTTAAAATCTCCTTCTTTTTTGTTGTTGGAATTATTGTTCTAAAGGATAAGCTTATTATTTTAGTTAAACAAATACGAAATGTATTAAACAAAGTTATAGTTGCTTAGTTATTTGATGCTCCTGTGTTGTCTTACACTTTGTAATCAGGTTACCATGTTCTCTTTAATGCTTGTTTGATACAGGAATGTCGTTAAATGGTGAAAAAATGACATAAATGTCTTCAAATGAGAATCGTTATCAGAAGAAATTCAGTTGAAACCCCAAATGAACACAATCAGCTTTTTTCAAAGATTTCAAAAGAACGCATTATTTATATACGACGTTCAGCATACCTCCAAAAAACACAACTCCATTTTTTCAATAAGGAGAATATCATTTGTTTCATATTTCAACAGACAATCTTTGCTCACACTCTCCATTTTATCTCGTGGACTCGTTTCCTCAGCTCCAGGCGAAATCTCTACCGATTGGTGGTTTCATGAGCGGTGTGTGCATTCTTGAGCTTTCTCCCCGAATCTGGTTATACCATATCCCTTCTCATCATCATTAGGCGAAATGCGAGCCTGCTAATGCTCTCCTAAACTCCAATGAGCTCTCTATCTCACGACACAATGCATGGCAAACTAAGCCAAGGAAAGAGCGGATAGCAAGCATGCTAGATTTACTTCAGATTATATTTTCCACGTCTTGTACCTAAGAAAACAAAATTATCACGAAAATAAATTTACAATGCAGTTTGCAGTTGTAATGGTAGGTAAAAAATATGAATAGGTATGATTTTCTTTTTTTTTAAACAACTCTGTGTGTATGTTATTTGAATTGATTGTATTAAAAGATTAAATAGTCGATTGTATTTCAAAATACATTCACGTTGGGTTAAGTATCTTTCAATATGTTATCTCAATGGTGTAATATGTACGGGATTAACATGTATATGTGTACGCCAAATGGTTATTCTCTTGCATTGATGTTTCAATTCATTCTGTAGTTACCATTCTGAGTTTTGACCCAAGCGTAAAGAATTCTTGGTATATTGTTAAGAAAATATACGTACAGCATTTCTTTCTTTTTTTGTTGTTTAAGGCCACACTCAGCAATATTCCAGCTATATGACGGCGGTTATCCGTACCGCAAGCCGTTTGTGTTAACGCCAATAATATAATGGCAATCAGCATTGTTAACATACATAACTTTAAAAAAGTTACCTTTTTTAATTCCTAATCCAGGTTTTCTACAAGTTCATGAAAACTTTCGACGAAGATATTAATAATACATCCATAATGTTATTCGATTTCTTTCTTCTTTGCCATATAAAAATCCGATCAGCTGTATCTTTGAAAAAACAAGACGTATTAAGACAAACATACTAGTCATATTTCACGTTTCTGTGATATGGATAAACGACGAAGTATTTGTTAATGCTTCACATCATTAAAAGTATTTTAATCAAATAATTACAAAATATGTTGAAGCTGCATAGACGCTTCTGTTACAAATACGTGTATCGTACAGTGTCCATGCACACGTGTGCGATGCACCAATAGCCCGGGTCGTCATGTTTAATTAGGATTCTACATATGAATATGTATCTATTTAATATCATTTATATATCATTTTCTAGATATGTTCATTCGGATATGCAAAGCATATATAGTATTGCAGAAGAGGTGTATTTGAGGACTTATCTTTAACATTGCCAGTTGATAAATATCAAAGACAGGATTTTAATCTATCTGTCTAGCATATGGTATGACGGAATGACCTGTCCTACGTTTCATTTATATCCATGGAATGTAATTAAAAACGCCAACGCCACCGAATAATCAGTCTCCATAAGCGGGAAACATTGGGCGTAAACCGCAAAATAGTGTTGAAAATAATATGATTTGGTCACTGAAATCAGTGATGACACAAGAAAAGGATCTAGCGGTATTGGCAGTCGCAAATAGTTTTGATATTCATGCGTTTGCTTCAGACCCAATTTAAACACGACATATTGTTCGGTCACAAACTGTACGCGTTCATTTGCATAATTATTTGTGTCCATTTGCACGACTATTCCTGTTCATTTGCATGACTGTTTCTGTTCATTTGCATGGCTGTTTCTGTTCATTTGCATGGCTGTTTCTGTTCATTTGCATAACTATTCCTGTTCATTTGCATGGCTATTTCTGTTCATTTGCATGACTGTTTCTGTTCATTTGCATGGCTGTTTCTGTTCATTTGCATTACATTGGTACTCTGTTGCTATTTTTACGTGTATCGTAACACAATAAGTATTTATTAAAACTATTCTCTAACAGCAAAAGCATATTTCACAATGTTAAATTTTATAAATACGTAATCGAAGTATGTGTGTATCATAAATGATTGAAGAAGCTTACCAATTCTATACCCTAAAAGATAAGACTGGTGGTGCTAGTTTGGTTATATGTTTATGGTATGACATTAATATGCACTAGAAAATGAAATACGATTTATCAGTATTAAGTTTCTTGTTTCTTATATTCCAGCTTCACGGCGGTGTGCTTGTTCTATTATGATATTGTATAAATCCTGAGAATGTTTCAAATGAATGAGCTTAAAGCGGCTTCGAACAGTGTGTCAGTTATATCAAGACGTGCCAGCTCAATGTAGGAACAAACCCAAGCATGAGACGGGTCGTAAAACTGAAGTCGTTTATCGCTTTCTTTTTTTACCAACGGACATCGACATAGGTATGGACATGGGTGTTAGCATGGAAACTGGCTTGGGCACTGGCATTAATACTGTTGTGGACATTGTCATTAATATTAGGGTTGGGTGCTGCCATGGACTTTGGCCTTGATATTGTCTTCGATAGTGGCCTTAACATTGGCAAGGATATTGGCTAGGGTGTTGGCCTGGACTTTGGCCTTGATATTGTCTTCGATAGTGGCATGGACTTTGGCCTTGATATTATCTTCGATAGTGGCATGGACTTTGGCCTTGATATTGGCTTCGATAGTGGCATGGACATTGGCAAGGATATTGGCTAGGGTGTTGGCCTGGACTTTGGTAATCATATTGGTTTGGGTGCTTGCATGGACATTGGCAAGGATATTGGCTTCGATAGTGGCATAGACATTGGTATGAGTATTGGTTTGGGTGCACGCGTGGACTTTGGCATGACTATTGGCTTGGGTGCTGGCATGGCCTTTGGCATGACTATTGGCTTGCGTGCTGGCATGGCCTTTGGTATGAGTATTGACTTGGGTGCTTGTATGGTCTTTTGCATGAGTATTGTCTTCGATAGTGGCATGGACTTTGGTAATCATATTGGTTTGGGTGCTTGCATGGACATTGGCAAGGATATTGGCTTCGATAGTGGCATAGACATTGGTATGAGTATTGGTTTGGGTGCTCGCGTGGACTTTGGCATGACTATTGGCTTGGGTGCTGGCATGGCCTTTGGCATGACTATTGGCTTGCGTGCTGGCATGGCCTTTGGTATGAGTATTGACTTGGGTGCTTGTATGGTCTTTTGCATGAGTATTGGCTTCGATAGTGACATGGACTTTGGCCTAGATAGTGGCATAAACATTATCATGAATATTGGCATGGGTGCTGGATGGATACTGGCGTGGTCTTTGGCCTGGACACGATGCCGTCAAATCAAACCATGGGAACCATACCAATCGGATCCTGACAAATACGGTGTCTTGTACTCTGAAATAAACTCAGCATGAGTCATCCATAGTTCAGGTAGACCTAAAGAATAATTATGACGAACTCGATATGACTAACGACTTAAGGTCGGTATGACAAGCAAACTATCGGAAGTTCGGATTAACCATCAACTACACGATCTTCCATAAAATGCTTTCTATTACTCTGTGTGTGAAAATAAAGTCCTTTTTCTCGGCGTGAAATTCGTTTAAAATGAAAGAGATTTGAATAATCTGTGCTAATGTTCACTTCAACATTTGGGTCCTGTATTTGAAGTCCAGATATACGAAATATCGACGCAACAGAAATGGTTAATGTTTCGTAATGATAAAATAAAATATGATCACGTTTGATCGCCAAATAATTTTGTTTCCCTACATATATGTCTTTTGAGCAAATGACAGCCTTCTCGTAGAACTGTCCAATAGGTGCGGAGTGGATGAGTTCATTTATATATAGGGGTCATTATGTAACATATCACCCCTCCATTAGGGAAAAAGTAAGAATTGGAGTCTACCATCAGTATCAGAAATCATACACAAAAGTCATGGCATGAATGAAAGCAATGTATACCTTCTCTGTGTGTTTAACCTTTCTCAGACATGTACACACGTTAACGTGAATCAATCCTCAAGTTACATAACATTTCCAAGCCCAGATAAACATTTAAGGGAATCATTTCAGTGCCACAATTCCAAATATGAAACACAGAACCTCAGAATACACTACCACTTTAAACTGACATACAGCTGCATTCGTTTTACCACAACAGGAGACCAAATATGGCCTTTACGAACATAGGCCCCTTCTCCAGGATGAACGTCAACAACGCTACCCTTTGGTTCTCCTATTAGTGCCATGCTCTTAAATCATTAAAGAAATCACAGTTACGTGCACATTGTACTCTTCAGTGATCTTTGACATTAATGTGCTATCAGACGCAGGTTTTCCTCCAGCAACATATTTGACTATAGTTGAAGGTTGTACGTTGCATTGTGTCTCCTTTGCAACCCGTGCTGCGATGGATAGTTCTGATATCAAGTAGTGTGAAGGAGAGTAATTCAGGCGTCCATACACAAGGTAGTTATACTGTTTTATTTCATGTGTTGTTAGGAGGAATGGTCAGATCCCAATCCTGTGTTCCTGTGTGCTGTAACAGAGAACGCCGACAATGCGTCTGTGCCTGTATTGATGTTAGTGTTAATGTGCACGTAGTGTGTTCCTTTGATGCCTAACACCTCACTCCGGTTCGAAGCCTGCGACGAATATTGGGATTGATATTATGAGCAACGGTCCATACCCTCGGGGTACAATGACACGGGGACACGGGTGGCCTAGTCGTCTAAGGCGCCGCAATTCGCTTTGCAGAACTGCGTCTCTTGGGTACACCAAAAAACCTATGAGTGTGGGTTCGAATCCCGGTTCGCCCCGATAATGTTTCTAGGTTTGTCGGCACCATACCCGTGCTCGTGGGTTTCACAGAAGTGGTAAACGTCTGAGACCTGCATCAGTTTGGGCTTTCCTCCCACATTAAACTGACACGCCGTGCTAGAATACTGTTAAAAGCGGCGTTAAACACGACTCACTCACTCACTCACTTCAATGACACGCAAACAAGAAACCTGAACACCGGCCCCTAAAGTCGCGTTTTACGACCACATATTATTAGGGGCCTTATCAAACCCGGAAATCCCCACGGAGTTGGCTACTTTAAGAGTACAAATATTTCAAATATAATGCATTTTCTACATACAGGATTACCTTCTTGCAGATGATTGCTCAGGGAGCGTTGTATGGAAATATTTCAGAGGTATTCTGTCACTGCAGACAACATCACTCCACACAATATGGAAGCGTCGAACTGAAGAAAGTACAATCACTAATCGTTGTCCATGTTAAAGTCATCACATCTTGTGTTCCCAAAACAGGAAAGCATATTCCTGCCCCCTTTGATACACGTATTATACCATCCTCACCCATTTATCTATCCATCATCTATCCATTAATTTTTCATATTCCATATCTCCCTATCTATTCATCAATGTATTTATCAATGTAAATATTTAGTTACTTTCTGTCAATCTGCTTTCGTTTGTCCTTATGTCTATCTACCCATCAGTCAATCCTAAACTATGCTTATCTTTCTTAATCTATCCATAAATGTGTCGTGTCTCTTCCACAACCGTCACTCCATCCGTCCGCTAGTCCGCATATCTGTCCCAGCATCTGTTTACCCAACTCGAGTCTTTTTAATGAAATAAGCAGAATATCCGTATCTTTAAATCCACAGACCGTCGGGTCAACCAAGCAACCCTCTGCAACTGCACAGACTGCCTCTGTAAAATGTGTATAGCTCAGTAGAGTCCAACCAACTGGGGATAAACAATGACTGGTGAATGTTGTCAAGCTTCCCAAGCCGTCGCAGTGTTAGCACGCCCGGAGTCCTAGCGGGAACCTACGTTACGTTTGGCGCGCGACATGCTTTCCTCGCATCTGCATGCCACATGTGGAACCCCAGCTCTCAAGCCCGGTCGTGTTTTCTGAATTATTCTCGGAGCAAACCATATACAATTTGTCAAGCCTCTGAAATCTAAATTAGCTTCCACCTCCTTTTTTCTTTCATATTCGAGGGGGTTTCTTACAGGGGGCAATCCATCATCTTGCCGGGGGAGGTTAAAGGAAGAGCGCTGGGTGGGGGCAGGGAGTGCCACAGGTGGCATCGCCGGATGCAGGTGCAGACAAGGATGCGCTAATGTTGTAGGAAATGTTGCATTTTTCAACTATCTATTTCATTTGTCTTCCTTTGTTAATATCATATGAGACTTCTTTGTCTTGAAACCGATACAGAGGTATAACAGATTAGGGTATCTGTTTTGTTTTTCCTCAGATCGCCCACGAGTGATACTGTCAGAACGCTGTTGAATTCAGAAACATTGGAATGGAGGGAAATATTATGGTTTTCTATAAATTTGATAGATACTCCGTACAACGTCAACCGAGGTATCGGTATCAGAGACCTGTCGGAAGTTGATACTGCATGTGTGGAAATAGTTTTTCTTTCCCGATTCTGGAACAAACCAAGAACTACAGAGGTAGTTTGATCTAACATTTGTAGGGGAGTGTATGCTCTGTCTGTTTTCCTTTTTATCTAACCTGACTCATCACAATAAAATGGATTGAGAAAACGTGTAATTTGGTTGTTTATAATTATGTATACCTTTTAACGCCATGGTATTATCAGCTTGGATCACCCCAAAAAGACCCCATTAGGCGTAAAGAGTAAAACAGCGTCGAATACCATGTGATAGTGGTGATGACACAAGTGATGACACCAGTGATGACACCACTGATGACACCAGGTGTTGGCGAAAGGGTTCAGAATGTCATGGGCCCGGTTCCACAAAGCGATCTTAGCGCTAAGTTGATCGTAACTTCCATACTTTAACGAAGGCTTACGATCATCTTAGCGCTAAGTTGGCTTTGTGGAACGGGACCGTGACCGGTAGCACCCACCACTCACACAATTTGCAAAAAAATATGTTTGTTTGTCGCCTGACGCACACAGCCGTACTCCCGCCATACAATATGGCGGCTTGAAATCTCTCGAGTCTTGACCAGACAGTCACTAGATGGACCAGACAGTACAGATGACGGTATTGTAGAGACAAAGCGAAATGTTAATTCTAAATTACGTTTGCTGTGTAACATAAATGTTTGAGAAAACATCTAAAACTAACTTCACATTAATTCAATGTCATTGTTACACGTTTTATCAAAAAGGTCAGCTTTAGTGTAACCAGGTAGGATTCGAACTCACGATAATCAAACGCACTAACCACTGAACTACTCCATCAAGGAATAACCTGGTCAGCAAACATATAACATATTGTCGAGGAAAGAGATGACATTATTCTGCTCACCCAAAACGTAAGAAATATAAAGTACATATCAATAAACAATTTGAGTAATAGATTGGTGCAAATGCACATTTTTGCTATTTCGCACATTTTCAAAGAAAAGGAAGAAATGTTCACTTTTTTTCGGATCGATGGGTTAGCCTTGCCAATATACCTAACTGCAACACACAATTGAGACATTAAAGACCACATGAAACCTGCAATGATATTACAATGAGAATGATGTGGATAAATACAAACAGGAAGTTTCACTTACATTACCAAAATGATCACCCACAATAAGTTACAGTGAAATCAGAGTTTGACGGTGACACCCCATTCAGTGGAACCTCACCAACACACCTCCATATGCCTTTACAGCAAATCTGAGGTTTCATTACATTAGAAAATAGGTGTATTATTTTAGGTCAGTCATGTAAAGCTTGGGAACATACTACGAACTATACTAGTATATTGATATTTTGTAACATATACATTTGGTTTCTTGTATCCATAATGTTCGTATCGTCTCCGGAGCTGCCAACAGTTCCTTCAAAACACACGTCGACTTGACACGTGCCTGTTATCGTCAGACAATGTTGATGGTGGATGTGTCAATAAAGCTTCATCCTGATCGACACATGGACACATGCCTCATGCGCAACTGACCCACTAGATCCGAAAATCTGACTTAAAGATGCGCCAGACAAAAGTAGCAGGCCCACGTATCAGTTTTGTTTTCCTTTCTTTGTACCAATCAAGATGGCGTGGGGTTTTGGGCGTGCGTCCTCTCGCGAGATCTCGAAGGTGTCATTAGCATTTTCTTGCCCATGTGTTATCAAGGTTCAGGTTAGGTTGGATTTTTGGTCATAAATACATTCATTCTTTGAGAAAAAGAACAACTTAAAATGTCTGATAAATCATGTCTGATGACATGATACCAACACGTAAAATAATTGTAATTGAATACGGAATAGCTGATGTGAAACTTTTATCTCTTTGTAAATAAAAGCGACAAAGACATTTCAATATTCATAAGAAATTTCTGCTCAAAACAGAATCGATTGTACGATTCCAGCTATATCATGAGCATGTGTTTATGAATCACTTTCAAACATGGATGATGCCAGGTGTTGGCGAAAAGGTGAGCGTAAAAAAGAACGAGGTTAAATATCTTATGTTTCTCTGGGTTTCTAGCCCTACGTGTCATCCCCCTCGATGTTCAGGGCAAATGTGTAAGAATTGTACCATCCAGACGATCCACCTGATGATCCAGGTGATTGTAAGTCGATCCATCTGCCATAAATGTTTGCCAAATGTATTCATTAATTTGTAGAATGAATGTTCCTGATAATTGTGTATTGGAGATTAGCGGTAGCAAGAAGGGTGTTAGTAGTCGATGTATTAACTGCAACTACATTTGTTTCATTTAACCAGAATATATATAATTGGTTAACTGGTTAACTTAAAGATTAGTGCAACTTTGAGAAAGCAACGACCCAGATAAAATGGATTTGTAATTGACATTCAGACAAGTTGTGGATAAGACTTAATGGGTGGATGGGTAACTTGCGTGAACTAAACGCAGTTCGGTTTTGCGACCATTGTGGTCTATTTCAGCAGCAAATCGGTGCAGATTATTGTCTGGCGTTGACGTGTCGAATTTAGATATGTACTAAACTGCAAATCTCGAGGAACATCAATCGTGATATGTCTTTTCATGTGCACACTTGACTTGCCTTTGCATGTATTTGTAACGAGTGTCACTGGTGGGACAGGATACGCTCCCCTTTTCGCGTACATCTGGTAGCATCACTGGTTCATAGTGATTCATAAACACATTCTTATGATATAGTCGGAATCATAAATAGATTCTGCTTTAAGCAGAAGTTTTTATGATTATGGAAAAGAATTGTCGCTTTTATTTATGCCACAAGTAATGCCAGTTCATCGATATACCCATATATATATATATATATATATATATATATATATATGCTGAAACAGATTCCAGGGGGCGTAAAAGGCAAACTTACATGAATGGGTCACTAAAAATCAGTGATGACACCATGTGTTCGCCAAAATGGTAAGCCACTCAAACAATTTGCATAAAAAAGTATCTAGACACACATGCAATTTGCTATATCATGGCTGTGAAGGTAACCTCGTGATCCCAGGAAATGAAAACGTGCGAATACATCATGGTTATGAAACTAATCGAAATATTTTTTTAAGAATTGTTTTGCTAAAATTTAATGGAATTGAATTTTTAGGCGTGGACAAAGTCCACATCACCATTGGTACAATGTTAAAATGTGTCTCAGTCTGTCTCAAAAGATATTTACTGAAGAACAAAGTGTGTCTGTTTTTTTAAAGCAAATAATATATCTTGATTTAGGATATTTATCAGTATTTTGCAATCGATTTACAGAAACGAATCCCCTGAACGCGTTAATTATATATTCATTCCAAAGACGCGATAATCTGCAGACCTAATAAATGAGAAAAAACATCAGATTTACAACGACAGAAACCATTTCAAATCGAAGAAATGTACAAAAAATATTTTAAAAACTTTAACACAAGTTCTCGCCTCGTGTGCTGGCGACATAGAAATAAATCAAGAGCAAGGACTTCCGTGCTTTAAGTGACGCTTTTTCGAAATTCTGTTTAAAATAAAGAACTCTCGAAAATTAGTCCGACTTGCAGTTGAGCTGAAAACTAAAACAGAGTTATTCCGGTGGTGTTATTTAGACATATGCTCCAGCACGTGGAGAAACTAGCGTCTAAATTGGCCCGCCAACGTGACGGGTGGCGGGTTATACAAAACTAGGATTGGGTTTTCTCCGGTTGCGAAAAAAATATATAAAATTCCGTCAATTTGTGTGGTTTTAGAGGAAATGTGAAAACCAGCTGAATAAGTTAGTCCACATTTTAAGCACATGTATGTGGAATCCAATGTTGTGGAAAAATAAGACTTTTTTGTTTGTTTTGAAACTATTAGATAGGTAAAACTTTGTTTTTATGAGAGTGTATTTTCACAAGATTCAAGAATATCGTTGAAGGGAAGTAGGGGTTGAGGCATATATTACGTGCATATTGCAATTGTTGCTGTATGTATATCAATTGATTCAGAATGGCTTAAGTATCCTTGAAATGGAAATGAATTCATTATATGAATGGTACTATTATAACTTCTTTGAGAAGCATTTAGAAGTTGGAGTACGAGAATGGATATAATTATATTAGCGTACCAAGTATTTAACAATACAGATATGTAAAATCGTATATGCATATGTAAAATGCCATTACAGTTTGTTTTATTATGTAAAAGTCAATTTAGAGACATTTCATAAATGGTGTGTAACAATATGCTTTCCTGTACAAAATCCAAATTAGATTGTTTAAGGGCTGAACGTTTTAGTTTTTTCATAAAATGTCTGTTCTATATATCATGAATGCCTTTTGTTCATTCAAGTATATTAAAAATTTGACGTCAACGCCAGAAAATAACCAGTCTCGTTTATCCACGAAATTGATTCCATTGAGCGTAAAAAGCAAAAGAGCGATGGAAAATATGAATGGATCAGTGAAAATCAGTGATGACACCAGGTGTTCGTGAATAGACAGGAATAAAGTTATGATAATTTCTGCGGATTGTGATTTGGCTTCTCGTGTTTTCAAAGACATTTGAACAGAAAAAACTTCGAAGTCATGGAGACTATAAACAAGGAACTGATGGGGAAAAAAAGTGTACCTGGTTTGTTTTCTATGGAATTGAAAATTAAAAAGACTTTTTTTAAAATTTGATTATGTCTATTTAACCATCACTCATTCCTGCAACAGTCTATTAAGTAATCTTCGGCTGGTTAATTTTGTCTAAAAAAGGATTGGTGCGGTATAGACTGAGTAAGACAGTAATTTGCAATCAAATGACCCTACCATGTTTGATTTGTGATGAAAAGTGCAAATGTATTGATTTTCAAAGATGAGATGTACACGATACCGACCAGCGGTGTTTTTTTTATAATATTTCGTTACTTTCAGTATTTAAAACTAAAACTACCTAGAAGTACTCTTAGAGTTTTGACTAAACCTTAGTACAGTTCAGCTTTTGGATATAATATCGCAAAATTTATTTTCAGACGTGTACAGTAAACTATGGTTATAACGAACTCAATACAACCACTAATTTTAGTTCGTTATAACCGTAGTTCGTTATAAACATACATACAGCAAATGGACGGGACAAAATACAGTTCTTTATATCCGTTAGTTCGTTATAATTGTGTTCGTTATAAACGTAGTTTACTGTAGTTTCTTTTGCTCCGCAGTTTATATGCAGTTAACCTTAATTCGAGACAGACAGCGTGTTAGCGTGAAACGTCACGTACAGCACAGAGGCTTGAATCGGTGTTGGGTGAGTGTGTGTGTGTGTGTGTGTGTGTGTGTGTGTGTGTGTGTGTGTCTGTCTGTGTGTGTGTGTAGCTCACAGGCTAGGGTCAGTGGTGAGGATTCGAACCCTGGCCTGCAGTGTGACAAGCTTTAACTACCTGGCTACCCCGCCGCCCCTATTGCTTTAAGTATCAATAACTTTTCCCTCTTCTAAATGTTTCTTCTACGCATGCTGGTTTTATGTCTAATATCACCTTTTCGTGAACACCTTGTATCACTACTATTTGATAGTGATTCATAAACACATACTCTTGATATGGTCGGAATCGTACAAACGATTTCCTATGAATATGGAAACAATTTTGTCGCTTTTATTTATTTAATTAAATTTATTAATAAAGTTAACATCTAGATTGGTTTAGGTTAAATCAAATGCAGATATTTTGCAGTCATGGAGAGAGGTAGATACGAGCATCTGTGTTTAGTTACCAGAACTGCTACATTCGTAGATATATCTTATATGTGGGTTGCTATATGTATATTAAACAACATTATACCACAATGATATGTGAGCCACTGTTATAGCATTGAAGACAATGAATGGTTTGATGATGGACCATCTGTAGAGCTGTATCAACAGCCAGGAATTCTTCGGGATATTTTTTTACACATGTATTCTGACATTTCGTTTCCTCCATCATCCCGAGGCAAGAGATTTAACTGACTATAAAAGTCAAGTTTCCACCCTTGCCGAACTGGGCTGTAATTTCTGGGCTCGATCGAAGCGCCACCAGTGTCTATTACGAGTCATGCCCCTTCTATGCCTCCCCTATTGACCAATCAGATTCCACCTCTCGTTTCACTTGCATTTGCTTCAAATAAAATGGCGGCGCCCAGTCAAGACGATCTGACCGACAATCAAGATGTATATTGCGATAAAACGAGCCTTACATCGCGAAGTGCTTCAAATCATGTGAGCACCTTGATTACAAAACTTGAAAAGATTTTAAAAACATTGTTGACAACGAGTTGGCGGTGCACATGCTTTGCAAATCCTGCAATCGACCGAAATCTGTACGACGGTTTACGAACCGGATTTCGATTTCATTGCGCGATTTTGATTGGACTATGCACAGACTCGTTAGTCCATCCAAAATGTAACTCCATAATACCAGCCTAGTTCGGCAAGGGTGGAAACTGGACTTTTATAATCAGTTAGCTCTCTTGCCTCGGGAAGATGTGATACCTCGTGAACTAATGTAGATCTCGAAACCGAACAATTGTGAATGCCGCATACACAATTTCGACCACTATCGGCTAGCGCAACATAGCACACAAAACTTAACTTGCGAATACATTAAGGTTGTCATCTAATATATATATATATATATATATATATAGAGAGAGAGAGAGAGAGAGAGAGAGAGAGAGAGAGAGAGAGAGAGAGAGAGATATATTTCGCAACACGCGGTGTATTTACTGTAACTTTACGATGAGTGTAGATTTCGGAATATGTCGTAGCGACATTGTTTGAACTTTCAACTTCGAACAATGGTCACCGTCATTAACTCAGGACTGGTGCTACCGGTAGGTCAGGACAAACCTTCACGTTTTGCGAACACCTGGTGTCATTACATGCTTATGGTGTGGTCGCAATCCTTAATGGACTCTTAAAACTCCGAATATTATAGAAATGGTTTTGTTGCCTCTATTTTAAGAGGATTCTAAAGCAGGTTCTTGTTGCTGCGTGTTCCATTTTCTATGCCAGAGATAAAAACTCATTAATCATTGAAATATTACTGTTTACCTTGGGTAATATTACGACACATATTTATTTCCCGATTTGCGACTACGCCAGGAATTCTGTATCATAATCATTGGTATTCATATGGTTCAATTATGGAAAACGTCATATAAACAAAATATTGGCACAATAAAGACTTTGTTCAGTTACTGACTCGATGGCAGCACACATGACGTGTTTATATTGGTTTCCCTTTTACATCGTCAACATGGACTAATCGCTGATAGTTTGATTCGCTTCACTACATTCTCATGTTTGGTTTTGTCAGTTATGTTTTCCTTAGTCTACGCTATCTGTTACTCGTAAAGATCATCATCATGCAGAGCTAAATGCTTCCACAATAACGGATCTTTGCAAGTGGTAATGTGGTGAAACACTGTCGAATGGATGGTTTCCTTATTCGACATTATTCATGCATAAAGTGTATAATTTGAACCATATTTTCTCAAACAAATAAATAAAGCGAGAAAACTCTTTCCGTATCCATAAGAAATACTTGCTAAAGGAGTGTCTATTGTACGATTACGATGCTTATCATAAGCATGTGTTTACGAATCACTATACTACAGTAAGAAACTGTTATTTGTTTTCCTTTCGCAGACAATCGTATATGGTGCCTGCGTTGCCAAGAGATAGGAACACGATAGTTTGGATGTAGATAAATGGTTCGGTGCAAATTCGAAGGAGGGTGTTAATCTTCTTGAAGTATGTGTTATTGACAATGTATATACCTCGTATTTCTTAAAATGATTTGTTGTGTGGTGGTAAGCCCAACATGTATGTAACTGGTGGTGAGGTAAAGTGAAATTGGGTTTAACGTTAAGTCCCAGATTATTGCACTTATATAGCGACGCGCATGCACGTGTGTGTGTGTGTGTGTGTGTGTGTGTGTGTGTGTGTGTGTGTGTATCTGCTTGTACTAGCTGACTGATGCCGATTTATAGTGCTAGCTCACTGAGATACCATGCCGCAGTTTAACATGAATTTACTGACTCCGAGCCGACCAGTTCTTGTTTAAGCCCCTTAATGCCAAGCGCCAGACAGGATAACAACAAGTACCATCTTTTAACGTCTTTTGGTGTGAACCCGGACCTTCCGTTCTCCGGGCGGACGCTCTATTTCTAGATCACGGAGGCGGTCGTATGGGATTGGATTGTCATTTAGAAGAATATACGTTTATGTGTTATGAACACCCGGTGTCATATATTCTTATACGGGAATACTATCTGTTCTTACTCTTGTATGTGAAAATGAAGACTCATGAATCTTTAGTTATAAAGTAGAATGTTAGTAGTCTTCCACACTGTTTTTCGAAGGTGATCATGTTTATGAATGAGAACTATACTCAACGACAAAGGAAACACGAATACCAATCATGTTGGTTAATAAGTGAAGAATTACTCATATTCATGAGATATTAGATTGGTTTGATGCACAAACGAACATACTGTTATGTTGCGTGAACCGACACTATTGAAAGCATCACATGTGACGTCACAGATCCAAGACCCGAGATGCACCATTTGTCTCGTGCAGGATTAGCGGGTGAGGTTAAAGGAAATCGCGTGCAGCATATCGTGATAAGAATAGAGACACAGTGGTAACACTTGACTGATTGCTAGTTTTGTCATTAAGTGGTACACATTGGAAACATCTCTTCTTAACTTACATACTTCTCTACATGTTTCTATGGTCCGCGTTTCTTTTGGCTGTGAGTATATATCGTTATATCCAGTGACATGAAAAGAACTTTACGCTAAACGTAATAAACAAATAAATATAGAACGAACACTGTCCGTTTTCGTGTGGCACGATTCTGAAACAACCACAGCTATTCCATTAAGTCTATCATACAGCAGTAAACGATAAACCTTCAGTGGCAACATTACCCTCGAACACCACCAGAGACATAAATACAAAAGTATCTTTTAAATGACACGAAAAGAGAAAAGTATCTACGTTAATCCTAGAGCGTTGACATATTTTCCGCTAGAATCCGTATTCGTATCCTCTGTTCCCTTTGAAGTTTTGGCTGGTGAAAGCCTGGCCCCACTAGACCCGGGAAGAGGGGCTCAGGTTTCCCAGAGAGTACCCCAGTGTTGTCTCTCAAAACATGACTTTTGGAAAGCGCCCGGCTTCGTCCCCCGCAAATGTAATTACAGATTCGCCGTTTCCTTCATCGAATTCAGATCAAAATTGAGGTGGTCTCCAGATTTTCCCTTGGCCTCTTTTCCGCTTGCGGTTCTACATTTTGCATAGTTTGGGCGTTAGAATTACTCAGTTGAACTTGAAAGTTTGCATGCCTTTGTATAACATATGAAGATCCGACTCGGACATTTCTACAGGCCGAGATGCAATAAACAGGAAAGTGCATTGTAATATCAGACACGACCACTCCAACAGCGCACTACAGATACTCCAGAAATTCCGTTTGTCGTGTTTATGCATGGAACTAATTAAAAAAATCAACGGTAAATATTTTGCTGTACATGTAAGTAGGAAAAAAACTGCCATTTTGTATGAAACATGATGCACAAATGTTATAAGGTTGGTGCTTTGACAGTACCAAGAACAAATAATCATCATGAGCATGTTTTAATGAAACCCCAGATGATGATATAACCAGTTATGTTTTTGGATGGATGGGTGTTACATTGTTTAAAGTTTTTTTCAATACACGAATAGATCTTGACGTGTGTAATCTGGTGCACTGGCTTTCAGCTTCGTTTTGCAATGGCACTTTTGTCTACAGCGTAGTAAATAATAAAATGTATGAGATTACAAGATATGTTTTTTGGGTTTATGGGTTTTTGCCTTTTTAACTCGAGAAGTGTCGTAATTCTATTAAATAAATGTATAAATGATTAAACATATTTCTTCGTCATATCTTCATCTTCATCGTATATATATGATTCTCAACACGAAACTGACCATAAGCCTATAATATTTCAACAAAGCAACGTATAACCGATAGTTAATGAAGAAGAACATAATTTGAAAATGTATATGATTTTCCACGTCACATGTGTCAAACCTTAGTACTGATTGAAATAAAAATACACATCAGTAAATAGAATGCAATGTTGAAATGTAATATACTTTTTATGCGCTAATGTGATCGATTAATCTTCTTTGAAATTGTATCACACAACTCTTTTATTCGTTCTGCTCTTGCAATGTGATCTAATAGGAAAAGAACGATACGAAATGTTTTGTTATTAATGTCTCTTGTCAATATGCACAGCAGCACTTACAGGAGATGGTTTAAGAACATCAACACCAATACAAATTATATTGAATTTTACCACAAAACTTTCTACGCAGCCCAGGTGCAAGAACTGGTTCTCTAACGAAATATTTCCAATGACGACATTGTCAAAATGTGTTTTGCAGTATAATTGATGATTCACGGGCTTATGAATTTCCCCGTCTTTCCTGGTGTTTCATCGTGACAAACAAACAGGCATGTCCACATACACTGCCGAGCAAAAGGTTTGTTGTTTAACGCAGCACTATATTCCAGCAATATGACGGCGGTCAGTAAATAATAGAGTCTGGACCAGACAATCCAGTGATATATCATGAGCTTCGATCCACGCAATTGGGATCGATGACATGCATCAGCGTGCCTCACCACCCGATCCCGTTAGTCGCCTCTTACGACAAGCATAGTCGCCTTTTACGGCAAGCATGGGTTGCTGTAGACCTAATCTACCCCGGATTTTCACGGGTCGCAAAAGAAAGTATACACCCATGTTTGATGGAGGCTAAAAATGAAACAAACGAGAAATGGCCATTCGATGGTGATACAGTATCATAGTTGTTTCTTGGAGCTTAAGTTTGCAGTGTTGCAGCAACTGTTTTAAGCCCAGTAACGTTTCGATAACTTTTGCAACGTTTTGATCAAATACAAAGTTTTTCATAAGAAGTTCATAATACATGGAATATTTAACATCATATATCACAATCTCAGTTGCATTTATTCACTTACAATGTATTTTCAAACACTAGTATCGGACTTGAATGAATGTGTCGTCATAATAATAAAGCAGGCATTATCAGGATATTGTTTTTGCAGAAAGCCATAATGTATAAGTACATTAAATCAAAGCAATAAACCAATTTCCATAATAATAAGTAATCTTCATTGTACGATTCCGACTATATCGCTAACATGTCTATATGAACAATTTCTATTATTGGAAAGGTGAGCTTATCCTTCCCCACCGGTGGCACATGTCACAAACACACGCAAAGGCAAGTCAATTGTTCACCTGAAAATACACGGGAACAAATGTTCCAAGTAAATACAAAACGTCAGTGCAAGAGAATAAAGGACAAAATAGCTGTAAAATTATATGAATGGACCACTGAAAATAAGTGGTGACGCCAGGTGCTCTCGAAAATTAATTAATTAAATTCAAGTTTATGTAGCTTAGACAGAAATGGTTATTTTTAGAAGCGGTGGAAATTTGTAGAACCATCAATGTTTTTTGGGTTGTAATCATAACAATGTGCCAACGTACCACACTTATTAGGTATTCTATTGTCAAACAGACTCCCATGGACTAACTTTAATTTTCACTTGTTAAAACTAATAAGACACTGTTTGCTGTTAAAAATGCAATTTAAGTTTGGTAATACGCCTTTTAATATACTGGTTAAACTGTTTGAAAATACAACCAATTGAACTTTATGGGGCTGAAATA
This sequence comes from Haliotis cracherodii, assembly GCF_022045235.1. Taxonomy (NCBI): domain Eukaryota; kingdom Metazoa; phylum Mollusca; class Gastropoda; order Lepetellida; family Haliotidae; genus Haliotis; species Haliotis cracherodii. The sequence goes on from NW_027266271.1 coordinate 18,374,519, forward strand.
TGTTTATTACTGTGAAATCATTCCATACAATGTGTTTGTAAATTTGCTTTTGGTAAACCTGTGTCCATATATAAATATTGCATTTTCTGAATGTGGCAGATATGGATTGGATAATTCCAACATATTTAAAATACTGATAAAATTTTGCACATGACAGGTAATAGATAGATGTACCCCCGACAATGTTATAGGTTTATGAAAATTAGATGGCAGTGGAAGAAGCATCATCACTAGTAATGTTTGTTTGTTATATTACGCTTCACTGAAAATACTCCGGGTATATGACGGCGGTCTGTATATAATCGAGTCTGGACCAGACAATCCAATGATTAACATCATGAGCATCTATCTATCCACGCAATTGGAATACGACAACAACATGCATAAATCCAGTCAGCGAGGCTGATCACCCGATCCCGTTTGTTTAATAATTATAGATATAGAGAGGTTTGGAATGCACACAGTTTGGGCGATGTAATGTCATTTTTAAGCATCTGTAAACAACGTTTGCAGGATTGTAATTAGCATTGCTTCAAGTAAAAATGTGTGAATCAAATTTTGTGAATATCTAGAAAAAACTGTTATGTAACCGGCATTAGAAATTTATTTAGACGCTTATTGTTTTAATCAAGCATATGCGACTTGCCCATTCATGGTTACTTTGGAAGACAAATAGGTATTGATAATCGACTTTGTAAAATGTGTACTTTTGGTTGCATTGAAGATTAAATATTTTTTTCATATATCCTGCATATTTTGATTCGAATAGGTATTTATTGTTGTTTAACGCCACCCGCATCAATATTCCAGCTGTATTACGGGGGTCTGTGAATAATCGAGTCTGTACCAATCCACGAGCATCATTCCATGCTGTTAGGGAACGATGACATGCAATCAACCAAGTCGTTTATTCTGACAACCCGATCCATTTAGTTGCCTGTCGACCAGCATAGGCTGCCGTGGCCGATATTCACACCCAATTTCTAATATATGAACTTGAGTCTTTGACCGAAGTTGAATTTCTTAGGAGAATATAGACACTTCAGTATAATCATGTATACACATTCTTCTGGAGGCTTGCTCGTATTTGGATGTTCTCAGGAAGTTTGCAAAATCAGCCTTCTTCATTCATATTAGTCATACATATGTAATAACGAATTTAATTACATGATATGGCTCCATATTTTCACACCAACTGGCGATCACGGTCCGCTCTGAACACGCTTATCGACCAACAGTGTTAATGTGAATAGTGTTGGAAGAGATGTGTTTTAAGCCCAGACTTGAAGGACTGTAGTGTCCCTGATTTCAGCGTGAGAGGAGTGAGTCCCAATAAGAAGCAACAGACACGCAGAAAGATCTGGAGCCAAAGATCTTTAACTTTGAACTTTGAACCTATGGCAGGAATGGTTGATTCCGTGTTGATGTACTTTGATTATATCCAAAATTTGCATTTGTACGAAAAAAGCTATTTGTCAGCCATGTTGTCTTGTTATTGTCACCCCGATAATTCCGCCACTTTAAAGTGTGACATTTCCAAGGAGCAAATTAAAGTCCTTATTCGATCTCGTCCTTTGCATACATGTAACTCTTATTTCCCATTGTGATGACCAAAATTCTGTTTGTGCACGTGAAGACCTAGTTTCAGACTTGACCATTCTTATAAACTAGTGCTATGGAATTAACAGCAATATCCTATAGAGCCCCAACCTCCATTTCCACACACTTTAAGCACGCTATAAAGCGTTGGCGGGTGCCCAGTGTGGCTGTGGCTAGCCCGCTGTCTGTGAACAATATGTCGGGAGAGAGTGGTGCTTAGAGGGGAGCTATATTTTCTAAATCAACACCTGAGAATTCAAAACAGTGTGATTTGGAAACAAACAGTTTGATTCGAAAGCATCCAAGAAATGGCTATGATCTCCTTCTGTGTGGCCATGATACTGAATACATTCTTGGACGATATTATTCAGAAAATATTATGATAGGTTAATACCGAAAACAAAGAGTTTGTGGGAAGAAATTAAGGTGTTTATTGAGCGAAGACCATTGATCCTCAAGGCGCTTTATTCACGTCGACCATTTCACACACAGAAATAACATTCATTTTAGAGAAATTATTACAATCGGTTTATTTAGTTAATATTCATATATTTTGTGGACAGGAGAAATGGTTTTAGCCTAAAACTATTATGAAGAAATATCTGTTGAGAATGACCAAGAAGGTAAACAATATGCTGCTGGAATGTTTTGCTGTAAATATGTCACTGGAGTGAGTGAGTGAGTGAGGTTTTACGCCGCAATATCACGGCGGGGGACACCAGAAATGGGCTTCACACATTGTACCCATGTCGGGAATCGAACCCGGGTCTTCGGCGTGACGAGAGAACGCTTTAACCACTAGGCTACCCGACCGCCCCATATGTCACTGTAAAGGGATAAAAGGAATAATTTAGAATTACAAATCCTTCGTGAGATGTTTGTATTGTTATTATCATTTGGCTATTTGTGTCAGGATATATTCTTTATCACAGATATACATGTACATTAACTGCTTTTTGAAAATGTATAATAATATTAAAAAACGTATTTATCTTACGGGCTAATCTATACCGACAACAGTAGTGAACGGAAGAGCTTTTCATACTTTTCACATGTATTTTTTAATTTTTATTTTCACACATTGTTCTGATATCAGATATCAGTGAGAAGATATGGTGGTTTAACGAAAATCTAAAATCAAACGACAGTGTTCCTTCAAGTCTAGTTGAATATATGGCAGAGTTAGGCATATACAAAAGAATCCTTATTTGGCATTGAGTCAACAAAAGAAATAAAGTCTTGCAACTTTTCGTCAAGAAACTTTGACAAAAAACATTACTTGAAATAGTTTACAATATGACAGCACTTCTAGAAATAATGAGGACACCAATTCAATAATCAATTATGAATGACAATGAACAGTTGTATGACTTATATTCACGTACACTTTTGAAACTTCAAACAATAAAAAACAATTACAATTCTACTTTTAACCTACACTCGTCCGAGAAAGCTGGCCTTTCAACGACTCACACAAGTAGGTTAAATCCCGTTTGATAATTTAACTAGGGGCATCGCTAACTCTGACCTCCATCTTGGGTCGCAAGGGACATCACCCCCGCGGGTGTTTACAGGCCTCTTGAGGTGGAAGGAGAGATGTTATTTCCCTGGTTTATACAGAGCTACATCAAAGAGGGTTTGATTCCGGACGGAATTGAGATTTCATCAGGGGTTGTACATTGAAAGAGAAAATATGGGTGACTTCGTGTCTAGGGCAAATATCCGGAGACAAATTGTCTCCAAAGTCTGTTTAAAATATATTTGATAAAAGTAGTTTTCTTCCGGACCAGAGACGAGTATATAGTATACTCTGGCAAACTGACAGTCCTTTGTATATTTTCATATTGGGATACAGCAGAGAGAATTGAGGCGAAAAAAGAACCATTCGTTCAACAGTAAGGTGCTATTCCCGTGGGCAGAGTCAAATGGGAAAGTGTGTCCTGTGTTTGTCAAGGGATTACTTTACTGGCAATGAAAATATATGTAATCTTATTTATAGTCATTTTACCACTCTCGAAATTTTGTCCACAAAGGTTATACTTGACATGTACATGTATGTTTTTGTTTTGGCCAGTGGTGGAACAACGTGATCAGAATTTGTCTGACAGTGCCTTTTTTAAGTTGTTCTTTCCTTACTCTTTTCGCATAAATTCATCAAAAATGTTCAAAAAGCCGGCATAAATTTCAAATTACCATATAGTTGCACACATCTAAGCAAAATACAATGTATATATCCCATTTTTACCTACGGTTGTGCAATGCATGACAATAATTATGATATAGGAAATAAAAACTAACATAAAAATATATGGAATATATATGGTTGGCCGATGTTGTATACAGGTTGAGGAAATACAACCTATCTGCTTTGTGTTGATTCGTTATATATTTCATTTCGTAACACATTCCCTTTGTCTCTGTTACACCATTTTAATATGATGCATAATAAATTGTTTCTTCACTGTTGCTGTTTTCTGTATAAAATGTTCTCTTGGTAAATCCATCTGAAGAGTATTGCGCAAAATACGGAACTGAATATACTGGGAATAGAGTTATTTTCCATCACACAACGTTTTTTTCTGGTCTTATTCAGTCGTGAATGTACACCGCCTTTAAATGTAGACTCTCTCCCTTTCGCGATGTCAACACGAAGTTACGAGAACTCTGTAATTCACGTAATGTTCTTTGAATGAACCTCGAATCTCAGCGCCTATAGGGACATCACACATCTTTGTCAGACAACAGTTTCTTCAAGATAGTTGAAGATTCATAAAGTCAGCCGTAACCTGACATTTTCTGCTCAACACATCTGTATCGCATACAAGGAGAGCGAGGTATGTTGAGGCTGGTATCACATGCAGATACACTCACAAATAGAAGTATGGCTTCACTCATTACCACAACTACGGTTCCACCAAGGCAAGAAGACAACACAGACACAACCACCATTTCCAAATCCCAACTCCTTCTTCAACATTGGGATCCTGTTTACCCTATAGTACAACCGGAACAAAGAGCCAATACTCTTTCTTCATGTTAGATTCGCAATCATAGACTTTTTACCATTCAGATTGGATCTGGTAGTGTCATTATGCTGGCTTCACATGGCAAATTTTCGCTGATTTGGGGAAATGCATTTATGCACATGTGATAGAAATTGACTGGTAAATATCTTTACTTTAGTCGGCCATCTGGAAAATGTTCCTTGTCCTCCATACCTCTTTATTTCTATGATTATTTTTCGTTTGTTAGATAGCAACGTTATGTGAAAATTGTACATAAACTTTCCCCGCCACAGTCAGACCCATATCAGTCGGGGAGGCTGGCCTGGGCTGCTACAGTGTAACAGACTGTAAGTAAATTCTATTGTTCATACCTATAGATAATTACATGCCTTGCACGTTCAGTCAACAATATTGTACCCGCTGTAGATGCAGTGTTTTTACTATTCAGGGGCCTGGGTGTATCGATAATCGTAAAAATTGCTGTCATACATTTATACATAGTAATGTCGTTGTCGGTCTGCATTGTGTCTGTATGGAGGCTTAACGAGTCTGTGATTGCATAATAGAATTCCATGTGTATTTTGTGCTAAGTCAAACTGAAAATGTGACAGTAATGATTCCCTTTAGCTCCTTGTGTTATGAACATTACAGCATGCTATATATGACATATAAAGAGTTCCGGTTTGGTTTTTGGAAATCATTATGTGTTTAAGAACTATATCATATTCCATCTTCTTATTTTCAAAGAGGAGAGTAAATTATGTATACCGATGGTTTGTTTTGGTAGGAGATATTATTATTTCTTTTTGTTTTCAAAGTAGAAAATGAATGATCTGTTCATTTGGTAACTAGAACTTAAGACTGGTTCCATAATTATTCCACGAGTCATTGTGGGATAGGTTAGAAACTGGCGTGTAAGGGATATGCACATACACTGCATGTAGCATCTGTCTATAGGATAGGGCAGGACATGCTTAACATTTTTGCGAGCATTTGTGTCATCACTGATTTTCAACGATCCAGTTATATAAGTTTCACCACTTGTTTGCCTCTTACGCCCATTGGAATCTGTTTCGGTGGACAATCGACTGATAATTCTCTGGCGTTGACGTTGTATATTTGGCTTTGAACAGAAAGAAAGCATGTGTTACGAGGTTTATTATTGCTTCAGTTTCTTTGGATCTTTTGTATGGTTAGCTACTACCCAAACTTGTATAGCCATGGAAGGAATAATGAGCTCCCAAACTCCTTTAATTTAATTCTTTCTCACACCCAACTCGTTTGAGGCTCTTCATGAGCACTGTAAGCCTTTAACAAAAAACCAACATATTTTAACCTCGTGTGACTCCTTACAATAAAAATGTCACTAAGTCCGACAGGGGAACGGGTGCACTCTTTCTTACGCGTAGGTATAAAATCCTTACGCCAATTTAGCGATATTTCTTACTCATTGTTGGTGGTGCGAGTTTAAGTGCGACCTCCGGAAATGACAAACAGAGGCCCAAAGCCACATGGGACATTTGTTTCAAAGTTCTCGGGTCTTCAAGTTCACCTCCCGTTTGTAGCAGCGCCTCTGGGGCGACACGAGTCTTCCGAAAGGGGAGACAACTCTGACTGGACTTTTCGTGAATGTAGAAGTTGAGTTACCTGGGAAATCGGAACCACGTTTTGTCATAATTTGAGAAGACAAAACTCTCATCGTTGTTTTCGCTTAGAATATCCAGAACTTGATTTACAGATGATTGGGCACTGCGGGAAATGTATGGTTACAAATATCCGTGTGGTTAACATTAACAAAACAATAATTGCATTGACTACATGCAACATACAGCAAATATGAGTGAAGTGAAACGTTTGATCTTTTCTGAAGACGTGCCTATGTTCCACTTGTACCATTTGCCAAGACCCTTGGTCAAGTTCTTGGTGTCTAGATATCAGCAATGAATCTTCAACACCCATGATAATCCACATACATGTATAGTACAAAAATGAACTACGAAGATCACCTTCCTGAATTATAATCAAACTGCGCCCGGCGTGTCCAAGGGTAGTTTCCTCCAGAACATATCAGCTCTGTGCGAGTTGTATGAGTCCACTGTTCCAATACCACACTGGTAGGGAGTAAACATTAGGGGAAGGGACTGGGTGCGAATACAAAGACTTTTATGTACGCCATGACCGATCTCCCTCCCTGGCTTGGGCTCTGGAGAGAACATAAGCACAATGGAAATGCCAAATAGAACCTTGGCGCTAGCTTGTACAATCAAAGAAGCATTACTGTGATCGGAATCAGGCAGCGCAGATAGCCAACATTTCTATCTCAATTGTAGAATAAACACTTGTGACATTTTCGCCTAAAATGTCCTAATAACGCCCAGCTATATTGTGTTTTCTCTTGGGACAAGACAGTGTGAAACTAAGGCATAATAAACAAAATAAAAGTAGAGAGAAGTGTTCCGAATTATACCACAGTGGTACTAATGATGTTTTTGGACGTTTTTACACCCATCTCATAGGTTCTTTGTCGACAACTTAAATCAAGAATTGAATGGTTTGAATTAGGCCATCAGATATATTCATGTCCCTGATGGCTGTTATGGGTGGGTGATGTCTGATTGATGTAATGTAAGAAGGTTATTCCGACGATAATTTGAGAAGCCTTGAATCAAACTGACAACGGAGGCCCAAAATATATCCAATATGTTGTCATAGACAGATGCAAGTCAAATTCCATAGCTCTCACAATGAAAGTATTCCACAAAGCCGAGCATAATACCACCTTGCTTGCGTGACTCTCAGCCTGCTGTGCCGTGGTGATTCAGAGCGTTGTTGTCCACAAGTTCATCTCGTACAATAATGTTAATCAAACCTAAAGGACCAACACTTGCCAAATAAAATTTAAGGCTAAAAATTTCATCAGTTTGACTTGAACTAACACGCATTTAAAGTGTTATCTGAGCTATTGCGTAATATATGATACAGTAATGGTAAATTCTATCTGAATTAATGCATGATAAATGTTAAAATAAGGATATCGTTTTACCTGATCCTTGCTCATTTCCAGAATGACCTACACTTGACCTAAAACCTCGTCACAGCTAACAAAAAGATACAATAATTTTTTTCCCAAATCAACTCAAATTAGAATTGCTTCGAAATTTCATCCTTTAAATATATCCTTCAAAACATACTATCAACAGCCAAATTTGAGCAATAAATGTGCAACATAACTGTAAAAACTAAACATTTTATAATTGTTCACCAAACTAAGTCTTCTCACATGGAAAATCAATGCCCTTCAAGTTGAACAGACACCTAAATTAAAAATCTAATTTTCTGTCATCTGCTATTCCATTTACACTTATGGTGAGAGATAATACAATTAACACGCCTCCCACTGGAAACAGTGTTGAAAAGTAATCATCTAAATGACATTTACGTTTCACCAATTTGATCAGAATCTGTTGCATAGGTTTACTCATCTCAGGAGAGTAAGCACATCCTGTTTGTTTGCTGTTACATCACCTAGTCCACAGCAAGAGCAGCCATAGGAACACTAACGTTTCTTTGGGAATCAATATAAACCCTTGCATGCGTGTCATCTTAAGCAGTTATGCTGACGAGATAGATAGATATCCGTAAATGTTTGTTTGACAAGAGTAACGTAAATGGTTTTCAATGCCTATCATATCTGGAATTGTTCCCATGAAATGTTTACTGTTAATGCAGGTTGGCATGTTTTCTCTGTGTTTCATACACGTGTACTCCTAATTTGACTTTATGAAACTCTCTGTGTGGTCATGTGTCGTGGCAGATCGGCCTTTATTCTTTAAAGTCACCGTTATACTCAAGGGTGCACCCGTGAATATCCGGGGTAGAATAGGTCTTCAGCAGCCTATGGTTGCTGTAAAAGGCGACTATGCTTGTCGTAAGAGGCGACAAACGGGATCTAGTGATCAGGCTCGCTGACTTGGTTGATGCATGTCATATTATCCCAATTGTGTAGATCGCTCTCCTGATGTCAATCACTGGATTGTCTAGTCCAGACTCGAGTCTAGTCCAGCTGGAATACTGCTGTGTGTGGCGTTAAACAACAAACAAACAAAATTCATGTCAAGTGTGAGTGAGTGAGCGAGTTTAACGCCAATAGCCAATAATCAAGGACAAAGAAAACTCATCAATATAAGTGATAACTGAAACAGTGATGATGATATGAACTTTGTTGGTTTTCTGTTTGTTGATTACTCCAAATATGCAAAAATGATTACTCGTAACGACAGACCAGAGTATTTTGAAGTTTATTTAAAGCCTATTGTGAAAAGAAAATCACACCGCAAATATTCACACTTCAAATAAGCTTTACCTTTCAAACAAATTTGAGAAATTTAACTAACCAGATATTTCGTGACCACCATCACTTATGTAAACAAAACGGACCATATTTCTACATCATTTTTACCAAATTGATATATTTTGGAATTGGAATTTGTTTCAAATTCATTTTCAAAAATGTAGATATATGTAAAAATACTATCGGCCCATCGGGCTAGGAAAACAAAAGTACCCTTCAATTATGGAGAAAATGTGTCATTTTGAGCTCTATGCCTTTTAAATCACAGTAAGATAATGAGAACATGACCAAAGTTACTTTTAGTGTTCTGTATATTCAGTTAAAGAGGTACTACATTTATCAGTTGGTTTGTCTGTTTTCGCTGGCAAGACATCTTACTGTTGGAGGAAAGCCTGACTTGATAACGTGATACACAGGAGCTCGTGTATGGCAACCAAAATAAAGTCGAATCGTCCGATTCAACTCAGCACATGAAAAAGACTACTTAGACGACGAGTACCCGGGTTCGTCAAGCGTTTGGTTGGCGCAACCGAACCATTATACAGTGCTGAGACACCAGTCAAATCTGCATGGAGTGTTTTCGAAAGGCCCTGGGGGCTACGTTAAGAGACCAACAGCACTCTAACCCTACCCTAACCCTAGCGTTAAAATACATTGAATTTGTCTGTCTGTCTGTCTGTCTCTGTTAATATATATGTAGGTTTATAGGCAGAGAAACCCCGTTGATCCGAACGGTACTGAAATTTTGTCCGGATTAACGAATTTCAGAATTGACGAAAACAAGGAATGCAGTAATGCCCCTTTAACTGTGTATATACGTCCTAGAAGATGGGATCAGGACAAACGAGATTTCACATTTTAAAACAACTTTAAATCGATGTGCCAAAAATACCCTATATTTCTCTTTGGTATTATACCATGAGGAAATGCATGCAAGGCTATATGGTTTAAGTATTTTCGTTCCTATACGCAACGGATTTTAAAATTTCTCCTGGAAAAACAGGCAGGTCGCGCTTGACTCGATCCTTGTTAAAATCGCATACGGGTTATTTGGCATTTTAATGTTGTTAATGGATTTAATCATATTTATATTGAAACACTCAGCCACGATAGGTTCACCGGGTGTACTGACTACTCCATTTGGTGGGCTTGTATTTTATCAGTAATGTATTTCCGTAGCATTTGAGTGCATTGAAGCAAAAAAACAGCCTTGAAAGCTCCATGTCAAAGTGCAGTCCAAAAATTCAACATTGTATGGGTAATGTAAAAAGCTGCGAACTGTAAAAGGAAGCGGATTACGACACGAAAATAGAAAAATAAGGAAGTCAATGGAAATGGGTGGAGCGAAGGCGGTGGATTGATCTCTCTGAGAGTAAATAGAAACCTCTTTATATTCCATTTGATGTAAACTGTAAAAAGCATACGAAGTCAGTTTTGATATATATCAATGAAACCTAGACCACCATACATGAAAGGTGGCAACGGTAGACGTCGTTCGAGAGATCGTAAGGCTTCACGGAGGTCAGTTAGAAACGTAACGGATAAGCTCTTACAGCCCGGAATCAATCCAGAGAGTAAATATTAGTTTACGTATCTATTCAATTCAAATTCATCGGTGTTCTGTTCATTCAATGTTTAAATATTTACTCATGCAACACTTTGTCAGCATATGGTTGCAAAATTATGTATGTGACGTACCATTTTCATCTATTTTTGTGCATGTTTAATTCGTATTATAATAGATCTTGGAATAGGTTTTTAAAAATTCTAATATGTATAGTAAATAGTTATTGATCTGTATTAGGAGACAACGAAGAACCATTGTATGATGGGAAATCTGCGCATTGTGAAAGTAAGTGATTTACAACTTTAGAACAAGCACATCGTTATATTCTTTGATTAAGACAATCTCTGTACAGTACGTTCGAAGATATATTTCGGTCACTGCGGTAGACTTCAGAAAGAGATAATCACTGTATCACCCTTTATCCCGACACATATAGTCACTCGATTTCGATGTTATCAATGTAAAATATAAATATAGATCTTAATAGTAAATGGATTATAATTTCTGTACGATGTGCTATAAAACACACTTTATTGCATACTAACGATATTCACTGAAACACTGCATTAAGGCACTGAAACACTGAATTAACTCACTGAAACACTGCATTAACTCACTGAAACACTGCATTAAGGTACAAGACACAACTATGATACCCGTATAAAAAAGAGAACCCCAGAAAAACCACTTTTTAGTTTGTTTCATTTTCAGTCTCCATCAAACATGGATATATACTTTCTTGTGTCTAGGCAACATTCATTTTTTATGCCCCTGTATCTGAATGTGCTGTATGTTACCAATTTTGAGTAGTGAAATGACACAATTATCAAAATTCTCTGCCTCATTCATTAACCTGATGAAGGAGTAAGCATATACTCCGAAACGTTGTGTTCCTCCTAATAAAGAAGTTGACATATAAAAATTCTCTTCCTTATGTGTATCCCTTCTAAATGCCTTTCAAAGACCTATCAAAGTCTATTTTACTGAAACAATAGAATATAGCACAATAAGTGAAAAAAGCTACGTCTTTAAAAAAGTTTCGGTTTTGATAATTCCAAAATAAGCCAAAATAAATAAGTAAGCTAATAATCATAAAGTATTATAAGACGGATTTTCAAATTTCTTATGTAGATATATCAATCCTTAATGTGCACGCTTAAGTTCATGTATTCACTACAGTGATGCTCTTCAAGAGAACTTATTCTCTAGACAAGAAACCGACACCTTAACCAACAATCAAAAGCGAAATGATTAATCTTGACCTGAAAACCTTGGTAGGTTTAATAGTTGGAACCTATTACATTTTACGATCTGATGGCTCGTTAATCAGCGAGGTGCCATGTTGGTCACGTGACAGATCTTCCGAAACACGTGATATTCGTTTTTGGCACGTGCGTGGTTTTGATTTAATAATTGGCTACTGGGTATAATTAACCAATAACACGCATCCTGTTTCGACGTATGTCGCTAATTAAGTGTCAGTGTGTTTTTCAATTATTATTTTACTAACGATGATAATGCTGATGTATGCCTCCGTTTATAGTTTGTTAGGTAGATGAAAAGATATGATTTCGACTAATGAAAGGTTACTTAGTGCGTTGGTTTTGGGCACTGTATCAGGTGCAAATAATTGAAATATCTTGCCACACGTGTCACGTTAAATCATCACGACACGACGCATATTAGCAATGTTTAATTGAACATTGCGGGATAAATGCTGACACTTACATCAAATTGAAGGCAAATAACAAGAGCAAATGTCCTGTAAGAATAATATTTATTTCATGTCAGCAAAACACGTTTCAAAAATGGAATTAAATAGGCTGTCAAAGTCTGTATATTCATGTGCAAATATTGGACGGTCGCATGAAATGTTAATGCGGCTGTTAACCAACTACAGCCCCATAAGGCGGATTTGTTTCTATACTCCCCAGGGAGCTGAGAGGGAAATTCATTAACGGCCATCATGCAGGAGACGAAATTATTATTATTATTGTTATTATTATTATTATTATTACTATTATTAACAACGCGATCAAAGGAGCAATGTACACTTTGATCGAGGTGTTAATAATAATAATAATATCAATAATAATAATAATAATGATAATAATAATGATAATAATTTCGTCTACTGCATGATGGCCGTTAATGAATATATTTCATTAAATATTGTTCAGAAATTGCGAAATATGTCACGATATATTTCTTTTAAATATACTTCAGACTTTGTGTCAGTGTACGCGTGTTCAACTGCATGCGACTCATTAAAGGCGATTTCAATTCAGTTGCAATATTCAACCAGCGTCAGTACATACACTTGCGATGTTTTGTTGGTGTGTGTTTTATGAATTTGTCTCATCCTTGTTTATTTCATTTATTTCAAGTTACCGGAATTAATATTAGTAATCCAAAGAAATTAATCATGATAATAAAATTAAGTCTTAGAAAGAACCTAACTTTCCGAAAACATAATCACCAGTGAAACTCACGTTTCTGAATTAAAAATACTTATTGTACATCTGTCACAGTCAGATCACAGTCACAAATCAGAGGTCAATGCTTGAATATAATGTATATAGCTCACATGAAGCTTAAATTATTAATTGATATTTAGTGTTTATGTGTAACACATAAGTTCACATGGTAATAAAAAAATGTCAATACATTAGACGATATATATTTATGTAAGATTACATTTTAAACAAATCTTAAAGTTTTTAACTATTATACATGCATACAGACTAGACCACTTTGTGAAATATTCATCTGGATTTTGGAAATGACAATAACTGTCTAAATAAAAAAACAAAAACTGTTTCAATATTGTGGTGGTATTGTATTGCATTGTATAAACAGTTTTAATGTAAGGATGCCTCCGTTAAAGATTTTTAAAAAATTAGCTGTTGTATGATCTGCGTTTTCACCGTTTGAATCACTTAAATGAAAGCACGAAACATGTTATGCAAACAAATATGCAGGCATAACGTTTGTCTGTTATTTAGACATAGAAATACTTTTAATACGAAAGCGAATTATATCTTAACTATCCTGTCACAGAACACTAAGACCGAACAAAATGTGTGACTAGTATTGGCGTGTAACTAATATTCTTCAATGACAGTTCTGTACCGGCAATATCTTTGGAATGATATTCACTTATTTTCCCATGAAATAATCACCAACTTCGCAGTAAGGATAATTTAACAAGTAAAAAGGGTAATACTCTCTCTATTCTATTTATGTGAACTTTACTGGACATACCTACATGTAAACATACATTTGAACTGCAGACAAGAAGACATTATGAATGAATAATATTTCAAAGCTTTATGTTGGTTGTTTGTTGTTTAACGCCGCACTCAGCAATATTCAAGCTATATAACGGCGTTCTGGAAATAATCGAGTCTGGACCAGAGAATCCAGTGATTAATATCATGCGCATCGATCCACGCAATTGGGATCGATTACAGGCATCAACTAAGTCAGGGAGCTTGACCACCCGATCCCGTTAGTCGCCTCTTACGAGCATAGTCGCTATTCTGCACTGTATCTTCACGGGTCCATATATTCCCACAAGAAGGTATTAAAGTTTAGAATGCATACACAAGTACAAAATTCAACTGCCACATCCTCACTGTGTTACATACATGATCGCTTAGTGAATATTAGTGTTGAAACATCGCTTGATTATAAACAGATTAATTGTTTCATGTTTTACTGTACAAAGATATATTAAATTTGTTTTAAGTATCGCAAGGTTACGCCTGAGATATAGACTTCTATTGTTTCTTGCGTTACAAGTTGTTTAACGCCGCTGTCGACAATATTACAGACATATGACGGTGGCCTGTGAAGAATCGAGCAGTTTAGATCAGATAAACCAGTGATTGATATTATGGGCAACGTCACACGTCGTCGACATCGGGTACGATGACACACATTCAACCAAGTCACCCAACCTGGCCACCCGATCCATTTAGTCGCCTCTTACGACCAGCGGAGGTGTTGGGAACCTTATTCGAACCAGGAATCATATAATGAACCAATTTCGGGAAAGTGTTATTGGTTCCTTAAGTGTTTATTAATAAATGTATCTTAAAAATAGTAGTTGTATTGAATTCGAAGGGATTTCAAATTGACCATGAATATTTCGCTTTACATATACCTAAATGCATATGTCTATTGGGAATATAAACTGCAGAGCAAATAATAGTTTGCACCCATGTTTTATGGTGGATAAAAACAGGATGAACAGGAAATGGTTATTCGATGGTGATGTATTTGATATAGGTATTATAGTTGTGTTTTTGCCTTTTAGTTTGCAGTTTGTCAGAGAATGTTTTCAGCCTAGTATCGTTTTGAAAACGTTTGTAATATTTTTGTCAAAGCCAATTTTCAAGTGTATACTTTCTTTTGCACGGCAGGTTTTGACAATAAACATTACAAGCTGCTTTTTCATTTCCGAGGCATCGTCAGGATTCATGGTTATAACCGCTCCCAGTAACCTATATACCTGTATACCTTTATGCTTGCCTTAAGAGGCAACTAAATAACTCGGATGGTCATACTTCACAACTACTACCTCGACGGTGTGTGACGCTGTTGATAATATCCATCGCTGGTTTGTCCAGAATCGATTACTAGTATTTACAAGCTGCAGTGATATAGCTGGAATAATACTGATTGCGACGTTAACAAGCAAGCAAACAAATATTTCCGCGAAAATGCCATGTTACTAAGCCAGATAACTGTTCGGTTGGATACGACAGATAGACATTAAATAACATTTCGTTTGAAACAACATGATTTTGATAAAAGGATGGTATGGAAAGACATGCTGCTTCATGAAAGTTGTAGTCTCTGTAACGACTGTAACGAAGAGTACTTACCATCTATGTTAGATGCATGGTATGTTGATATAACCTTTGTTTAAAGTAGTCTGACTACCAAAGATTTGACAAGAAAATGTTGGAATGAAAAAGAATTTAAGTAGAAGCGACAAAAACATTTCCTCAAGGACACGAAATTTCAATCAAAGGTTCTTTGTAATATTCCGACTAGCATAAGCATGGATCACTATTACATATTGATGTCACCAGTTTATCTGGCCCCACTGGTGGCGCGCATCACAAACACATGCTAAGGCAAGCCAATTGTTCATGATTCCTTACCTTTTGTTGTTCAGTATAAGTATGGTACAAGTATAAAATTGCATCGGACACAATTTCTGTCACTGATGCGTCAAACGCCTTATCTGTCACTGTTTTTTTGTTGTTTTTTTGTTTAATGTCGCACTCAGCAATATTCCGGCTATATGACGTCGGTCTGTAAATAATCGTGTCTGGTCCAGACAATACGGTGATTAACGTCATAAGCATCGATCCACGCAATTGGGATACGATGACATGCATCAACCAGGTCAGCGAGCCTGACCACCCGATCCTGTTAGTCGCCTCTTACAACAAACGGAGTCACCTTTTACGGCAAGCATGGGTTGCTGAATATCTATTCTATCCCGGATCTTCACGGGTTAATCAGCTGCTGTGATATTGTTTGAGTGACTACACCTTCCTGATGATTGGTTGATCACGATCAACGAATAATCTAAGTGGATGTTTAGCAGCATTATCAAATGTCAACACATGGTTATAAACACATGTTTGTAAGTGTGATAGTCACGGACCATCCTTCCAGCTTTTTTTCACAGCTATGTGCGCCAAATGGAATCTAGACTAGTTGTTCTCATGCATTGACAATTAGTATATTATCTATATACAAACATTGTTATATCTGCTGATCCAAATTGTTCTTGTGGCTAACTCCGAGAAGATGCACTATTTCTTCACTTGTACCAACTACACTTTTATAAGAATAAAGATGTATTTTTACACCAAAATGTTTGATCTAAATTCATTCATTCTGGAAATGGAAATGTTATAGCAAAGATAAATTCAGAAATATTAAAATCCGTTAATGAATTAATATCAGCCCCTCGCAGATTTCCAAATTTTATCTTACTGCAAACAATCGTTTACACTCTCATGTGTTGGAGTATTTGTTTAGAGTAGACTGTGTGTTAGTACAAAACAATTACCTCATTATTTACCGTCGTATATTGTATGACATCGGGAGCGATATTAATATAAAGCTTAACTTGTGTACCAATCCAGCCATAGACATTTTGTGAAATAAATTGTCTGTATCATATGACACAAAAGAAACAAGAAAGTAATAAATATCAACTCCCTACTACAATATGTATTCCGTTCACACGACAAGGGACGACAATATGATATTATTCCATTTCGGCCAACTAAATTGACAACTTTTAAAGATGGGAAGCTTTCAACAAATTGGTATCGCAGCGACAAATTATATGATACCTGGCACATGTTCTGCCATAAAAAGACAAAAGGTACCCACAATATTATATACTGAGTTATATCTAATCTACAAAGAAAGGGCATATTTATTTTCTGGAGAACAACAATTCAGAGCATGTCTGTTATCTACAGTTCTTGGGATATCATCTTGACGTAAGGACTGTGAAACGAATTGCTCCCAACAAACCCTCTTATACTTTCACCTATACACATGTTAGTCGTACCGCTGGATTTGATGATATGCAAATGTATACACACAAAGAATGCTGGTCTATCATATAATAAATGTTTTTGGTAAATACTCGGTTTTTCAATTAATCTCCAGATTTAATATGTGGATGGTCAGGTTAGCCTGAAATGGTCCTGATCACGCCTTGCTCTTAACGCAAGTTAGTTGGATCGGTCAAAATAACAGTTTCGATAATTAAAAGACTCGTTCGATTCTCAGACCTTTTGGGTCTTCTAGCAACCATAATTATTTAAAGAATGTCCCCACAAGGTGATTTCGAGTCATTTGCGTAGTTCACTTATAGAGATGTGCGTTGAGTGTTGTTAACATGGGTAGTCAATGCACAAAGCAGAAACACTACGATCAATATATATAACTGTAATCAATATCGCATTACGATATCAATACAAAGTCTCAAATCTGCATATGGATGCGTGGAGCATATGTCCAACACACATGTATCAACCTTCTGCACTATTGTTTTCACTTCGACTTTCACTGAGTGTTTTCAATTATAGGTGTTCCTATTATAGACTAATGCTGTATTTGTAAGGGATTCGGGCCAGGTCTGTCCACTCATTGAACCGGGAGGTTTGCCTTAATGCGTTTGACACACGACCGCTTGATCGTTCACATCAGTACTATCAAAGCATGGAGGGGGACGGGTCCACAAAGACTAAGGGGTGAAGTCCGGCTAGGGAAGTATTTTATTGCTTTGTATTGATGGGGTGATAAGGGTGGTAAACAATTATTTCACAGTTATGTCTGGTTTATTTTGTGACATAAATGTTATTAAGCCTTTGTAAATGTTGATGCATTTTTGTGGGAAAGGACTCAACGAATTTTAGGATGGCAATGAGTGATGAAATTAAGTTTTAAGCCGTGTTAGTCATTTCATTGATATTACATACACCTGCGATGATAGACATTGTTATCATCTCTGAAGAATCGATAAAATTATTGTTGTATTATACACGAGTACGATAACATTTAATTTCAGCAAGGTCAAGGACTGAAGTAGATTATTTGGGATCACTTGATCTTAGAAGAAGAGCATCATTGTGTTGTTTCTTTCGTATTCGCCAAAGAATGTTTACATAGTTAATAAAGTGAGAATGTTCTTCGTCATGTACATATTTCAAATTGAAACCTTACAGTTTAACCAAGTCAGTGAATAGTGTTGGTCTTCGTGTCGTCACCTTCTGATATAAATACCTGAATACGTCTTGAGACGACCCACCTTAATGGCGGCTAGCCACGAGACATCTAATTGTGTGGTCACACTTTGAAGTCCTTACTGTTGTTTCCCGCCGACTGTATAAACAACGAGAGTCACTCAATCAAAGTTTAAAAGGCGTTTCCATGGAGTAGACAACAGGATGTCGAGACAAATGATGAACACAGGTTGCGCGCAATCTGGCAAAACACATTCATCCTATCGAAAACACCTTTACGCTTCACGGGCGTATTATGGTACTACTCCAGAGGTATCCAATGTTAAAACCTGAACTATCAATTTTACGAATAAAGATATAGCTCTGAGAAAAGTGACTAATCAAAGGGACAAATGTGGCCGAAATTAACTTTGTAATACTTTTTCATACGTGATTTATGTTAAGATCAGTTGATCAACTTTGCAACTTTGCTGTCAGATGCATTAAGCCATTAGTCAAGGGGTGTTACAAGGCGCATAGAATTTGTTAAATAAGTCATAAGTCTTGAGAATATTATTTGATTCGATTCTCCATGTGACAAAATACGCTAGTGTAAAGTGTCACGATATCCATAAATGTGTAAATCAATAAATTATATGAAAAACGTGGGAGATAATACATAAATCACCCCAGTCTCGTTATAGTCACGTGTAGACAACACAAACGGAAGTAATTAGTATACGACTCCGGAGTTGAAGAGCGTCGTATGACCTTCCCGCGATATTTGGGCGAGATCTCGCGGACCTGACATCAAAGAGATGGGCGGTGTTTCGCTTAGAAGAGACTGTTCATGTTCAGGGCTAAACGGCTGTGTGAATATCACTTTTGTTACTAATATATCAATCGTTGTGTGGAAATATATCTATCGCTTTCCTTTTAAGATATTTCGGCAGATGTAAGAACTGTCCTCGCTGGGTGTTTTATGACCGTCAGTACACAAATTCATATGGGACTCAAAGAATCCCAATATGAGTATCGTACATAAATACCCTCATCATGAAAGAAAGCGAAAGGTTCAAAGTGGAGACTATTTCATCAGAAACCCAAGCAGCCAGTTATTTTCAAGGTTTAGTTTCTTATTCAATAAAAGGGTCGTAACGTTTCCCTTCGCTCCTTGTAATGTGTTTTAATTAAAATCTTCAAAAGGTTTATCGTTACCGTAAATACTTTAATTTGTTATGTCTGTAAACATACACGTGTCTTTGTTTCGCAAAAGAACTGTTAATTTACGGCTCCCGAAAATAACTTTTGCCAATGATTGAAAAACAATATACATAATGAAAGCACTGGTTCCCTTCTCCCGACTCGGAAAGAACATAAACGAGTTAAAATAAACATAAAAAATGTCTTTTTCATGACTATATTCTCACCGAAGGGTGTATCTGTCTTGTAATGTTTTGCGTAACTATTCGACGTTGAAACATTGCCGTGAAATATTTGTGTGTTTGTGATCATTGCATTGTGATTAATGTCTTCTGATTATTCACGGCCGTTGACGTTATGCATTCTAGTTTAACCAGAACTTAAGTACGTACATACATATTATTTCACCAAAGTACAAAGTATGTATTGCTGGGACTTTTAAGCGCTCAGAGTTTAGAAAATATTTTTGATCTTCTAAAACCTTTACGTTGAAAATAGTCTGTGGTCGTGTTTGCACAGAAAAATATTTTATTCTTTCGAATTTCAAATATCGCAAATATTCAAACAAATATGTTTACAAAGGTACCCTTACCTGTTTACACTCTCAACCAGCGTTACATAAATAAAACCAAACGAATACAAGTATGCTTATCAGTTAACTGGATCCACATTAGTGTCGACGAGTAGATCCGTTTAGAGTTACTTGGGGGATGCTGTGTAGTGTTTAAAAAAAATGTATGACAATCTGGTTCAACCAATTTGATCTTATTAGTCCTTCAACATTGGGTACTCGGAAATATCAATGCATTAACACAGAGCAGAACATAGTCTGTAGAGCTGGCGGCAAAACACCGCATTCTGGTGCTATAGGTGACGTGGGTTGTCTTCATCCTTTTATAAACAAAAGGTAGAATTTATACGTTTCCTGATTAAGTCAATAGCATGTGACGATTCCGTTTATTATTGAAAAATATACAGGTGGTCTGCCTCTATCCGACGCACTTGGTTAATCGTGTACCTACTCAGTTTGCTTTTTGATGAATTAACACTACATACTACTGTGTGTCCCAGAGTTTCGTCAATGTAACGAAATTTACTGCTTGAGTGTGATATTTCAAAGCGGTTAGAAATCTTATAAAATAAACCGAATGGGAACACATTTTTAAAATCTTCAATGATAAATTAAACGCTGAAAAATATGTTAAAAGCATTGTCCCCCGGCAACAAAGAAATATTTTGCCAAAATTCCGTTGTGGTATCCATCCCCTTGAAGTGGGACTTAGCTGCTGTAACCGCCTTATAAACCCTCCTGAAAATAGAATGTGTAGATTTGTAATTCAGATAGCGTTGAAGATGAGTGTCACTTTCTAACCGTGTGTCCACTTTACGGAGATCTAAGATATGACTTATTTCACATAGGTACAACATTTCACCCACCTTGATAAACTCTCCTATTAGGTATTTTCACAACCCACAGCCGCCACTCTTCACTCGATGTATAAACATTGATCAAGCCCGCATCATTAATAACTATACTGTGTATTGTGTCCTCATTATGTTTCTCGTATCTAATGTTATTTTATCACTTTTATCGATATGTGGGGTTTCAAGTGATTTTGTGCCCAACTAGGGTTTTTTGTGCTTTTACGTCTATATTATTAAATCCTGTATGAATTTATGTAAATTATAAAGTGTGATATAAATAATTACATTATTTCTCTACTCACTTTCCTCTCTGTTTATGTATCCATAATAGGAAAATTCTTTAAAGGGAAGATTATTGATTTTTGAGACACAGTTTTGATTCTTGAATTTTACTGATGCCTTGCGGAACAGAAACGTATGTCTGTTATGCAAGTTAATCTGAAAACACCATTACAAAGTATGATATGAAACTAACTTGACAATAATTGGTATTATAACTTCATCAGTATATCTTGGTTGGTAAGTGATGTATTGCAAATGTATTTTTCACAAGTTTTAAAACCAACACATATGGCAAGATAATAAGGACCCATATTTATAAGTTCCACACATGCGCATATACCCTTGATATTGTTTTCTCTCAAGCAACATGAAAAATAGTTCTCTGTCAAAACGATTTTCAACAAATGTAAATATGCAAAAGCCATTTTGTTTTGTTCTTTTTAGCCTTATTCTTCCAGTTTCACATAAATGCATGTTTCACGTGTAAAATTAATCAACCCTCCTCCCCTCCTCCATCGCCCCTCCTTCCCAGTCCCTACTTTTCTCTTGCCCTAGAGAGTTCGTGTGTGTGGTCCCCAGAACTATGGAGCGAAATTTTGGAGATTTTTTTCCGGAGTTTCAAGGGTTTTCCGAATGGATGGTATTTCGGGTAGTGTAATGAGCATATCATGTTTTCTGTAAGTGATTTACAAAATTTACTGTTTCTTTTGTCAAATTCATTCCCAGTTTCTCTAATTGATCTACCACTGTTGACGTCATAGGTGACTTCATCTTCGTGGTAATGTATTTGACAGCCAGATGTTGACCACCAATAGGATTTAAGTTAGCTGTTTTTTAAACCCCCCACAAATGTTCAATCCATCCTAAATAGCCGTGAATTGATGATTTGAAACACTGATGGAATTATCAATCTAACAGCCATGAACTCTGATTTCTAGGTAAATACGAATGAGAAAACGTGTCGTGCGTATCATGATTGTATTTAGCATAAATATGATCTGTTGTATTGACGCAAACGCAAAATTGT
This sequence comes from Haliotis cracherodii, assembly GCF_022045235.1. Taxonomy (NCBI): domain Eukaryota; kingdom Metazoa; phylum Mollusca; class Gastropoda; order Lepetellida; family Haliotidae; genus Haliotis; species Haliotis cracherodii. The sequence continues at coordinate 18,396,747 of NW_027266271.1, forward strand.
GCAGTGACCGTTAAATAATTATGTTAAGCTTGAAAATAAAATAATTACTAAATTTATTGATAATGTTTGGTATAATGACCAATTTCGTTTCAAAATTATGACTGTTTCGATAACCATAATATTATTTAATAGTATTTCCATTTGCGTTACCAAGTGTTCGTTACCAGTTAATTATATTCTTACTGCTTTTGGTTGAAATCAGTTGAATCACAATTACCCATTGCCATAGATTGCGTATCAACTGTGTTTCGGCATACATCCCTTATCATTAATCCTGTACCGTTTCCATGGAAATCGCGCTGATTATCAAATTGGTAACGGAGTATTGTCCTTTGATTAGTTATGATGTACCTGACAGAAACAGTCCGAATAACGAGGTTTGTGGAATAGAGGGGTCCGCAATACGAGGGCATACGTGTGGGGGAACATTTCCAAATTTGCCGCATCAGTGATCCAAAATGACGTCCGATGCAATTCCCTATTTTGACTTGTACAATATATTGCCGTCTTTTTTTAGGTAAACAATGGATTTGCTTTTGCTTGTGTTTGTGACGGGTAGGAGCAGGATACGCTACCTTTTCGCGAACACCTAGTATCATCACTATTTGACAGTGATTCATAAACACATGCTCATGATAAATTCGGAATCGTGCAATGGACTCTGCTTTCTGCAGAGATTTCTCTTTAGTTTGAAAATGTTTTTTTGTCGCGTTTATTACGCGCTACTCTTGAAGATGTGTTGACAATAACAAACAGAACATATTTGATTTTTGACACAATGAATGGTATTAGTGAAGAATAAAGTAATGGAAAACAAATGGAATATGTGTTGATAAGTATTTAAATTTACACTTATTTCTAGTATACATTAAACTCACCGCTGAATACTTGTTTAGGTTTTTTCAACGTTGTCATTAGGTCAATAAGGTTAGATTATACTGCGTTTAATTTCCGGTAAAATTTTGTACAATAGTATGTAGTACTATACTAAAGTATGAATATTAGTTCTGTATGCAAAACACAGGTAGGAAAAGTTGGCTCCCGCTTCAAATCAGTACAGCGCGATATTTACAAATTACTTCTGCTAGAGACGGCGTGCATTAATTGGATAATTACACATTTCCACCTAAATCAGTTAATAATGTAATAAATCTTAGTTGGCGTGAAACCTAAGCAATATAACGATTTAAATAGGTTAATGCCCAAATCGTAGAGCAGGCGTAAAATTACATACGTTAATTCAAGTTTTTAGGAAATTAGTACAACACTTATACTACCTGTTGACAAATAATCTTGATCCATTCCTTATCTGGCCAGTTCAGAGACTATGTGGTAGAAAGTAAAATATATATGTCTGAAATACATTTCTCTGACTTCAGTATAAATCATTTTAATTTGTTTTGGTGAGATAAAAAGTGAAAGATTCTTTGTAATCGTGATTCTTAATTATTTTGATTCGCCGATTCCTCAAACGTATCAAGGAGGTGAGCAATGGCAATGCATGCCATGTTAATCGTCATTTTATTGAGTCATTTCAAAATATCATTTCATGCATGTTTAAGGGAACAGAGCGCCAGTATCTTAACTGAAAATAGAACTGGGATTAATCTTGTATATAATATTTTTGTGTCGTTTAATTTCAAAAAGAGAATAAGAACGAGATATGAACGCGTTTTGAGATAGTCAACAGAATTTGTGAACAAATGGGTGAAATAATGTAACTTTTACAGAAAACCATTAGTTAATCGTAGTGACTGAGTGAGTGAGTATGGTTTTACGCAGCTTTAAGCAATATTCCAGCAATATCACGGCGGGGGACACCAGAAATGGGCTTCACGCATTGTACCCATGTCTGGAATCGAACCTGGGTCTTCGGCGTGACCGACCGTCCCAACTGACTTGTATGAAGGTCTGGTCAGAGTGTTGGTCAGAATACCACACCGCTCATATAGTTGGGGACAGAGGTAATGACACGTCCCGATTTCCTAATGCAGTCCCGACTCAAATGCGGATCACGTGGTCGCAGTGAATGTCGTGTGTGAATGGTATGGACGACAGCCGGGAACAATGAATTGAAACCCCCGGATGGGTTGCTCGTGTTATCGACCTTTGGTTTCCTAGGCCCATATAAGATTACTTTACAGCATTTACAGTAGTTAGAGACTTTACTGAAGTTGCAGCCTTTACATATTCTACATATGTTACATATTTGACAGACGTTACAGACTTTACAGCTTTTACAGACGTTAAGACTTTACATATTTGACATATCTAACAGATTTTACAGACGTTACATCCTTTACAACATTGCCTTATAAAAGACTTTACTGATATAAACACTTTACAGATTTTACAGACGTTGCAAATTTTACAGACTTTACAGACGTTAAGACTTTACATATTTTACAGACAGTAACATACTTTACAGACGTTACAGCCTTTACTTTACTTTGTTTTTGGCAGAGATTTCCTATGAGTAGGGAAAGTGTTTTGTCGCTTTTATTTACAGACTTTATATACTTTACTGGTGTTGTGATGCTGTGTCATATGGTCACCCAATTCAGTCCCTCATTCATTCACTTATATCACTAAGGGTAGTGATTTATTTGCGAGAATGATAAAAAATACTGAACCGCAAAAAAACGTCACCCTAAGTAACACTGCAGGAAAAGTTGTCATTTAAATATCTGGGTTATGTTTGTGAAAGTTTCTAAAACTTAACAATACGTTGTCCGGAAAAATGAAATTTGATGATAAAAAAACAAACCAGAAGACAATAAAACCGATCGCCCAAACGCATCAGGGCAACGGCCATGGTAACCCGATGCACGTGAGTTGAAACTGAAATTGAATTTTTTGCCCTATAAAATCCACCCAGATCGGATAACATTCATTCGTTATTGAATTGCTACCACATGCCAAGATTGATAAGAAATCAGCGACACCAAGCCCTTGGATTGAAAGCTGGACAAATAGCCCGTCAAGTAGCCAATGCATTTTAAGTCCACGTAAGGACCATATACAGGCTCCAGCAACGGTACCAGACCACCAACAGATGACCGACCACGTAGTGGAAGACCAAGGGTCATCACCCGACGTCAGGATCGTCAGATTGTGCGACAGCATCTTCAAGATCGCTTTGTTACTGCTGCAGAAACTGCCCGACAGACCATGGGGATACACCAGCGACACATTAGTGCGGACATCGTGCGTCGACGAGCAGACGTCGCTGACGAGCAGACACCACCACTGTCACAGGCCACACCGAGGACCCATTTTGACACCACGTCATCGCCGGGACCGTCTTCAGTGGGCAACACAGCACCAGCATTGGCGCCACCAACAGTGGAGAAGAGTCCTCTTCTCAGACGAGAGCCGTTACTGTCTCAACAACAGATGGTAGAGCGAGAGAGTCTGGAGACGCCATGGGGAACGTTATTCGGATGCTTGTTTTGTTGAGAGAGTCTCGTGGTGTGGTCCGAGCATCATGGTGTGGGGTGGAATTGGTCTTGCTCATAGGGTCAGCGCTGTGGTCTTCCAGAACATCGGTCGGAGCACACGCCATACCGCATTTGGCACGTCGCCGCAACCACGAGTTTCAGCATGATAACGCCCGAGAGCGAGAATGCGAGAGCAACAAGAGACTTCCTCCAGCAGAATGGCATCAGAACCATGCAGTGGCCTGTCATCAGTCCCGATATCCCATTAAGCACCTGTGGGACGAGATTCAAAGACGGCTCAATGACGTCCGACCAAGGCCGACAACTGCAGCTGAACTGTGTCAGGCGTTCCTCAGAGTGTGGGCTCATGCGCCTATGGCCTTCATCAACCGCCTCATCCATTCCATGTATCGACGTTGCACGGCAGTCAACAATGCACATGGCGAACACACAAGATACTGACTTTTGATGCCATTTTCTCAGAGACAAGTGTTGTGTTTCATTTTAAGAACATTTGACACTTTAATTTCAACCATGATGATCAGTTTTGCCAAGTTTCATCTTTTCAATATGTCTCAAAGTATGTTTACAGTGTTTGAACAAATAAGGTTTCTCATATGTCTATCCTTTTGCGGTTCAGTATATATAAACCTATCATGTAACGTGTATCTTCAAAGCCACATTAATGACTGATTAACTTATTATTGTGTTTGATTAAGCACTAAAATCTAAGTATCATCTAAAATACTCCATTGCCCTTTGATATTCATCGCATGAAAGTACAATATCTACAGTTTGATACAACGTTGGAATTATACAGAAACGGATCAATGGACATTACTTAATGAGAGTTTAAATTAAGATGGTCTGATATTGTTCAATAATGGTCTAGTAGCCAATTCCCTTCCACTGATTTACCCACCTGAAATCATGAGAAACAAAGGAAATACCTCCTCACCCGTTTCGTATTCAGATCAGTGCAACTCTTCACAAGACTGTATGACAAGAAGGATGTCTTCAAATTTCCAACAGTCAACATTCACGTTATGTCGAGCAATATTCCAGCGCTCTTGCCTTAAGTTTGGTGTCTATAATTCAGAACGTCAGAGGTACTATCGACGTCCTTCTCGAACGTTCTTTGATCGGGGTTACAATAATCAAGGCCTTAGTAAAGCCTTGAAAAGGTGTTATGGTAGTTATGTGGAGGACATTTCCAAATTTGAAGCATCAGTGACACAAATGATGTCTGATACAATTCCCTACTTTGACTTGTAACATACATAAACTGGACACAAAAAGCTCAGTGATCATGAATAGTTTTGGGGAAGCATACGCTCACCTTTTCGCGAACACCTAGCATCATCACTATTTTATAGGGATTCATAAACACAGGCTTATGATGTAGTCGGAATCGTACAATGGATTCTGATTTCGGCAGATATTTCTTATGATTATGTAAAGGATTGTGTCCCTATTATATAAGTGAACAACAGATACTAAAGATATGGTAGAAAATGTTGCAAACTAGAAAAAAATAGAAAGAATGATTTACCCACTTTATTGAAATTATGAAGAAATGTATTTACGATTGCAACATCCCGTAAAAAATAATGAATCAATGTTATAAATTCTGATAAAAAAGTAAACTAATTAGATAAGAAATAAGAATAATGCTGCGACACAATGACCGCCCTAGGTGGCGTGATACTAAGTGGATAGGATAGCTGCGGCACCCGGTGTCGTCGTGTATCCTGACATTCAATTGTGTTACAGTTACATTTTTGATAGTGATTCATGAACACATGGTCATCACATAGTCGTATTCGTACACTGGACTCTCGTACACTGGACTCTCGTACACTGGACTCTCGTACTCTGGACTCTCGTACACTGGACTCTCGTACACTGGACTCTCGTACTCTGGACTCTCGTACTCTGGACTCTCGTACACTGGACTCTCGTACACTGGACTCTCGTACACTCTCGTACTCTGGACTCTCGTACTCTGGACTCTCGTACACTCTCGTACACTGGACTCTCGTACTCTGGACTCTCGTACACTCTCGTACACTGGACTCTCGTACTCTGGACTATCGTACACTGGACTCTCGTACTCTGGACTCTCGTACACTGGACTCTCGTACTCTGGACTATCGTACACTGGACTCTCGTACACTGGACTCTCGTACACTGGACTCTCGTACTCTGGACTATCGTACACTGGACTCTCGCACACTGGACTCTCGTACACTGGACTCAGGTACACTGGACTATCGCACACTGGACTCTCGTACACTGGACTCTCGTACACTGGACTCTCGTACACTGGACTATCGTACACTGGACTCTCGTACACTGGACTCTCGTACACTGGACTATCGTACACTGGACTATCGCACACTGGACTCTCGTACACTGGACTCAGGTACACTGGACTCTTGTACTCTGGACTCTCGTACACTGGACTCTCGTACTCTGGACTCTCGTACACTCTCGTACTCTGGACTCTCGTACACTGGACTCTCGTACACTCGTACACTGGACTCTCGTACTCTGGACTATCGTACACTGGACTATCGTACACTGGACTCTCGTACTCTGGACTCTCGTACACTGGACTCTCGCACACTGGACTCTCGTACTCTGGACTCTCGTACACTGGACTCTTGTACACTGGACTCTCGCACACTGGACTCTGCAATTATCATTTTGGGTTTCTTTCCGAATGATATACACCAACATGAATGAATATCCTACAATATACCTTACAAACACACAATTAATCTCAGAAACACGAAACCAGTGACGATCCGGGTTAGAATAGGTCTTCAGGAACCCATGCTTGCCGTAAATGACAACTATACTAGTCGTAAGAGGCGACAAACGGGATGGTTTGGTCAGGCTCGCTGTCTTGGCTGATGCATGTCATCGTATCCCAATTGCGCGGATCGATGCTTATGATGTTAAACACGGGATTGTCTTGTCAAGACTCCATTATTATTTACAGACCGTTGTCTGATAGATGGAATATTGCTGAGTGCGGAGGTTAAACAGCAATCTAACTAACAAACAAACAAATTAACAAACAGCCAAATGAATATCACTATTCTTGAAATACTGACGTTTTGTAAATGAGACTTGCGTAGTTTTGGAGTCATATTTTACTGAGTGACGCAGTATTGCAGATAGTCAGATAAACATAACGGGGTGATAAGATATATTTTCATTTTGTTAAATTCTTCACATTTATCCTGAAGGATGAAAATAGTAATATAAAGCCTTAGTCTCTCGTTATCGTTAGACAGACACCAGTGTTTCGAGTGACGTTATTAATTCAAGTCGCTTCCAGGTTTATTAAATGTGAAGTATTTCATGAGGAAAATTAACCTGCAGCGCATTTATTAATGAAACTGGTCATAAGAACAATGAGTTGTGCTCCGAAACCTGAAGCGGCGTGAGATTCACTACATGGAGTACGATGATTCGAATTATGTCTTACGCAGTTATTTCCCTTTGGTCACAGTGCATGTACATCCGCCGTAAGGTATCTGTGGACTGTACATACCATTCGTTTGTTTAGTTTTAATATTTGTGCATTTGAGTTTAGGTTTCGAACTTCATTCGGTTTCGAAAAAAACAATCAGTACAGATTGTGTCTTCAGGGAATATCATGACAGACATAACTAAAACCTTTTAAAAAGAAATACACGAAGGCTTCAGTAAAATTGGCGTGTATTATTTCGATGTTTTTTCTGAATACCAGTTAATTTCATATTGCAAAGTATTTGTGGTCTCTATTTTGTTTGAGGTTGCTGGGTTTGCTTGTTTTGTTTTTATAAAAGTGTAAAGAAATGTCCTGAACTACCACACGGACTTAATTACTTTTATTAGTATTGTTATTATGTAAAGCACGTAAGATTTTAAGTTGTATTAGTTTTCGAGTGTCATCACTAATTTATGGCGAATAATAAGCATATGCTTATGATAAAGTCGGAATCCTACAATTGATTTTAGCTGGAAATAGGGAAATATTTCTGTCGCCTTCATTTGATATTATTATTATTAATATTATTATTATTATAGAAGTAGTAGTAGAATAAGTAGTAGTAGGAGTAGTGATAGTAGTAGTAGTAGTAGTAGTAGTAGTAGTAGTAGTAGTAGTAGTTTGTTTGTTCGTTTGCTTGTTGTTTAACGCCGCACTCAGCAATATTCCAGCTATATGGCGGCGGTCTGTAAATAATCGGGTCTGGACCAGACAATCCAGTGTTTGTTGTAGAAGTAGTAGTAGTAGTAGTAGTAGTAGTAGTAGTAGTAGTAGTAGTAGTAGTAGTAGAATGTCAAAAGAAATCCGAATTAAAATTGATCTTCAACATCCAACCCTTGTCGTAAGAGGCGGCTAACAGGACTGGGTGGTCAGGCTCGCTGGCTTGGTTGATGCATGTCATCGTTTCACAATTGCGTGGATCGATGCTCATGTTGTCAATCACTGGATTGTCTGGTCCAGACTACATTATTTACAGGCCGCTGTCATATAGCTGTAATATTGCTGACAAACGGGATCGGCTGGTCAGGCTCGCTGACTTGGTTGATGCATGTCATCGATCCCAATTGCTTGGATCGATGCTCATGATATTAATAACTTGATTGTCTTGTCCAGACTGGATTATTTACAGACCGCCGTCATATAGCTGGAATATTGCTGAGTGCGGCGTTCAACAACAAACCAACCAACAAAGTTCTGAATAATAAGACCCCCTTTCAACATACACGAGACGCACTAAACGCACAGAACAGTTAGTAATGCAAACCCAGCCCCAGTTCGTGACGTAAGCAAATCTGAAAATCATTGTTGTGCATTTACGAGAATTTAGGGTGTTTGAAAACCATCAATATTGCAACTTTATATTTTTCAACGATTTTGTGTCCTCAAAATTAGCGCTGGTGTTACTGTGAAATATCTTTGTTCATATTTATTGCAACTTATCTAATAATCAATCAATGGAATATTGATTCCTGTGATAGTCAAGACCAAACTCATTTATGCATGAAAAGGTGATGATCCACTCAGATTGCACTAATTCCGTATCTGCTGAAGAGATTAACCTTTTGCTCGTGATGACCTTTGGTGCGGTCCTGTTTTATTATCGTTTTGTCTCGGCCACCAACGAGACTACAATTGTTTGTTTTCGAAGACGAAGTGAGTCGAAATCCAACACCTGCAAAGTCCCGACAGATAAATTGTAAAATAAGAGATTTAAGTGTAAAAATGTGGCTTGCAGACCCTCAAGGTGACAAGATTCCTACAATAAACAAACAGTTTTTTTATTTGTTAAAATTTAGAACTTGCCGGATATGACCGCGTGGAGAAATGTCAGGCCCCTCGTATGCCATATCAATATACATGTGAATATCGGGAACAAGCCATGCTGAATACATCGGTGTAGAAAAAAAACAACAACACTAAATCGTAGTCGATGAAGTTTAAAAGATTTAATACTATAAGAAACAATAAATTGTTAAAGTGAGGGTTAGATTAATTCATAACAAACGGTTTCAAAACAATATTCGTACATATTTAATAAAACTGTGATGACTGACGTGAATATTATATATGCGTACCCTAAAAAATGTTTGTTGGGAAGCCATTGATATTTTAATGTAACCTGATTTCTAAACACAGAAGTTGAATAAACATCAAACAAATCGTGGGATAGTGGGGTAGCCTTGTGGTTAAAACGTTCGCTCGTCACGCCGAAGACCCGGGTTCGAATCCCCACATGGACACTTTGTGTGAAGCCTATTTCTGGTGTCCCCCTCGTAATATTGCTGGAATATTGCAAAAAGCGGCGTAAAACCATACTCACTCACTCAAACGAATCGTATTTCTTCATTCCTCTTGCCAAAACGTATTTCTACAAGATTCTCCTTCGCAATGTCTCCTTAATGAAAAGTCCAAACTTTTGAGGAACGTAACTTGTCGTGTATCTTGTATTTGGATTTATTTAAATACCATTTCGATAAGGAAATTACTTCCAGGACATATTACAGGTATATATATATATATATATATATATATATATATATATATATATATATATATATATATATATATATATATATATATATATATATATATATACTTACTTAAGCACCTTGAAATACTATAGCATTGAGCCTGGTTAAGTTAGAATTACAATGCTAACAGGAATCATCTACATCAGACAGAAAAACTGAAAATCGATTATACGCTTGATTTCTGTTTACAATGAAACCACGTTAATCCGGACGGTGCCTAATATCGCCCAGATAATGACATTTTCAGATAAACGAAAGTCGAATTGTCGTGTGACTGTATGTGGACGTTTTAACCGTATTTGCTCTTTATAACAGATTTCACTGTATGTTTAGGTGACTTGAGGTGTAATTGGGTTTAACGTCGCGTACAAGATTATTGCACTTATATAGCGACGTGCATGCATGTGTGTGTGGATGCTTGTACAGAATGATGCCGATTTGTAGTCCTAGCTCACTGAGATAACATGCCGCAGATTAACATGAATACCCCACTCAGAGACAGTAAACTGACTCCAAGCCGACCAGTCCTTGTTTTATCCCCTTAATGCCGAGCGCAAGTTAGGGTAACAAGTACCATCTTTTGACATGACGCAGCCGGGGGTCGAACCCCGTGCCTTCCGCTCTCCGGGCGGACGCTCTACCACAAGACCTCGGAGGCGGACCACTATGTGATGAAGCGACTTGAGTGTCTACGCACATCAACATATAAACATCAACTAAGTCTTATATAATAACATAATGTAAATTTCTTTACGTTTCTTTACAAAGTGTTATATGAATCAACCATAGTCTTTTTCCCAGGCCTTAGAGAATAATGAACCCAACTCAAGTCAAGAATGTTTCTTCAGAACTTAAGCATTGTTTTAGGCTCATTTTGGATTTTATTCTGTTTTGTAGATATATATTTATAAATAAGATAACTATATATCTTACACTAAATGTTGTCACTGTGTATATATACATTTGGCCAAAGGTGATGCAACCCTCACGGTGTAATCTTTTCATGAAATTAAATATGAGTTATAATGACCTTATCATCAAATATAAGTGCACGCGAGGAGAGGAAAAGGGTTCATGCAATTTTGTCTTTTGACGTTTTTGAGTTAAATATATTAAAATAAGGAAACGGAAATTATTGCATGTTTCAAATAATTGTTGTTTCTTTTTTAATAAGATGAACACATGCATTGATGATAAACACTGGAATTCAACAAACAGCATACGCATTAATTGTCGTCTTTGTATCAGGTTAGTTGATACTACTATGTCATCTGAAAGTGATTAATTGTCTTTTTGATTTATTTATTTAACAATATTGTATTTTATGTTATCATTTATTGACATCTTCATTTTTCATTATAACAGTCAAACATGAGATATATATATATAGTACATGAAAACACAAGTGAAGTTTTACTTCACAATACACTACTTATCTTCTAATTCTTATCGTAAAATGATCTAAAAGAGAAAAAAGACAGCTTTAATCTAAACGTTATTAATATCCGTCATGAAATTGCTTATGGCGTAATATACTTACTGTGTCACAGCAAGAGGCAAATATATAACAGGGTATGAAAAAATATTAGATATTAACATTTTTTAAAACTATGTCTGGGAATTATTCTGACGTAAGGCGTCAACAAATGTGTAATAAATGACGCTTTAAAAAGGTATATTACCATGAGTATATTTCATGTGTTTGTTTTTTTAGACTTTGAGATTATTTACTATTGAGAGCCCTTCTCTGATTTTAACGGTTACAAACAAAATCGTTGGAGGTTCACGTTCTCGGAAGAGCGAATTTTGATAACGCTGCCGGCGAGTTACGCGAGTGCACGTGCTGCACGTTGAAACGTACATCCCAATCACTGCTATGACAATGATTCACGAGCTTTCTGTGAACGTATCGGTTCTGTGTGGTCCTCGTTTCTCGGTTTCATTCCGATTCTTCCCGATCTGCGGCTGTGATACCTCGACAGTGACGTATTTAGCCGCCACGGTGAGCGTACCCGCTGACACGGGTATAAGAATTTTACCAATGTAATACACATGGTAATTTGTACATTGCAAGAGAACCTAAATTGTTTTTCGATTGACAGCTGTGAAGTGGAAATCGACAAGTACTCACACAATGTCCCATGTTCATCTAATCACGGTTCTGACATGGCGCATCTGTCACAGTGCGAAATATATCTCAATTAACAAAACATACACACCTTGCTGTAAACGATTATCAGTCACGGTCCTTTCAGCTGCCATCATCATCATCATCATCATCATCATCATCATCATCATCAAGGCTATATCACAAGACAAGCAGTTGGAGGTCAGGCTAGTTATTATGATACTGTCCATCAGATGACTAGTGTAAGTCCTATGATAGCTTTCCGGTTTCATATTCTTGAAAGATACATTAGCCCTCCTGAAATTACTTTTTATAAATATGAGACAATGTTCCAGACTAAGTAAGTAACACTGGATTGTTTTGAGTTATGTATATGTCAAAACTCCTTTACCTATGTGGATAAAGGAGTTTTGGCAAACACGAACATCTTGTAATTTGTACATTTAATACTTAAACACCTGATGAAATCACTTGTTTATGTTTATATATATATATATATATATATGTATGTTTGTTTTACATTTGTTTGACATTCAACGTATGACAAACTTCTTATGGACAAATATTAACAACCTTAAATAATATTAATATTAATTAAATTCCCCGGTTTTCACAAGCTCCGTGTCGCTCCTAATTATATTCTTTTCTACAAGCTGCATATACGATCTACATTTCTGCGGATGAACACAATGTCTCTCTCTTTAATAAAGTCAGCCTGAACGTAAACCATGTTTATCAATAACACCATTCCCTAATACATATGTGGAGAAACATCTTGGGCCATCCATGTAAAACTTTCATGTAGGTACGCTTTAGTTTATTCCTCCATATTGAATTCATATTCTTTGTCTCCTGTCTCTCTAACGTATCATGAGTTGTGTTCAACAGTCTGTGAGATAAATCTAACAACAGGGTGGTTGTATTATCTTCAAGCGCGGAATAAACTATTTAGTAAATAACCAGTACCCATTTAAATTACTTATCCAGGCTGATAAAGGTCTAAATTATGCTTGAAATCCAAACAAACGCGTATTAAAGTAGGGCTTGTTAAATGGTGATTTACTCGGAGAACAGTCATCATCATCATCATCATCATCATCATCATCATCATCATCATCATCGTCATCATCATCACCTTGTTTGGATGTGTTCAAACGAGCGATGATTTAGTTATCAAATGGCTACTTTGTGTTGTATATTGTGGGAAATGCATTACATTGAATCACTGCGGGTATTTAGTGTTGGGGTATATTTTGAAGGGGAAAAAAATGCTGTTTCTTCATGAGCTGCCTCTTTATGGTGAAACCAACTCAGATAAGTAAACGTACATCAAGTTGTTGAAACTAAGTACGAAAACCCTGACTCCAAGAACATGACCCTTAATATATGGTGTTAACTGAATGGTAGTGAGAAACATACGAAAGATCGATATGTCGTTGTCTTTTAATCAAGGGGAGACAACTGTAGGGAGGACGTTACATATTGCCATAAATGGCACAAGTCGCCCTATCAATACTTCTTTTATCAATATTTACATATCTAAATCTATTAGCGACCAATTTTTATTCCTAAAGGTAGTATTGCATGGTTTCGTTAAAAAACCCATTCCGATAGTAGTGTAAACATTATATTTTAATCACAAAAATCAAAGGTAATATACCTTCGATCGCACAAATATATGAGTGAGTGAGTGAATATTGCTTAACGCCGCATCAGCAGTTTTGCAGCTTTTCGTGGCGAGCACAAGTATATTAGAGGCAGAAGCAGATTGTAAATGTAGAGCACTTATAAATATATATATATATTTTTTTATTTATTTTATTTTTTTCACCACACATACATATGTTTATGTGGTGAAAATACGTATTGTCACATTACCAAGTTCATTTGTTTTGTTTCGGGAATGTCGCAAATGTTTTATTTTTATGAAACGATTTCATCTATCAGTTTAAAAATGTTTTTAGACAAGAAAACAAAGAAACTAGAAAGGTTTCCGTTATTTTCAATACGGTTATAATAATATCCACACCAATATGGCGTTGGGGACAATTCGTAACTGTTTGTTTGGCTAAGTTGAAACAGAAAAATTCAAATACAACATCTGTCTGTTGCTCCACTAATTTCAATATTATTCCAAATATTTTCAGAGCAAAGCGATGCATAGGAAACAGTGTCTTTAGCGTGGAGTCTTTGAAAATCCGCTTTATGCACGTTAGACGAGGTAGTTATGGATGGGAGGTAATATCCAAAGAGTGTATAGATGCCATACCGCCAATGTCAGATCCTGGTGTTGCCTGCCTCAGTCTCCGTCAACATGAGTAGGCAAATATACTCATCCGTTCTCGTGAAGCTTTCTCTACACACCAGATGGTAAAAGTATGAAAGCGGGAGAAATATGGTGTTTTGAAGGGAAAATTTGATTTATTACCGGTATTGTGGAGTTTTGTGTATAGCTTTGCACAGTGAAGCGAGCAGGCCCACAAGTTTGGTGAGATCACCAAAGCAACTCCAAGCCATATCTGGAACTACCATTATCTTCAGTGAGACGATAGTCGTTCCCTAATGGCCAAAACATCTGTCCTTTTTTTGTCCGCCTCCAATTTTTACGGACCCGTTTTTCCAGCTGGGCCCCGTATGTAGACTTTTCTTTCCTTCATTACACGAGAGTTCTCTCCGAGAACTCTTCAGCTGGCGGAGGAATGTTTGTGATATCAAGTTGTTGTAGGGACGGTAGCATGCTACCTCGGTGTAAAAATAAACAGCGATTTCCCCTGGCGATGGATCGTGTACGGTTCCATCTCCCAGTCGATAGTTTTAGTGATATATTCACTTCTCACTTGCGAAATCTCAGTTTTAAACTAAGGTCATGGGGTTATTTTCATCTGAAAAACTTTCTCAACCATGGTTATTTTTTTCGATTATAAACGTGTTTACGCTGGATTTAACACCACTGAAACAAAACGTTTTTTGAGAAACTAATAAATGTGTCAATATATTCAGTTTTTGATACGCGTAACGTCATAGTTTTATGTGTTATAACAAATCTCCTGTAACATTTTGTGTATAAAGTCGTTCATTCAATGAATTTTCGTACACAAATAAACTGATTACCGCTTATTGTGCTTACCGTATTTCCTATAAAAGGAACGACTGGCTTGGAGCCGTGTTTCGGTAGGGCTAATAATCTCCCTCCACACTAAAAAAGATATTTGCTCTCCGTGTGCTTTCTCAAAATGTAAACTTTAATGCAATTAATGCATGGTGTATTTATTTTATGTTGCATTCTGCACCATACAGTCTATGGTAGACATCCAGCGATGTACATCGTATGCCTACACCCTGCATCGTGTACGCAACATCCTATGCCTACACCCTGCATCGTGTACGCAACATCCTATGCCTACACCCTGCATCGTGTACGCAACATCCTATGCCTACACCCTGCATCGTGTACGCAACATCCTATGCCTACACCCTGCATCGTGTACGCAACATTCTATGCCTACACCCTGCATCGTGTACGCAACATCCTATGCCAACATCCTTCATCACATACTCAACTTTCTATGCTTACACCTGCACCCAGCGATATACGTCCTGTGCCTACACGTAACATCGTATGCCTACACCCTAAATCCTGCACTTAACTTCGTTTACCAACACCTGTTTCCTGCACTTAACTTCGTTTACCTAAACCCTGCATCCTGCATTTAACTTCGTATGCCTACACCCTGCATCCTGCACTTAACTTCATATACCTGCACCCTGCGTCCAGCAATGTAAATTAGATACCTACATCCTACGCTGTATTATGTTAAGCGTCTTAGTAAGTCGGTGAAATCTGATACAGCCTTGGATGCAGTTAGGTTTCAGGCGTTGGAGTAGCCGATATGGTGCAGGTCGTCACGTCGGTGACCCGGGTTTGAATCCCAACCTAAGCAAAATGTGGTAAATCCATTCATGGTGTCCACCGCCGTGTTGTGTCGGGAATAAAGATAGAAGCGACCGCAAGCAACACTCACTCACCCAATCATAAGGTAGATCACCCCGTTGAACACCAGCTATGCATCCACTGAACGCCAAGTCTGGTATGGAATGAACATCTCTCAGATGTTCAACACACGTTCTAGCATATCGGGAAGTATTACATACTTTTTTAGGGACGGTTCCATTCTGACGAGCATGTAGGAACGTCCTACAACCTTTCCTCACATCCGTGTGTTACAGTTTGCACTTCTTTCCAATTGTTCGACAGATAGTATGCATGTGCAATCAAAGGCGCGTCCTTGCAGCAAAGCATCTGTTACCAAGTTTATTTGTGGAAGAAAGGATCTTCATGTCAGACAATTGCGTCCTTGATTGAAGACTTCTGAAGCTCCATTGCTTGAATTCGACCAGCACGTCACTGGTACCATCTTGGCCAATTAGACAATAACATAAGCGTTGTTAGCCGTATGTCGCCCAATACGCTGTCTTCAGATGTACTTCTTGATTAACTTATGATGAGATCCCAGGGATTAGGGATTGAAATCAATACGTTGCAACATCACACACGGCGTTCCGAAATATATATATATAGGATGTATGGAGTAGTTTTAAAGACAGTGATACACTTGATGGTAGCCATATTGACCACGAGTAAGAGGTGTGAAATAAATAATTTAGTGTGACAGACTTCAGATATGAAAATATCCTTGCTACTCGTATTCTTGGATGCCGTGTGTTTCAATAAATTCAATCAGTACTTGTTCAAAATATCAAAACCAAAATGACAAGCAGTCTGTGCATGTTAGAACTCATAGACGTAAACCAATTTCATATTTCTTATAAAATGGCCAGTTTCAATGAAAAGATGTACATGTCCTAAAGTTGTTTACATCAATTAAGTGCTATTCTCTGCAAACAAACGTGGCCTGTTTTAATAACCCGTTTAGCAGTTTAATATAAAGCTTCATCGTGAAAGAAAAAACAGTTTCGATTATACGGCCAAACGGATTACATTGGGGGTAAAACGGCACAATAACGATGGAAATGGACATAAATGGATCACTGAACATCAGTGATGACATAAGGCGTTTGGAATAAGGTCCAGCATGTGCTGCCCCCGCGGTAGCACCCACCACCCAATCACTCTCATACAGAACCGTGAACGAAAATATCCGAAAATCCCCCAAATAAGTCTACAATACTTTGGGGGATCTAAATTTCATCTGTTTCAGGTCTGAACATAAAAAAGATAATAGGCGCATTTTATTATATATCTAATGACAATTTCACAACATAATCTTAAATTATTCTCATTTCAGAGACTAAATGTAAGTCTACAAAGCCATCGTCTATTGCGTTCATGTATGGAATAGGAAAACAACTTACAATTTACGGTAATTGTTAGGCGTGATATCTAGACCACTTGTACGACGTATAGATACTTGTGTTACAAAAAGGCATTTCACATAATGAGCTTTGCAGTCACCTAACACTAGACGCTTGTGTAGGGCTGGTTACATCCTTTGATTTCCACAATTTTCATGGGAAAACGAAACTGACCCTCACGGTAAGTGGAAATACCAGGTTAGATGTCGAGATGATATGTTGGCACAAGTGTGGAGCTCTCATTAGGGGCAGGTCCCTACAATGAGGGTTGGGTACACCACTCGGTCTGATTTCCTGCACTCGCCAAATTCCTGGCATCAACTCAAACCTTTCCTCCCCTCGCCAGGTGTTGACACCTCTGTAAGTTTAATCGTGCAACAAAAAACAAAACATTTCGTCTTCTAAATATTTGTTTATTTACAGAGCATGTTTGTAAAATAAAACTTGGATTTACTTATCCTGATAAGTTTTCTCTGTCCACAAAACTTGAACGTCACTTGAGCAAATCGAAAGAAGAAGGCAGTGTCACCTGCCGACTTTTTTTCGCCACCAGATGGCGCATGTTTCTATGGAGGCACGTGCAAAACATTACTTTTCTCAAATGAACATCCAATCGGAGGTAATTGTGTTTACTTTCTTTCCCTCAGCAGTGAAATACCCAATCTTTCGAGGAATTCGGTAACACATTTTTTTGTTGCTACATGACCGGTGTAGTTTAAGCTGCTCGCTAATTATGTACCATGCACTTGTACCTGTGCACGATTACGGTCACAAATGGCAACCTATGAGTATTAAGACAGGTGTATAGTAAATCTGTTCTTTATCGTGGGGGATTGTCGTGGTCTTCGTTGGTCATCCAACACCCACATGCATTGAGAATCCTAAGGAAAGGTAAACATGAGATTTCTCCTTCTTACCGTACGTGCATTACAGGGAGGCTTATATATGATACAACATTTTGCCATCATAAGAGAACTTGTATATTAAAATTCTGTACAATTCAACAATGGTACATGTCATCCATTGTGTACACATAATGTTATACGTAATGGCACATCACCGTTCTGCACATTCTTCACCACATATTCATGAAGTTTGCAGCTGCATGGCAGTAATGTCAAGGCCATATGAAACCGGAAGTTCATGGAGGGCCGTCAACTGTTCTGACTTCCTGTGATTGTCGTAACAGGCGTGACTTGAGTCAAGCTCTGCTTCCATTGCGTCATGGGTAAAGAAAACAGACACGACCTATTCAGGATCATATTCCTCATGGTTATCACAGAAACTTCAATACAATCTTGTATCAGTGAGCAGGCGGCTCTTGTTCAGTCAAGCTTTCGTCCATATCTGCGTCAGTGACACTCGTAGAAGTCACATTAGGCGCCATAACTGGCTTGAGTTGCCCATCTACTTTGTCCTTTACGAGCTTAGTCCCCTTCACGCGTTTCCATTTCATTCTTCTGTTTTGGAACCAGACCTTCACCTAGAACAGAACATAACATAGGTCATTTTACATAGCAATGTCAGTATTCCAATAACACGACATTATTACAGCTTCAAAATCACATATTGTTCCGTCCTTTATCGTAAACCGTTGCAAACCGTTCGTACGAACTGTTACGCGAACAGCCTCTGGATAATGATTGTGTGAAAAGTCAAAAGAAAGATTAGGGGCATTGCTCCACACCGACATATTCGTTAATCCGGAAAATTGATCGAGACGCTTAAGTATGAAAGTAGATTAACATATAGTCTATGAAATCCTTTATTGAAAATGCATTTCCCAAATCTTTCTTTCTTGTGGGAAAGAACTAGTTAGACTGGCTTATGAATAAATCTAGACTGGTTTGGGTTTAATGAAATACATATGTACCCCAGTCATGGTGACTACTGGAAACGGTACTCAGGGGTTTTAATGTACAACATTGTCCAAGGTACCTCAGTTATTGGGAGAACGATATTTCGATATAGCCGACAACGTCACAACAAGAATATTCCCTCGTCGTCTATGTTCATGATAAAATGCATCCTTGCATGAAAACACATTTTGAGAAAGGCAATATATGGGCTCTCTGTATTACCATGTTGTATTCATCGAACTATTATTTTTCATTATCAGGAATGATGAAAAGTATTTAATTATCCTTAGGTATTTACTTATACTACCAATGTAAGTACAGTAAACTACGGTTGTAAGGAACTCAAAGGGACTACTCATTTTAGTTCGTTATAACCGTAGTTTGTTATAAGCATATATACAGCAAAGAGTCGGGACTAAAAAGTAACTTCGTTATATCCGTCAGTTCGTTATAAGCGTGTTCGTTATAACCGTAGTTCAGTGTATAGAGTATCGACAATTGAACACGACTAATAAACTTCGTTATTTGTCCTTGTAGTCAGTCAACAATGGTAAACAATATGTCATTTTAAATAATAAGAATAATAGTATGATAATAATGTTTGTTCAGTTGTGTTAGCTATTGCAGTTGGTTTTGCGTTTCCATAGTTATATCTCGTACAGTACAGCACGAATGATCACATATGTGTGTCACCTTGTAATTATGCTAAGCACATTCAGTATAAACACGTCAACTGATTTTGTCACTAGAGGGGGATAGAGGAAAAATATCATCATTTCGGAACATTTAGTCAATCTTAAAATACGTTTAAGAATTAAGTCTTATCTTGGTAGTATTTGCTGTATGTATGTGCCCTATTTCAATATGCAAGTCTTGGTATTTATTAAAATTTCAGCGGAAGAGACGGTCATTTAATAATGTATTATATTGCAAAGACATGCAAATAAGTCTCACTTAGAGGTATCCATCGAGTGCTCATTGAAAGCGCTGCTTATTATCACAACCAGCGACAAAAATGATGTCCGATGCAATTCCCAATTTTGACTTCAACCTTATGTTCCTGTTTTCTGTTTTAATAAACACGTGACTTGCCTTTGCATGTGTTTGTGGCCATTTCGCGAGCACCTGTTATCATCACTAATTGATAGATATTCATAAACACATGTTTGCAACATAGCTGAAATCGTACAATGGAGATTTCTCATGATTATGGAAATGGTTATATTGCTGTTATTTACCGAAACGATATTTTTGTACATGTTACTCACTGACGGGGTGATAATAAACAATACAAACGACTGGTGCTATGTGCAAAATGGGGATTATATTTAACTTATCTCGGTCACGTGTAACTTCGTGTCTTCGTGCCTTTGGGTATCGCTCGATGGCGTTCTCTGAAAAACCTTATGTAACTACCGGAGTTCATTTGGCCAGATGTAATGTGCGATCTGTCGTCAAATGGTAGTTATTTTTTAGCTGTTTGATAAGAAACGAAGTTTTTAGTTTTTTTCCGGTAGTTTGTTATTCTCGTCTACATATTGTCGGCCATATGTTGACTTTACCTGGGGTGTCAGATCGCAGCGATATATGACAATTACCTTTGCGCACAGAACAAACACAAAAAGTCACCCTCAATAGAAACAACAAAGTAGACGGTGGCTGGAAATTTACAAAACTCCGGGCAAAATCACGTGGGGTCTTGAAACTCAGTTTATCTGATACGCGTGAATAGATAATTACATGATTATTAATTACGTAAATGTTAAGGATTTGTAGTAACATATGTGATGTAACAAATTACAACCAAAAAAGAACAGATGAAACGAACGTTTGGAAAGAAGGAAATGTGATTAACTGAAGCATCGTATTATGGATTTTTTAACAAGATTTTTTGATAAAAAGGCAGGTAACGGAATACAACACATTGAGGCTATTTGCTATCAGTTATGAATCATAAAAGCTGCCATTGTGCAGTTCATATGTCTCAAACGCGAACACAAATAAATACCAAAGCTCAACGCAGGAACTTCCTCCTTCGCCGAATCAGATGAATCAACCGTGGTCCAAGTTCAGAATTATAGATCAGAAATTTATGCATCATATTTATCAATTGTCACTCAAAATAAATATAACTAATTTGATTATTTATTTTATCTGATTAATACTGACGGGTTTAATAAAACGCATAATTTTCATCAAATGCAATTTATATTTATATATGGCAAAAACGAGATGCTTAGTTTAATGAAGTTTCAGATCATCTGGAATTATTGACCAAAATAATCATCTCAATTTTGAATCTTTGATAGAATTCACAATTCACATAGAAAATATATCATAGTCCAAAATAACGAAGCTTTTAAGTCAGCATTCATAAAAAAAATAGGCATAAATACGTATTCTATTATTTGTTTGAACTAAGAAGCACAAGAACCTGCTTAACCCTTGAGATATGTACGGAAACGAGCTTGTCATTCCCACGTAGAAGCTTTCTTGGAATAAATAGACCATGCTATGCTATTTCACAAATCTTAATCAACAACAACGTCTGCAGACAGGAATGGCATATACATAATGTCTGCTGTTTTGAGTTTTAGTTCAAATCTATTTGTTACAATGGTAATGCTGTCAGGGCAATTGGGTTCTCAGTAAATCTATCATGCATGTAAATATGATATCTTCCACGTACTGATCCACCTGCAAAATATGGGGTATAAATCTTTGGATAAGAAATAACCTTAATGCAGTCACGAGACATCTGGGTTATTTCTTTGCTTTTGGAAAATGTACACCAGGAAAACCTTTAAAAATCCTCCTCCTAAAGGACGAACTCTGCATCTCGTGTGTGGCACAAGTACAAAGAAATATGGTGTAATCAGCCAATCTAACACTCGTTCTTTTGATACTATCAGTTCCGGAATGCAAAGACTTGGAGGTACGTTTATTTGTGTTGCCTGTTCGTTTTTACAGATCTTTTGATAACATGGGCTTCTCTCGGCAAAGCTCGGTACTTTCCGGTCTTCCCCGAAATAGTTTCATCCAGGCCTTCAAGTGATATTGTGAGCCTATCATCGTTTTAAATTAATTTCATCCTTGTTCCCATTTCGTTATCAATTGCAATGTCTTTTCAGTAGATACCACTATACCATTTTCGTAAGGTCATTACATGAAGGGTATTTAATGAATGAGTAAATATGGTATTATAACTTTCAGTTGAACATTAGACCTTCCTTTGCATGTGTTTATGACGGGTGCCACCTGTGAGGCAGGATGCGCTTACCTAGTAAGTGTCATCACTATTTGATAGTGATTCATAAACATATGTTTTTCATATAGTTGGAATCGTACAGTGGACTCTTCTGAGATGCCTTACACTTATGGAAAAGGTTTGTTGCTTTGATTATGTTTCAGATTCGCCTCCATGTGCCCCTTTGTATTTCTTATGATTATTTCTGTCTAATATATATCATATCGCGACAGGGGACACCAAGAATGGTTCTACACTTTGTACGTATGTGTAGAAAAAAAATCCGGATCTTTGGCAATAATGCACTCCATTGAGAATTCAGTAAAACACATATAAGAAATAAATAAGTTCATGTGGTATAAGCAGCAGCGCGTCTAATAATGTTCGACATGGTCGAACACCACGAAACAACTTGTCCTTCCTATACATATGTCCTTCCTATACAAAGATTCTCTTTATGTAATAAATATCAGGCATGCCCACAGGGAGTTTCCCCTTTAAATGTGTTATTGCAATCACATGGACGTCATAGGTATCTGTTAAACAACATTGTTGTCTGCAGGCAACTCACATTTAACCTTACGTTTTTTTCTCAGCTGTTGCATAAAGGTTTACAGGAATATTGAAACACACATGGTATTGAATGGAAAGGTGTTTAGATTGCCTAGACTAACATCTAGTCTCTGAAATGAACATATCGTACATAAAAAAAACAGTTGTTCATTTTTCTTAATAAAAATAAAATAAAAGGGAGCCCAGTGACTCTCTTCATTTTCAGATACTGCCTGATACTGCAGTGATCTAGACTTGCCAAACATTATAGACTTGCATGGGCTGTATTTGATATATATTTGTATCAGGGTCTGTAAGACAGACTATAGATTGCCCACCTCAGCCTTTTACCTTTCCATTTTCATGAATACATGACAAATTTTATGGATAATAACTTCTATTCTTTGTTGATATCCATAAAAAGTGTCATGTGTTCTAAATGCCTATGAAATACTTCATTCTATTTTCACGATCATCTGAATAGCACTAAAGAAGATGTGTTACCTGTCTTTCAGAAAGTTCCAGGGACACTGCAAGTTCATATCGTCGTAGCCGTGTCAGATAGTTGTGTACGTTGAACTCCTTCTCGAGTTCCTGGATCTGATGTTTGGTAAATGCTGTCCTCTCCTTCCTTGGTTTTACCGAAAGGTCCAATTTATAAGGATCGGGGGAATCTGGAATGAAATGAAAAATAATATACCAATTTGTTTGATGCATTACCATCATTCGATATATTTCAAAGGATTGTGAGACAATTCGTCACTTTCTCGACATGTGTCACATTTCAGATATAAATATACACACAGCATTATTCATATATGTAATTTCAGTTGTTGATTGTTGTATTGCTGTCTTTCTAATTGTGCTTCATGGCTATCCCAGTGGCCAGGACTCTGCTCAAAGGTGTATAGAATTACGCTCTTCAGGTGTCAAGTTCATGATCTTAGGCCTTAGTACAGCATTCAAAACGTTTTATGTGGAGAACATTTTCAAATTTGACACAACAATAATGTATATGAAATGATTGTATTGGCATTGCTTACTCACGGTGTTTCAGGAAATGATTAAATTTCAGATTAATGAACCCAGGTAACGGATAAATGTCCTTTGATTAGTTTTGACTGTCCGAATAACAAGGTTTCTGGAATAGAGAGGTTCGCCGAATGGAGGGATGTGTGTGTGTGTGTGTGTGTGTGTGTGTGTGTGTGTGTGTGTGTGTGTGTGTGTGTGTGTGTTCGTGTGTAACGAGGGTTTTTGGTAGTCATTTGGAGGACATTTCCAAATTTAACGCATCAGTGACAAAATTTATGTCCGATGAGATTCTCAATTTTGACTTCCCGTGTGTATTCAGGTGAACAATTGACTTACATGTGTCTGTGCGCGTGCCACTAGTGGGGCAGGATATCCTCATTTTTTCGCGAATATCTGGTTTTATCACTATTAGATAGTGATTCCTTACCACCTATGAATGATGTCGGATCGTATAATGGACTCTGCTTTCAGCTGAGAGTTTTTTTATGATAATGGATCAGGTTTTATCACTTTCATTTAGTTAAATTCATAATTCGCCTTAATTATCACCCACTGCATGTAAGCATCATGACCACCACATTCGTGGAGTAACCGTCTACGACCTGGAACTCTTTTTCTGCCAATTTTGGGATCACAATTATTTAAGGGATATTTTTATGAAATCGTGTGCCCAGTCTTCACTACAAAGAATATCCTAACACTATCCCTTACTGTTTTTGTCCAGTATACAATACAATCATAGGTCAAAATAAGAAGAGTTATTTTCACAATTCATTGATCAAATGTCAGGAAATACGCTTCTAAATCATTGTCAACCATCCGCCATAACATACCACATGTGCTCATCCCTTGATAAGTATAGTCAAATGGTTCACATCGTGACGTACACAGAACTTAAATAATTAGTCTGGTGCATCGGGGAATAAGACAAATACCCATATCATGTGAATAGTATACATGGTAGGCATGGCACTTTTAGCTGTGGTATCAGCCTTACAATGTGGTATGTTGTCGTTGTTGGGAGTTCCAGTGAGAAAGAGTTTTTGGAAGTGTTGAAAGGTACATCGCCAAGCCACGGTGCTATGTCTGTGAGGAATGAAGGTTGGTGAGGGTCGCGAAATGATGTACAAGGTCACACGAGGATATAGATAAAACATATTTTACAAGTGCTCATGCACAAAAAGTATTTTTTTAGGCCAGTGTGTGAAAAAATGTACTCTTTGATGATATTCTCGTTCGTCTCAGTCGCAATGTGCTGAAGTAAGGGTATTATTTTTTATGAATATCTTACAAAAAAATGGAATTGCGTTCTACTAGTGTGTGCCTGTGGAGTTTTCTCTGTTTTGTCTCTTTGGGAGCTCATGCTCGAATTATCGACATTGCTTGTGCAGGATGTTAAAAATTACACAATTTCTAATAAATACATAGAGAATGCTAGAGAATAAAACAATATCCAATATGTTTACAGTTTCATCAATATACATACTAGTATAAAATGTTAAAAAATTCAGTCCCAAATATTTTTGTACAAATTGTTTTCATATAAATTTATGTTATATTATATTTGTATGGCTTCGGTGATCATATCAACACATTAGATGGTGCTCTACTGTGATGACGACAGCATTGAACCCATCTTCACAATCAATCTACACCCAAAACAATTGACCGCCAGCGACTGGGTTCTTTGATAAAAGAGACACAAAGTGATCGTATGGTGTCTAACCCTCAACACACCTGAGAAATCTCCATGAACCGTTACCAACACAGACTTAATATACATTATAGGTCGGCCTCTCCCTTGATCCGGAGTCGCTTCACGTGCTGTAGTGTAGCGTTCCATCCACAGCAGATTCACATGATGTCTTGGGAAGTTTCAAATTTAATTAGTATGTGGTTCAACCCCACGTGTATTCTGTTATACAGGATTATAACGGTTTTTTTGCAATAGCTCGTTGCCCATGATCCCGTAGCAAGTAGTATTTCAGATGGTCTAAGAATCACCCATCTCCCAATCAGGTTTCGCGAACACCTTGTGTCATCACTGATTTTTGTTCATCCATACTTTTCGCCCAATAGAAAGTGTATCAGCGAATAATCGGAACCGTTTATTCACTGGTGTTGACGTTTTACATTTATCTGGATATTTCAAGCTACCAAAACTCCCAATACATTTAACATTAGAAGATGATTATATGAATATTTGAAAAGTTCTTTGAATGACACTTAGAAACTGCAGTGATGAACATGTACATGTACACTTGTTTGGTGTTAGAGTCTACACTCAATTGTCTTCTCAGTTATATTAAAGAAGTTGTTTATCAATGTCCTTGTTCCTTTGAAAGTTGTAACAATTTCATACACTGATAAAGAATGCAACGTCGGTTCGTTTCCTGTAACACATATCCCACACGAGGGAGTACCATACACATTGTATTTGAAAACTTTCTTCAAGAAGAGCATGTCTCTGAACCACTAGTTCCAAATACAACGTTGTGTTCTTATTTAATGTTTTCTCTACTTGATATATTTGATAACAGGCATATACACCAAACGCGGATACAATCTGTTAAATAGAAGATGGCAAAATGGTGGAAATTGAAGTGCCATGTCAGGAGAATGTCAATATGGCAGGAGACCAATATTGCCTTATGTTTATTAATATGACGTTCAAGGATACCCAAACGTTCATTTGCTTCGTTCGTATGTTTCTTTCATTATTTCCATCACTGTAATGTATATTGACAGCTTATAACATTGCAATTCTTTGAACAAAGTTAGGTACTACATTCCTAACCTTAGCCATGCCACACATTCAAATTTAACAATCTTTGTATTGTGTTTTGTATTTGTCCCATTTGTAATTTGTCTTAGAAAGTAAACGCATTTCAAGTGTAGATCTAATACACAAGTGTTCATAACTCGTTGCAATATTCTTCATTGTTCCCTCTATAAACCGCCTATGTATCAAGACGCATTTGTAACTCGCTTATTGTTGCAAGCCTCAAGCAAAATGAGAACCGTTCTTTGAAAGACAGAATGCAAACTTTGTACAGGGGGAGAAATAACAACCTAGTGTTGCTCTTTTAGGGTGTCGAAACGGTAGGACGCTGGGGGTAGCGATTTCAAACAAAATGCGTTCTGTTTGTGAAAATCTGATAGTGTTACTGAAAGGATGGCCCCTGCCCCTGAGAAAATAAGCCCAAGGGAAGCAGACAGTGCTATCAGAGGAATCAACCACCGTAGCCAGTGCGAAGGCAACACGGAGAACGCTGGAAGCCTGGATGCTTTTCTGGGATATTAGAACGTTAAGACGAGTAAATGAATTTATGCAGGTGCGCGTCGATGATATAGATCAAAGGAATAATTATACATCTATCAGAATATGCATTACATTTGATAAAGTTTCACTGATAAGTAAACGCTGGAGGGTTGTGTGGTTATGCTAGAGCCATTTGGCTTTGATGTAGTCATCAGTTGCATTGTGGAACAAGTCAGATGAAGACCTTTTTTACTGGTGAAAGGATTGTGACATGATTGGTATTTGAATACCAGTTTGTTGAATACAATACAAAGTTTTAGTATTTGTTTGCGGGTTTGAGTATATTGTTGTGGTATTTTGGTTTGGGAAATGTATGTCAGATTGGTGAAGCTCTGATTATGCCTTTTCGATCAAGGTCAATATCTGGCAGTATCTGGATTCAAATAGTTATACATCATATTTTTGTGAGTTTGTAGGTGTGTAGGGATGTAATAAATTGGTAAATTAAATTAAATTAATGTAAATTATTCAATATTTTTAAAATGAATAAGAATGAACGCACGATTAGTAATTTTGAATGGTTTTTTTCACTATATACAAAAAGGTTATTAGTGAGAGCCAATCAAAGATTAATCCCTGGACACTCGTGTTTCTAGAACCGTGAGTGCTTCAACTTCTTACTATACGAAAAAGATTAAAAACTATCGTATTACGAACATCTAGAATTGAATTGTATTCAAATGCATATGTATGATAACGGTAAATTATAGTCGCTTCCATTCAATCCGCGGTCTCTTTGAATAACTAAAACACTTTTGTATTGTTTATAACTTAAAATAACGCACCAAATGATTTAGGAAAATGAATTATATATCTGCGCAGTTAAATAATATATATATGTACAATTTGATTCATACGTATGTGCCTCTGATACAGGTAGAATTATTCAATAGACTCGACTTTTAGCAGACATTTCTTATGATTAGTGAAACATGTTCTTATGTGGCCTTTATTGACTTGGTAATGCGGATAATTAAGAAACATTATAAAATGAAACTTGCGAAATTGTCTAATATTATACAATCAAATATACCCAAGAAACTACAAAATCGCCTTTTCATTAGCGAGACAAGGTTTAAAACACATAATACTGAATGCTTACTGTTTTCAGCTCACAATAAGTATGTTGTCAGTTGTGCTAAATGGGCCTTATAACACTAACAAACAAAATAAGAATATATAGGCTGATGCCAGAACTAGACGCTGGATGGTAGAATATGTTTCTAGTATGCTTGTCGTAATGACCAAGAGAGAGAGAGAAAGAGAGAGAGAGAGAGAGAGAGAGAGGAGAGAGAGAGAGAGAGAGAGAGAGAGAGAGTAGGGGAGGGTGCAAATTAGTGCGTTTTAACTACCAATATCAAAGTATTTATTTGAAAAACGGCCCCCTTTCGTTCTTGTGCCAACATCAATATCTGATACTATCGCCGGAAACTTAAGCATTACATATTCCCATTTCTTTTAAAATTAATTTCTTTAAAAGACTGTATCGAATTCTATGACTGTATAATATTGGTTTAACGGTTCTTCAAACAACCATCATTTTCTCCATACTGTCATTTGACAGATGGCGCTTTTCAAATTCCAGCGGTGTCCACGTGACATCAGAGAGAGCAATCCGGCAATATAACAAATATCAAAGTGCGTTAAGAATTTTAGTATCAAGATAAATCTAGTCGATAAGAATGTTTGCGATTTTTCCACAGATTGGATGCCTTTTCCTGAAGCAATTTTCAAGTCCCACCATACCGCCCCCGCGGGGTCAAACTATGACCTACTTATGGGCTCACACAATGCTCTTTCAAAACAGGTGTTTTAAAGAAATAAGCAGTTAAAATTCACTAGAAGTCTTTGTGGCTTTCTTAAATATATATTTAGAATTTCAAAACTAATATCACAAAATTACTTGGACCCTATGTAATTACTTGATGTGGTAATACACGGGATAGAGAACAGGTATGATGATATCGGTCACAGATAAGCTATTGACAGGTGTACGTGTACTTGATATAGACAACATATATGCTATTGACACGTGTACGTATGCAAGACAGGTAACATATATGCTATTGACACGTGTACGTATGCAAGACAGGTAACATATATGATCTTGACACGTGTACGTATACATGATATAGGTAACATATATACTATTGACTCGTGTACGTATACATGATATAGACAACATATATGCTATTGACACGTGTACGTATGCAAGATATAGACAACATATATGCCATTAACACGTGTACGTATGCAAGACAGGTAACATATATGATCTTGACACGTGTACGTATACATGATATAGGTAACATATATACTATTGACTCGTGTACGTATACATGATATAGACAACATATATGCTATTGACACGTGTACGTATGCAAGACAGGTAACATATATGATCTTGACACGTGTACGTATACATGATATAGGTAACATATGCTATTGACACGTGTACGTGAACATGATATAGACAACATATATGCCATTGACACGTGTAAGTATACATGATATAGACAACATATATGCTATTGACACGTGTACGTATGCAAGACAGGTAACATATATGCTATTGACACATGTACGTATACATGATATAGGTAACATACATATGTATATGCTATTGACACGTGTACGTATACATGATATAGGTAACTAAATGCCATTGACACGTGTACATATACATGATATAGACAACATATATGCTATTGACACGTGTACGTATACAAGATATAGGTAACATATGCTATTGACACGTGTACGTATGCAAGATATAGACAACATATATGCTATTAACACGTGTACGTATACATGATATAGGTAACATATGCTATTGACACGTGTACGTGTACATGATATAGTTAGCCTATATGCCATTGACACGTGTACGTATGCATGATATAGACAACATATATGCTATTGACACGTCCAGTGATACATGATATAGATAGCATTCATGCAATTTACATGTGCACTTGGTGTAAGTACCCTACTACTATATACACGTACTACATGCATGATACTGCGTATACAGAATGTACATATCTACGCGGTGTACATATCATTCTATTACACGTGTACACATGTAGGTTGTTGAAAAAGACATATATACTTTAACCTAGTGCAGGTATACGGTATGTACATGACTGAGAAATAGGATTGGCAATAATAAGAACCTGCTATTTGGGATGTTTCCAGGAACAGTGTATTACAGAGGCAACAAGATCAACTCGCAGCACATGGGCTGCCAAAGCAGTGGTTTTGTTGTCATTAGCAGCTGCTACAGTGACAAATGTTGTGACAGTAGTATCAGCTGTAGATGCAGGATATCGTACATAGCAGTAACATTAGTAAAGTAGAAGTAACAGTAGTAGCAGCACTGTTTATAGTAGGCGTAGTTGTGGTCGGGGATATGGTTGCAGCGGCATATTATTGCTTAGACAACTATTACAGGGCTGACGTCAATAACGGTCATTGGGGACTGTTTGTACAATCGTGGAACTGGGAGAATGGTAGTTGTAGTAGTAGTAGTAGTAGTAGTAGTAGTAGTAGTAGTACTGGTAGTAGTAGCAGTAGTAGTAGTAGTAGTAGAAATAGTAGTAGTAGTAGTAGTCGTCGTCGTAGTAGTAGTAGTAGTCGTAGTAGAAATAGTAGCAGTGGTAGTAGTAGTAGTAGTAGCAGTTGTAAAATTAGAAGTAGCAGTAGTAGTAGTAGTAGTAGTACTGGTTGTAGCAGCAGTAGTAGTAGTAGTAGAAAAAGTAGCAGTGGTAGTAGTAGTAGCAGTTGTAAAAGTAGAAGTAGCAGTAGTCGTAGTAGAAATAGTAGTGGTAGTAGTAGTGGTAGTACTAGCCGTAGTAGCAGTCGTCGTCGTCGTCGTCGTCGTAGTAGTAGTAGTAGTAGCAACAGTGGCAGTAGAAGTTTCAGAAGTTGTAGCAATAGTAGCAGAAGTAGTAGTGACAATGTTAGCTGCAGCGGTAGAAGTAAAAGTAGCAGCAGAAGTACAAACAGTAGTAGTAGTAGAAGTTGTAGCAGTAGTAGTAGCAGCAGCAGCAGCAGAAGCAGCAATGGTAGTAGTAGCTGCAGAAGTAGTAGTGACAATGTTAGCTGTAGAGGTAGTAGTAAAAGTAGTAGCAGCAGAAGCAGCAGCGGTAGTAGTAGTAGCAATAGGAGTAGCAGCAGAAGCAGCAGTGGTAGTTGTAGCTGCAGAAGTAGTAACATATGGAGTAGCAATGATTGATAGATGCAGGGCCGCCAATCGTAACAGTTATCACGAATCGTAGATGTGGCAGTCGCTTCTATTGATCATAGTTCCTTTTATATAGCCGCGTGTAGTGTTAGTAGCAGCAGCGTCGTCTCAGCATAGGTTACAGTTACATAGGGGAGGGATAGTGTAAAAAGTACCCCACCTGAACGCTTCACTCTATCATCCATGGGTCGGTTGGCAACTCACAACGTTTGAGGTTTACCGACACACGATTTTGGAACTATTTTTTCTCAAAGGCCGTATCACTCCGCGAACAGAAAACACGAAGCACAGAGTTGAAGTGCGGAAGAGCGGAATTTGCCGGAGATATATTTACTAGAACGTGCCTTCCACCACGTGTGAAATCTTTGATGCTGACTGTGTTCTTCTTTGAAACTGTTTCCATTTGATAAATCATCTGATATATCGTCCTGCTTGGGAACAACTGCCGTGTCCTTCGTTGAATATATGGTGTGTGTTACCCTTGCGGTACGGAGAAACGGATCCGGCATTCCCGCAATTCTTCAATAATTGTTCGAATGCTCTAAACAAATAAAGCACGCTTATTGTTGCGGTGTAGGATTGCTAACAGTAGCAAAGGGTGATGTGTTTTTGTAAGACGTAACCGTCCACCATTCCATCATCTGTGTGCGAAACCATGCGTATTATTTTTTTGAATATATACGTCAGTACAAGTATTTTCTTTTGAGAATGACTTGCTAGATTAATAAAGATGTATTGGAACAATCAATCTGTTTGAAATGTCACGCATTGTAAATCAAATTATTATTTGTTTCTGCATAAGTTACATGCAATGAAAAGTCCATTAGTTCGAGTCTAGAAGTATGTCAATTTTCAGTTTTCAATGATGCCTCAATTTAGGGGACTGCATTCATTAAAGTTATTTCATTGATGTCACCGTTTAAGAAATTGGAGTCAATAAATTGTTTTTAATCATGTCACTATTTAAGGGATTGGATTTGAAAAAAATGGTTTTAATGATGACACGACCCGTGAAGATACGGGTAGACAATAGGTCTTCAGCAACCCATGCTTGCTGTAAAAGGCGACTATGCTTGTCGTAAGAAGCGGCTAACGGGATCGGATGGTCAGACTCGCTGACTTGGTTGATGCATGCCATCGTATCCCAATTGCGTGGATCGATGCCCACGATGTCCATCACTGGTCCAGACTCCAGACTCCAGACTGCCATCATATAGCACGAATACTGCTGAGAGCGGCGTTAAATGATAAACGAATGAATCAATGATGACACCGTTTAAGGGATGTTCAAAGACCAACCTTATAAAGATATATACCTCATAAAGATAACAAAGTTTGGAAAAGGCCTCATTACTCTGTTAGAGGGACCACATGTTGCAACCTGTTCAGTGGTAATGATGTAATTATAATTAAAACCGTCACATTTGGACCGAACGTGCACATTCGTTGACTCTTCAGAGAGACCAGCATCCTATGGCTGTTAGTCTTTCGGAGCAGCCATCATTGCATAGTTCCTGCGCCAAGCAGCGGAAATGTAAAATAAGTGTTCAGGATAAACTCTTTCCTACGTCTGCTGCTTTTGTAGGCCGTATACTTCCACTATAATGTTGTGTTGCCATCAAATGTACGAGAACAAACACTTTGTTTATGACCGCGCACTTGATGGATATACAGTT
This sequence comes from Haliotis cracherodii, assembly GCF_022045235.1. Taxonomy (NCBI): domain Eukaryota; kingdom Metazoa; phylum Mollusca; class Gastropoda; order Lepetellida; family Haliotidae; genus Haliotis; species Haliotis cracherodii. Next base: position 18,429,697 of record NW_027266271.1, read on the forward strand.
TCCAATTTCAAAAGCGGCCAAAAAAGGTGTCGTTTGGAAATTTACAACACAGCAGATGGCAAGAAACCGCGCAATTCACACTGCAGCCTCACGCAGGGACATTTCACACCTAATTAAAGCTAGGAACAAGAGAATATACTGGGTGGCTCCGCAACGAGAAATAGTTCTCACACATTTTTCTTTTCTGGGGGTTTGGCTTTTATGATTTTTGTTCCTTGTGAGAAAATTTGGGAGGCAAAGCAATTGTTGATCTGTGCATAGAGGGAAAAAAGTATATCCCAATTTCGGTGGTTATTAAATCCGCTGCTTTCTCTTAAAAACAATTTGGGAATTGTAATATTTTTGGGGTTGGAGTTGGTGAAATGTAAGTACACATGACCCGGAGGTCGTTCTGCTAGATGTCATTATGCGTGTTTGCAACAAAAATATGATATAGACAGCTCGCCAGCTGATGTCTTCAACAAAATATGCCTGTGTCCCATGTACAGTTTATACAAAGACCGAATAAGAAGAACAATGTTTAAAAGTAACGACAATCTTAAATGTACCTCACTACGTGAGTTATTTTCAAGATTCGTTGAATTTCTAAATACAATCACCAAAAGATTTAAGTTTGCTCTGAAATAAAACGAGCAGACAGTGCGAGAATGTCACACGAAGAATCATGGCAGATAATAGATCCCACCACCCTCGTTCTTCCCTCAATCACTTATATTTACCAATTATAATGGGAGGGCGTGGTTTGATTAACGTGGAGACTCTTCATGATAGAATTTATTGTGCACTTTTGCACAGAATTATTTGTCTGATGATCCTCTTGTGAAGCATGTCAAGAGTCATCATGAAAACAAGGCATTCCACAGTTTCCTTAAACGAGCCAAGTATGTGGGACATTATCCCAATGTCAGTGTTGATTCTGTTGATGGTTCTGTACTGCTGGACGGTACTGAAATGAGTGTCAACCAAGCGAAGTGCCATATCAAATCGGCCCAGACTCAGTTTTTCAAGGAGATGCTATCTGAACGACCACTGCATCGAGTTTATGTGAAGTGTGTTGAGAAGATCAGCAACCCTGCAGAGTCCTTCGCTTGGATGAAGTCGGCTGGAATGAACAGTGATACAGAAGGCTTTCTGTTTGCTGCTCAGGACCAGTCACTTCCCACTCCGTCAATGTGTGATTTTGCATCAAAATGTAAATATGAAATGTAGAATATACAGTGAATTTAATGAGACTGCCCAACACATAGTCAGGCCAACACTTGGCCAGCTTTGGCGCAAACACAGTGTCTTAAGCAAAATGATGTAGTGGCTCGATCATTATATTACCGTCTTCGTCATGCTTGTGGTTTTGACACAGAGGTCAATCCATGGTACGACCCAGAATATGTAGACGGCGTCATGGAAAATGACAAAGACAAAACACTTTGGAATAGGCCCGTAAACAGCCTCAGACCTATCAAAGCCAACCTCGCTTTCGAAATGCCACCCTTGCATCCCAAGTACCAAGTTGTCCAACTCCGACTTATTCTCGGTGCCTTAGGTTTGGTACCGCCCAATCTGTTGACTGACATTGGGAGAGTACCCGGATTTGTTGCCAGGAATACAGCCCTTCTGGCAATCTGGGTTATGCTGAAGGCTGCAGTGTTGGGGAGTTTTAACATTCTCCGAAAAGTTTTGTGTGGGTTCGACTAGACAGCGCTTCCCGGGAGAAGTCCCATTCGCTGTCTAGGCTGCGTGTAGAGGGGGTAAGGGCCCTGAGCTGATGATGAGCCTAACCAGCCAAACCCTCTTTGCGGCATTTTCTATTTTTATCTGTCAATAATAATAATAATCCCTTTCCATGATTGGAAGAAATCTCCCCTGACAGCAGAATCCATTTTATGATTCCGACTATATCATAAGCATTTTGTCTTTAGCTTCAAATTGGGCTTCGTATCTGAGTCCTGCAGTTAGTCGTTAACATTATTACAGGTAGACAACCAGTCAGTTACAAAATATAGACAGAACAAAGGCACTGACTGTGGAGCGTTGCACGTTCTTAAAGAGGGGCTGGGCTTTTTTTTTTGATGATGAAAACATTTGGACTGCAGCCCCCAAACACGTCTTGATCACACACAAGCACAATGTGCCTGAAGAACGATATGTACAAACAGACCCGGAGATAAGGTTGTCAATAGCCTTCTCAACACACACATGCCCACATGCGTTTATTTGTTTAGATATACATTCGAAACATTGTCTCCATGGAAACATGTGGAAGGCTAACGGATCTCTGCGTATGGGCGTCTTTGTTTATTTGGATTATCTCCCTTGCCCCAGAGTTATTACGAGTGTTACTGACAGATGAATGCTAATTGCTTCTTAATTAACGTGTCTATGGACGACTTACTAACAAACGCGACGTTACAGAGTGTCTGTGAAGTTTCATCAAAAAGTCGTTACGATTGGAACAGCCTTTGATCATGCAACTGACAGATGTAATGGAGTTACCTCCCTTTATCACCTTCACAACATTAGCGTCTGTCTTAGTTTACGTAAGGATAAAGCGATTATTCTATATGGTTTATATCAAATGTCTGCAGAGCATCGTACATCTGTTCATCAGGGGAAATCTATTTTTCCAGACATCTTTTATTTTGAAACCGAGAGATTGAATGAAACCGTCGGACCCTATACTGTTCATGAAGACAAAAAATGGTTTTCTTGCGAGCGACTCAGGATAGATTGCGCAAGTGTGATATATGTTATGTCAATTCTTAGTCATTTTTTCGGTTTTGAATACGAGTCTAGATATCGTTATACATTGGATTTGAGGCTTTCACGTATCATCGAATCTTATGTTTTCGGACATCATACGTTTTCGGACGACCATGTTTATCGCGATTACACGTTCTAAAGCGGGAAGTATAGCATCACACAGCTATTGTGACTACTCATATGATGGCTTGTTTTGGGGAGAAAGTTGTCTTTTTTAAAGTGAATTAGACGTGTTACACTTGTCCATGTGATTAGAGAAGAAACTATGAATTTCCTTAAGCGTCCGAAAACCATAACACGGGGATAGTATCGAGAAAATATTCACCTCTTTATTGAAAAAAAATATATATGTACTTTTAGCAATGGTTAGGTTGGTTTTTCTAAGCTTGAAGAAGGCGTACTTGAGAGCTCTTTATGCATGGCCTACATGGTCCAAATCTAGTATTCATCGTAACTCATTATTTCTCACAAGGTTTTAATCAGGATTAATACACATTCTACGTGTATACCCATCAATGTGGCGTTGTAGCTGTACAAATACCTCACGAGATCCGATCTCTACAGACAACCAAAATCACGGAAATTGATAAAAACAATACGTATTAAGTTTTTTTAGTTTATGGGAAGCTAACTTATTAAATATATAAACTGTATTTAAAATAATTGGGAAAAACATCATTACAGATCTTGAAAACAACATCTCACGGGAACTGATAATGTTTCTCTAATGGCAGGGCTAAATTTCCAAAAGCAATGTATGTAATCGTTTTGAAATTATTTGTTTTACATATTAGTCAACCATATCACAAAAAATGATTATATAATTATTTTTTATTGTTTTAATTAAGAGCTGAAATAAACACCATCGGTAAAAAACGATACACGTGACCAGGAAACCAACAGGGCGCAAAGGGAGGGGCAATTTGCATCCATGCAAACAGCTGCCACACCCAATACATGGCAACTCAGACAAGTATCCGTCACCACTAAGCACCAATACTCATTCAGCTGAGTGTTAATTGTACACTTAATCACCCCAACCCCATAAAAGAAATACAGACACATCAAAGATTTAAGACAGTTACCCTAATAATGCGTCTGACATCGAAGTAATAAAATTAAAAACACGCAATGATGCTGACCCTTTAACGAAACGTACACATGCACTTAATGATTATTGGCGGAATTAGTTCACGGTTGGCGCTTAATTGAATCGTTCATTTGCCTCTTCACACCTTGCATGCTGCGCGTCCGCCATGATAAATCGGTACAAATGTTCCGCAAGTCAGTGATGTAAAAACGCGCCAATAGTACCACTGGACTTGTCTAAGAAACGAGGTTTAATGAGATTCAAATTGACCGTTTAGACTTAATTGTTTCAGAAAGGCTTTGCCATGTTATTATTGGAATATATGAAAACATCATGAAAACAGTTCAGCTTAAATATACATCTCTGCAGTGGTGTTAATAGTTAATTCTGTTTTAATTGAGTTATAACATTTTAAAGTATATTGACATTTTTATGACGAAAGTTATTACAATTTCACCATCATAGCCCGAAGGGTAAATTATATTTCAAATTTGCATATAATCATTTAAACGAGTTCTTAAATCTGTTGATATGGCTACGATGCTTGACTGATTGCTAATGCAATCAAATGTTGTTACTTATGATATTTAATATTGATAGCTAGTGCTTTTAAGGACTAATTAAAAATGTTTAATGATCATTTTGCCACAGTTGAACGAACGCAAAATTCTTAAAGCGTGCAATAAAGATTAAATATAGTTATGAAACAAAAAGAAACAGATAAAATAGTTCAATATGAATAACTATTTTTGATATGCACTACTTAATACCAAATACAAAAGTATTTCGCTAAATTTCCCATATTAGGAGTGAGATCAAAGTTGTAAAAACGTATTTTCAGAGTTCCTGATTGTCATAATTTTTATTTTATTCATACATTCATATACTATTAACTATTAATATTCGTTAATTGTAATGTGGTATGCATGATGAGTTTTGAACAATGACACATTACTAAATGAATTACGAATCTATGATATAAATTACATCATCAAATTATTTTCATTTTATAGTGTATATTCAATATAACACAAAAGAAATACAATTCCATTAACGTTTCCTTAATTGATGACATGAATAAATACATTAATATTCTGTGTTTTATTTCATGAATGAATATGCACTTTTTCATTTCATATGTGATATTGTGATAATTTTATTTCTAAGTTTATGAATCTTATAAAATAAACAATATACATGCTTTAGACGAGATATGTGTTTACGTTGTGTTTATTTTCTCGCGCTATAACGAGGGGATACATTGTTTGCTTGGAAGCACGGGGTAGGGAAAATAAACACAGTCATGTTGAGAGATAAGACGCTGTTTACCAAACAGACAACACCGATACGCCGACAGAGCCTTAGACAAATTCAGGATACCTTAAGCTTCAGTTGGCTTTCATAATAACGCCTGACAGACTTATGAGAGACATTGGAAAATGTCCAGACATGCCCGCATAGACGTGACTGCAGAGAAAAACACGAATTCGGCATCATATGTTCCTCAGTTCTAGTTTAAACAAAAAGATACACAGTTTATACAATATTAAACTTTTTTTTCTGAATATCAGCAAAATATTATTTTCTTTTCGAGCGATGTTAATGTGTTACTATAAATCTATATTCACTTGAGATATAAGATATATCCAAGGTAATTCATATTTCATACAGCTGAAATAGGACAGAAGATGTGCCCATCTGACAAAGGCATATACTGACTTGGACAAGGCGATTGTACTGAACGGTACTGATATATACAGGCATGTGTAGTGATGTGCACTGATCGACCAAACGTTTGGAGTATGAATGACACACAGACTGTCTGTTTTATAATGCTGTATATTTCCTCGATTAATATCCCAAAATTATCTTTCTTAGTTATATATAGTTAAATTATTCGCTTTGCAAAAATAACCTAAAGAAATCAAAATGTGAAATAATATCATTTCACAAAGTATCTTGTTAAATATAAACTTTGTAATAATTGGTTTTAACAATACAGCTTCAGTCATAGAAAACAAGCATGTCGAATTATATTATGTGGAGTTGTTAAAAAAACAAAACAAAATTCCCTGAAGGCTTTAGCTGTTTCCTGCTTGTAGCAATTTGCATTCAATACAAAGAAATATTCTTGGTGCATTTTTAGATTAAAGGTTAAAACATTAACGCAGTAATAATACGGTTGATATGTTTAACTATTCAATCATCGTTAAAAGTTGTAACTTTAATCGAACCTTGATGGCTTAATGCATCGAATGCATGAATAAAGTGTATTTAGAATAATATGTAGAGGAATTGATTAAAATTCGACGTGTAGATTTCAAGAAATAGAAGGTATGAAACCTTTTTCATAATCGTAAGAACTGTCTGCAGAAAGCAGAGTCCCTTGTACGATTCCGACTGTATCATAAGCATGTGTTTATGAATCACTGTCAAATAGTGAACCTGAGTATAGTCATTATACCTTCTGTATACGTAACCTATCATAACATTCACAGATTTTTTTATTTTATACTATTTTTATGTGTTGCTCGATTATTTTATACATAACTGCCGTAGAAAATATATGTTACAAAATTAAGCGGTCGTCTTATCAGTTACATCGGACATTATTTTAATTTCAATTTTATTGACCGGTTTTATAAGAGTTTTAAGTAGATTATAAAACTTCTAGTCAAATGTCCTCTAGGTTTAATATCCACCTATATGTACGTCTTCATTTCAGTTCAATTACCATGCTTAATTCCCAGCTGATCCTGCCACAAATGCTGATGCCAATAAATCTAATTGGCTAGTGAATATTTGTTAATTATCTCTGCTAGATTTTCTACATATCTCCTTCATCTTGTTACAATTATAGGTATCCAGTAGCTATGCAGATCCCAGGAGAGCTTGAACGAATGTTCCGCCCAGCACTCTGGCACTATCAGGCTCTGATCTACATCTCCCCTGCTGATTGGCTGCTTGCTTCGGGGGTAACTGTCAATCATTCACGGTCAGCTGACAGTACTATGACGTAATGACACCTGACAAGGGGCGTTGCTGGGTTACGAAGCAGTTTTATCTATACGTCCTTAAAGTATGCAAATTCTAATCTAAGGTTATGATAATTTGCTATAAAAATTTCCATCTGCAATGAAAAAGATATTAACTCTCTCAATAACACGTGCACTATTTGGTAGGAAGTAATAGTCATATGTGTATTTCTCATTGCTTTCAATGCACAGGGAAAGTGTCAATGCATGTTATTGATATTCAAGTTTGTCATTGGAACATAAATGTCAGTGATTGTTGTTTGACGAGTTAGCATCACACACTGAAACATACGTTACTTTTGTTTTCCTATTGAAAAAGGTCATAGTAAACGGTCATTAAGTTTTGGTAACATTTCAACTCTAAAATGTTAGTTTCATAGCCAAAACACCTGTATCCATGCATCTTCTTGGTATGAAACTAAGCATGTGTGTGCTAAAGTCAAGCTAAGAGAGTTTTGATGCATGGAGCAGTCGCATTATCATTGTAAACATATTGAAGACTAAATTTAAAAAATAATAAAATTGTGATGTGATTTGAATTATGTCTTACAGCTGAAAGAAAAACGCGGCCACTAACGGTACAATCGTGTGTTTTAGCAGAACAAGTATATGTGGACTTTATTTGATGTTTTTTATTATGCAATTTTATTTTTTAAGCCAAAAAGCAATGTATTCCATCATCGATGCGTATGACACTTGACAACTTGACAACTAAAAAAACTATGTTCTACTCTTTCATACACACAAGATAAAACATTGCTTATAATCTCTTCTATACATTTAGTCCTAAAAAGTTCACATGTTGCATATTTATAAGTGCGGCGAGAATGACCATTATCTTGCATACTTTCAATTGAAGCTATAATTACCAGTATTTTACATACATATTTTCATAATGACATATTAATAGACATATCAAATACATGTAGTTTCATATAAAACTAGATGTACCAGTATGCATTGTTATTTGCAATAGTGTACATGTTATGTTTGATAAAGCGATGCTGTTCCTAGTCTTATAAAGAAAGGTCTTATATATTTCACATGTACCCAACAGACAACACAAGAAATTGGTCATATATTTCTTGAACTGGAAAGTGTATTTTGTTATATCTGAATGATTTTGGTCTTGAAACTTTTAAAGATCTCCTACTTATAACTTCTTATCAATTCACTTAAACTTACCCTAAGAACTTATGCACTAAAGACACTAGCCAGAGGCATGTACTATACACGTGTCTTATGTAGACTGTATATATGCAACGGCTATCAGACACATATGGATTTATTATTTCTATGTATGAATTCGTTTCCATTTGATGACATGGTTTATAAAAAAATATCTTACAATGACGTATTTATCTGTTTTTATTTTTGTGTTAGTTATCTTCTGTTAGACAGGATGTGCACTATTATACCTGCATCGGAAATACAGATCTCTCCATGGGTATTCAACTCTGCCTATACTGGTCGAAAGAGGCGACTAAATGGATTGGGTGGTCAGGTTAGTTGGTTGATTGCATGTCATCGTATATCGATAAGGGATGTTGCTCATACTATCAATCACTGGTTTGTTCGATCCCGACTAGAATTTTTATCTTTATTTGGTCGCCGTTTTATTAATATGAAATATTACGGCGTTAACTAACAAACAAACAACCACAAATTCAGTGCCTCTGGATGATGTACTTTGAACTAACATTTATAGTGTAGCAACACGTGGTTACTACCTTCAAGATATTATATAGATCCATTTGTACGAATTCTTACTAGATTTTAAACGACAGTTATATTAAGAACAGGATATAATCATTGATTAAACACTGGAAACTGCCCTTGTAGTACAAGGTGAAGATGACACAGGAAACTCGAAACTTCAAAGAGCAGCCTTGTGAATGCCAGAATCAAACAAAGGATTTTTTTTATATTAGCGTTTCCTTTCAATTAAAAAAGGAAACTTTTTATCACGCTGTATCATGCGTCAGTTATGTACTTTAACACATAATAATAAAAGCGACAAAACCCTTTCCATAGCCACAAGAAATCATAAGTAAAACTATTCATCCATTTCTGCATCACCGAAACGTGTGACTGTTCCATTCTGACAATTTGGTAATATGATTTCAATAATATTTACATGTTTATTCAAATTTATATTTATTGGTATATATGACTTGAATATCTTCCGCATACAACGCAAGATGACGAGCATATAAGAACTATATGCTGGAATCATAGTGGATTATTTTTCACTGAATTACATATAATTGAATTTAGGGCACTAGGTGCTTGTTGACATTGGACATATTGTCTTCACATTTACACGTCCGTCTAAGGTATACTGCGTCTTATCCATTCAAGTCTTCATATGTCCCCTTTGTATCAAACATGCTCTTAAAAACATATTTCAATTTGCACAAGTATGAAAATTGTTTACATTAATTTACATCAAATCAATATGTTTCCTACGTGATTTAAAGCATTATATTGATCGTCTTAATGTCATTTCGTATTCCGCATTGTTTATGCAGAATATGTATTTTAATATGTATTTTATATTCTGCCACCTGTGGGTCAGGATACGCTCACTTTTCGCAAATATCATCATCACTATTTGATAATGCTTATGCTATACTCGTACAACGAATTTCTTTTTATACAGATATGTCTTATGGTTATGGAAAGGGTTTTGCCGGGTTTTGTTTTATTCACAAAACATCCTAAAATTGTCAATAATATGGCATCAGTCTTGACAAATTGTGATGAATAGCGAAAACACGTGTGAACATATCAACCATAGGAATTTTCCTACTGTAACTATAGGTAAAATGGACACAAACCTGCTCCCAGTGCAAGACTTGTTCAAACACTTGACATCAGACCAAAGGCCATACTCCACGTTTAAAGATGCCTTTTCCAGTTAGTGGATTTGTAACCACGATAATCTGCTGTATCAAATGGTTTAACATAAATAAATGTCTCTTAAACCATTACATTTACTGTGGGTCTCCTCAACGTTCTCGCAACGGTAGGCGTGTTTCACTGCCCAGTATTTACGGGGGAATCTTTATTAACGAGTTGGATGATGAAATATGGCTTCCTACAACAAAATATTTGCGATAAGTAACACACCGACTTTGAAACTTATCTTGCTTATCTGAGAAATCTTGACACTATGGTAATATATTTCCTATAATATAACGAAAACTATGTATATTCACTATGTTACATCTTCATTTTAAATGGGAACGGACGAGGGTGTTTAGTGCGAATTAAATTAAACGAACTGCATGTCTTATTTGGTGAATATACTTGAATACGAGATATTTTAGATGTAAACTGAAATGTTATATATTGCAAAGAAGGCGGGAAATGTCGACACTGATTGTAACCGAATAGGTACATAATTCGAAAACACCGCCTCCTTTTTTTTTGTACTTGCTATAAATCTAATTTAAAATGTAATTTTCTTAATTGTAAAACTAGTTTTCATGTTGAGAAAAAGTGGTGTAATGAAATCATTACATTAGCATACTATCTTATACCATTGTGCTGGGTTATGTCTCTAGCGCTCGGTTATGTCTGTATTAGACGATTAGAATGAGTTATTGTTTTTAAAAAACGAACAGAAATGCTTTCCTATCAACTATTTCTATGAGCGTTGTCAAAATGCGACTTTTACATTTCTTTGAGAGTGCATTGGGGTTTATTTTGGGTTCATTCGTTCAAAATACTTTATGCTTACTCAGAGCGGGAATATTTTCTTTGGACATTTCAAAAAGTAGAATTGTGTATCAAAGGTTTCAGTTGAGGAATATCATTTGTTTAAAACTCCCAAGGTTCTCAAAAATGAAAAATGTACACAATTTGTTACGTCCTTCTTTAAAAACATTTACATGTGTCTTGGTCCGTGCAATCGAAATGCTCATACGTTAACTGCTTGAGATAGGTTCATTATTGTATTCCCAATAAAACACCTGTACACTTTCTACATGGAATGGTTACCGCTGCAGATGACCTGACTGTTTGACATGACAAAAACAAAACTTAAAAGATCAGCTAATTTCAAAGATACTTATCTTAACGTTTCTTCCATGATGTTCATATGGTATTGCATCCTTCATGCCTATTATATCCATAACGTACTGTTTTTATAAACGTAATATTTACATTTAATTTCTTAAAAATGCAACTCACACGTGTGGACGCGATATGTATATCGGCACTTGTCGATGTATAAAGTGTGGTCGGTGAAATCAGCACCTCAATAAAGATATGTAGATCAACGCGCACCTGCTCAATTGCAATAAAACTGATAGAACGGGCAATCCCGCACCTCGTCGGAATGCAATATCTGGACGAGTCGTGATACGGGTACACATAAGATTTTTTACGTTTTTTGTTACTCAGACATGAAAGCAAGGGTGTCTGTCTATTTTGAAAATATATGAAATGCGAACCCCGAAAACAAATTAATCCACTTAAGATTATGCCTCTTGGAATACTTGCTTCTTGTGTGTAATTACATTGAAAGTAGGTGGTTGCCATGGCGACATCTGATCACGTTTTGCAGGCTTACTTGAAACAGGATACCAAAACATACACTTGTTGAAAACTAGCCTATAAAAGTTAACTTAAAACACTGAACATTATTTCTTTTCTCTATACATCTGTTTACATTAAATTATTTCACTGAAACTGACTCGCCTGTTGACATGAGAATAAGTTCCTGACAACACCAGTCGATAGAAGCCATATCCTTTTGATTCTCAAATTCGGTCAGTGTCGAAGTAGAATTCATTAAAAGTTTGCTCTGTTAATATATTCATTCATATAAAAGGTAACAAAATCCAAAAGGGTTATTTTCCTGCAATCTTTCTCACAACATAATGAAGCAAACGTATGTCCATTGCTTTAAAATTGAAATTATTATGATAGCATATGCTGCATTAATCCTATTTGATACAGCAAATGTACTTCGAAAGATCAACGCTGAAAGTAATATAGCATCTGAATAATTTAATGTATTTCAATACATCTAACTTTCTCTAAACAGCTCTCCTAATTGGTTGATTGGTAGAACTGGTATTTTGTTTATCAATTACGTACCTTTTGGTTTGTTTTCTTTCTTGTCTAGTTCCGGTGTTATACATGTTGTGACTTGCGTCGAGGGGTTACACATAGAGTTATATGAGTCCGTTCCCCCTGTCGTGTCGAACGCGCCCCTCCCCGATTGAGGGGGAGAAGGGTAAGAGGGTGATAATGTAGAGGTATTGATTGAATAGTCTTTTGAAGAGGACATAGAAAGGTAAGACCCTTGTGATCTGTTCAGCTGCCGGTCTGTGTTGACACTATGGGGTGAATAGGTACCGTGTACCAATCCCCAGTCATTGGAATATGACCCATACCCAAGATTACCAGAGTTCAGTCCTACACCACTGTGCATGCAGTCAAACGGACTTGGCCTCTGTAGATACCGTCCCATGCTATAGTTGCAGGACGCGGTGGCCATCCCGGGAACACTTGTCCTTGCTCCTATCCGCTCCGGACCTTCCATCGGGTGCTCTGGTTGAGGAATTAACCCTGCCTCAAGCACAATTCCAAAATGCGATTGATCCCTTTTGCAATGGTTGTCAACGTGGGCTAGTAGCAATACCCTGCTATATTCCACAAGTGAAGTAACGTCGGTGGAGAGACGGAATCTCGCGTTAGGAAGAAAAACACTGCTCCAGCTGTGAGCTGAGTCGTGATACACACTAGCACTGACAAGCCATCGTAGTGCGGAAGAATATCTCTTACAGAGGTTGTGAGGCGTCCCGTCAGCGCCTCTAGGACACGGAAGTGAAGAAGGCTAATCCTTGCGTCCCGTACTCCCCCTCCTCGGTGCCCCCTCCACGTGCATCTCAGATGGCTGGCCCCTCCTCCAATTTCTAGTCATTAAAAGTGTCAAGTAACGCTCTAATGTCATTACCAGATTTCTTTCCCTTCCCTTCGACCACCATAAAATCACGACCTATTGTTTTCTCAGCACAATCTTTAGCTCACGTTTGTATCTTCACAAAATCTAACTCACGTTTGCGTGTTTCCACATGTCAAATGTTTACTAAAATAGGTCACTGTTTTGTTATTGAATCATGTATTATATATGATATATATTTCAGACAAGACTGTGTTTAAGAATAAACGTGAAATAAACATAATTTATATATTGACGTCAACAGAAGAATTAAATTTGAGTATGCTAGTGAGCACAAGGGTAAGCAAGAAGAAAAAATAGGAGTACCATGTAACTTCCTTGTCAGTAGGAAAGGAGAAGAAGAAGAAGAAGAAGAACTAAACACACATTCGTGTCAGGAGAAGTACAACTAAACACAACAAACCATGCTTGCTGTGAGAGGCGACTAACGGGATCGGGTGGTCAGGCTCGCTGACTTGGTTGATCCATGTCATCGTTTCCCATTTGCGTCGATAGATGCTCATGATGTCAATCACTCGAGTATTTGCAGACCGCTGTCACATAGCTGGAATACTGCTGAGTGCGGCGTTAAACAACAAACAAACAAGTTAACACACCATGTTCAGTTGAAGTTTATGAAGAAATTAATAAAACTAAACCATATGTACAACTAAGTGTATTATATATGTATATGACGTCAACACAGAGCATAACATGTCTCGATTATCCGACGAAACAGATTCCATTGGGGAAAAAGGCAAACTGGCGGTGAAAGTTATATGAATGGATTATTGAAAATCAGTGATGACACCAGCTGCTCGCGAAAAGGGTAAGCATGTCCTGCCCTGGCCGTACCAACCGCCACTCACACAATTTGCATATAAAAGTATGTTGTAAAATACTATTTCTGCAACCAACTCCTTGTCAGTAGAAATACTAGATAATGTCACATCACATACTTGATAGAACATGTAGAAATAGCTACGTCGTCAGTAGAAATATACTTACTTGTTGAAATACACATTATTGTCAATAGTAGAAGTGCAAATAACTCCCCTCCATTTTAGTAGAAGTACCAATATAAATATAACCACATCCTCGTCAGTAAAGGTATAATGATAAGTAGAAATATTACCACATTCTCGTGAAGACAATTATAAATCATTGGTTGTGCAGGTTCAAGCGAAATTAAAACTACATTTTTGTCAATAGAAGGACGAGTAGAAACTAAACCAAATAAAAGTTTGTGTAAAAAACATGTTAACATGTCACTGCATACACTTATACTTAGTAGGCAAAGCAGATGTATAATGGCATACTAGAAAAGTAGAAGAAACTATCAGAAGGTGCTATGCTATGTACAGCTCATTATTAGGTGCTACTTTATGTACAACTCATCATTATTACATGCACTGTTGTGTACAAGGTATCATTATGTGATAGGTTATGTACAACTCACCATTATGTACTACTTTATATACAACTTATCATTATTATATGCAATGTTGTGTACAATTTTTATCATTATGTGATAGGTTATGTACAACTCACCATTCTGTACAACGTTATGTACAACCCACCATTATTTGCTATGTTCTGTACAACTCATCATTATTTGCTTTGTTATGTGCAACCCATCATTATGTGCTATGTTATGTACAGCCCATCATTATGTGCTATGTTATGTACAACCCATCATTATGTGCTATGTTCTGTACAAATCATCATTATGTGCTATGCTATGTACAACCCATCATTATGTCCTATGTTCTGTACAACTCATCATTATGTGCTATGTTCTGTACAACTCATCATTATGTGCTATGCTATGTACAACCCATCATTTTGTGCTATGTTCTGTACACCTCATCATTATGTGCAATGTTCTGTACAACTCAATATTGCAATGGTTTGTACAACCCATTATCATGTGCTATGTTATGTACAACTAGTTGTACAATCGTTTAGAAATATAGTAGGCATTTTGATTTAAGTACGTCCTTAAAAACTATCGATGCACGCAATGAGCATTAAGGCTATGAGCCGTACAACTAGAGTACAATCTTGACTAGACAACCTCAACAATGAGCTTGCCTTGTGCGATAAAACTACATTGCATCTCCTTTGTGAAAATACATGTCATTAGGCACTAAATGAGACAATTTTCCTGAACAAAAAAATTCGTCATATATAAACCAAAACAACAGATGCTCAAATAGGTCAGACTAATTATACTATTGCTTTATGACTTGTGTGCATGTAGCGCTTCATCAGTCTCTGCCCTGGCTCCTGAAACAAAGCAGCAGCGAAAGATGCAAGTCTTTGTGTCTGACGCCTTCACGTATCATCATAGACACATACAAATTCTGGGAAATCCAAAATCTCGAACCGTGACAAATCTGGAACGGGATCAAATACCACAACCCCATTTATCTCCCCATCTATTGGTCAACAGCACAAGTTGGATCATAGCGCCCCCTGTTGACTGTCAGTGTCAATTAGAAATGGTTGAAACAATTTTGGTAAGCGCCCCCAGGCTCACCATATCTTTGTCTGTCAAGAAGCCTCATCAGGAAGAAACCCGAGAGGTATAATGATCACGTGGAGCCCTCTCCTACATGCTCTGGTCATGTTCAATAAAGGTTTCAACACATTTCAGAAACTCGTACTGGGTAAAGACTACATTAACGTTGAGGCAACGCTTGGTTCCAGCGCTTAGGAAACCGACAATAATCCCCCCCAAAAGCACACGACATATCTGAATAGATTCTTCAAATTGCCAGGCCTTTCAAAAAATTCCTTTTTGACTTCTTTCTAAGCCTAACTTTTGATTTTGACATTATCACAATGTGATTGGTGTGAAAAAAACAAACAAATTATGTGGTAGAGCGTCCGCCCGGATCCCTCTCCGGTGTATGAAGGTCCGGGGTACCATCCCCGGCTGCGTCATACCAAAAGACGTTAAAAGATGGTACTTGTTGTTACCCTGTCTGGCGCTCGACATTAAGGGGCTAAAACAAGGAGTGGTCAGCTCGGAGTCAGTATACTGTGTCTGAGTGGGATATTCATGTTAAACTGCGGCATGGTATCTTAGTGGACTAGCACCATAAATCGCCATCAGTCTAGACTAGTACAAGCAGCCACACACACACACACACACACACACACACACACACACACACACACACACACACACACACACACACACACGCATGCACGTCGCTATATAAGTGAAATAATCTTGGACCCGACGTTAAGCCCCATTTCGCTTCACCTTTTACTGTGTTTGGTAAGAGCCATGATGTCGGGTGAGTGAGTGAGTGAGTGAGTGAGTGAGTGAGTTGTTTATCGCGGAGTTAAGCATGAAAGCAGTTCTATTACGCTGTTCTCCGTAATGTCACAAGAACTTTAGGACGCTACAAATACAAGTTTATAGTGCTACAGTGAGTTTCAATTTCTACATTTCGCAATTGCTAAGATACTTATTCCAATTTCAGACACATGTTGGTTACAACTAAGATTTTCAAGTAAGGTTTCGCCCAAAAGGCCTGGTTTAGTAATTTCAGACATCTTATGGAAAGCAATCAATGGAATTTACTGAATATGACACCTTGCTTGTCAATATGATGCGTGATGCTATCCCATACTATGACCTAAAAATGGAATTTTGACACCTTACTCACGGGCACTTACGTTTTAAATGAAACTTGTTTGAGTGACGGTACAGAAGTACATGCTTAGCCTTTTCGAAAACACTTTGTGTCATCCCTGATTTTCAACGATTCATTCATATAATTTCATCACTATTGAACCTTTTCCGCCCAATGGAACCTGTTTCGCCAGATATTCGAGACTGGTTACTTTCTGGTGTTGACGTTTTGAATGTACGAGCTCGTTCACAGATGAAAGTCACAATTCCTTGCACAAATAGAGCAGCCATTTTGTCAATCCGATCATCAGTTCAGAGTTGGGAGCGTCATTGAGATGGTTTTAGCGCCGCTTTTAACAGTATTCCAAGTATAGTACGGCGTGTCGGCTTAATGTGAGAGGAAAGCCCGCGGTAAAAGCAACAAACACAGTTATAGTGCTTACAAACCTAGGAACATAATCTGGGCGAACCGGGATACGAACCTGCAATCATAGGTTTCTGGCGTGCCCAAGGGCCGCAACTCTGCACAGCCACTGTGCAACCCGTGCACCCATGAGTTCAGAAGCATCAACAAGCAGCGAGTACGTGATATCCTACACCTGCTGGAATCCCCACCTGAAGGTATACAAAACATACAGACGTGCCCTCGGTTCAATTGTGATTACATTATCATATCTCACATCTGTCAGAGACCCGTCAAGATCCGGGTAGAGAACAGGTCTTCAGCAACCCATGCTTGCCGTGAGGTGACTATGCTTGTCGTTAGAAATGACTAACGGGATCGGGTGGTCAGACTCGCTGACTTGGTTGACGCATGTCATCGTATTCCAATTGCGTAAATAGGTGGTCATGATATCAATCACTGGATTGTCGGGTCCAAAGGCGACCCAAACTAATTATTTGTACATTAAATAATAAGATAATTAGATTCTTTTCGGGCCTTTCCACAACTCGCCCGTTCCATAGCCTGGTTCAACGGCACTTTGACCTCGTGTAACGCCGACTGGTGTCTGTGTGGAGACGCTAGAGAATATAGTACAAAACGAATCCAACTCAAGTCTAGACTAATTTGGCAATTAATTACGCATTGTTCTTGGCTACATTTATATCTGATTATATATTTTGTAGATACATACTTTTTAAATACGATAACTATATTTCTGGCACTAAATGTCAGTCTTGGAGAAAGAAACGTAGGACGAACACAGGAGTTTTTGAGTAACGTGCATGGTATGGTGTAGACCAACGGTCATAATTTGGTAAGTCCTGGCATTCGAACCCGTCACAGCGGTTTCGGAAAATAAAATAGTGTTTTCATTCATTACTTATTATCGTTGTGGTCCGCATAAATGAATGAATCGATGAACGTACAAACAAACAAACAAACGAACGAACACAAACAAACAAACAAAAATATTCGAGAGGCCTCTTTATATGACAGTTGGCCAATTATGAAACTGAGAAAGTGAGACAAACTGATTGGTATTAAGTACACGCTGATTGGCCTCACCCCGCGAGTATGTGTTGCCCCAATTAACACTACCATGCCGCTTTTAAGTTTTCTTATAAGACGGTCGACACATCATCCTTCGCCACACGTAAGCTTTGTTTCCTCAGCTGGAGTTTAATTGGACCTAAAGGAAATATTGGTTCCAAAACCCCGACACGTTTGTGACACATTTCCCGTAAGCTAATAAAGCAATGGTGCCAAGTTTTTATCGCCCCAACTCCTCTTTCGGTACTTTTTCCAATCCGATCTTTCTGTTTTCCTTTCAGTAAGGAGATCTCGTGTGATGTGAACTTACGTAAGCCAATATGGAGTGTCAGCGCCTGATTTACAAATCCTTACTTCCGTACTGCTAACCTTAAGACTTGTTACAAGTGGATTATGAGAATCGCAATTGGCCCCCTACTGGTTATACTGCTGTCCAACCACTGCTCGTAATTAATGATGGGCGTTAAACGTGCAGGGGATTACGAATAGGTGTTTATTGCCGTCATTTGTAACATTGGCGTGGATCCTCCAAATGGCAGGTGTTTCAATGGTCAGTGTGGAGATTACGTCCTGGAATTGAATTATTTTGCTCGAATTTGGTTCAGTTATTTCACTGTCACACGACAATGTTTTAGAGTAACTTGCGCCTAGCGTGTAAGAGACAGTTAGTGCGCTGCCATACGTCGAGCTTTCATCGAAAAACCATGAGTTTGGCGTATCCGTAGCGTATACATGACGAGAGTTTATATGTAACGCATGTATAACGTATAAGTAGAGTGTCACTGACTTATACATAACTTATGACAGCGTATAAAAGCGTATATTGCCAGCGTGTGTTGGCTTGTTGACGTATGACTAGCGCGCTCAGCGTTGGGGAAAAGTGCCTAAAACGGGCGTTACGTATATCTGGCGTATGTAAATGTATGTAGTGCGTACCTCCAACGTATACCTAACGTATAATTCATACCTTCATATGTTCCCATGCGCCGAAAATTTTGTGCATGCACAAAACTGTTTTTAAGCCTCGGCGTACTACAACGTAAACCAGCGTGCCTTTAACGTATACCTAACTTATCCATAGCGTGTTTCAGCGTTGCCGGCGTTTTGGCCAAAATTCTGATACGTCGCCATACGTTACTGCTATACTTTGTCGCGTGACTCGGCCATTAGCACTTGCAGAAGCACACGCCAATGCCTTGTTTTGATGGTTGTAAAGTTTTCAATCCCGAGTGTTACTGGAGTTATTTTATCCTGTTGTAACGGTATATGTAAGATGGCAGCGATGTAGGCACGCTGGTTGTTGTGATGGACGAAGCATGTTAACACAAAGGCGGACACTGAACCCAGGTATGGTTGGAGGAATGAACTTAGGGATTGCTTAGACACGTCACAAGTCACATCTTATATGAGTACAAAATTTTGTCGAACACGACAGTTTGAGGTAGCTTCAAGGATCGGTTATATATTATTTTACAAGGAGTGGATGATGTTATCAGAAAGCCTATCTAGAGATATGTGACCATCCTAAAATGGCTTTTTTTGCGACTCTTGTCAGTTGTGTGTTTCCTTGTTTTGAAGACTCCTCAAAACCCGACAGCAACAATTGTACAAGATCTATATATAATTATAAATATATAATTTAATGCTCCCCAACCCAAATTGTTTCAACTGTGGTTATATATTTTAAATGAAATCCCAATGCGTGTAGCCAAGGTCGACAATTACGAATATGAAGAAATATTAACCGTACAAGAACTGTGCATGATGTCATGATCGTCCCAAAGGGATACTTCATCAACGACTCTCCGCCTGTCTGAACCTGCCGTGCATCATGGGAATTTTTGCATCTTCCCTGTTGCTCTCAGCATCTTAAGAAAGAAACTCTACACCCATGTATGATGATGGCTAAAAATGAAACAAACTAGAAATGGTAATTCAATGATGATGTCTTTGATACGGGCATGCATGTCTGTGTTCTGGACATTAAATTTGCAGTGTTTCGGCAACTGTTTCGATTACGATTGTAATTTTGGTTAAAATCCTATTTTCAAATGTTGACATTCTTTCCCCGCAAGTTTAGTGTTTGGTCTAATTAGGATTGGCAAAAAACTTGGTTGAATTCGTCTGGTTTGAGACTGATACTGGCAGCTGAGCGGGATATGATTTAATTTAGCGAATGGTATTTCAGGCCTACGAATGAAAGTTGTGTCCCAAAAGATGAAATGTGTATGCTATTTGGTCCCAATTTGCACATCAAAGGATCAATTAGGTGAAGCATACGTCATGTCCGTACACTATACAAAACACTGCATCCGCTATGAGGCGTTTGGACGTGGCTTTCAGGTGTGGGTTTTGTTTCGTTGAGGTCAGACAGGAAGGATGAGGTTTTGTTTTGTTGAGGTCAGAAAGGACGGATGAGGTTTTGTCTTGTCGGAGTTAGACCGGACGGATGAGGTTTTGTTTTGTTGCGGTCCTACAGGACGGATGAGGTTTGGTCTTGTCGGAGTCAGACCGGACGGATGAGGTTTTGTTTTGTTGCGGTCCTACAGGACGGATGAGGTTTGGTCTTGTCGGAGTTAGACCGGACGGATGAGGTTTTGTTTTGTTGCGGTCCTACGGGACGGACGAGGTTTGGTCTTGTCGGAGTTAGACAGGATGGATGAGGTTTTGTTTTGTTGTGACGAAAATGTCTTAGTTGATAAGTAGTGTCCTCAATGTTCGCACCTGTTCTAATATGTTCACAAAGTGTAAAATTCAAAACGTCAATATATTCACAACAAAACCAACCGAAATAATACAAAATATATCAATACACTAAATAAAGGAAGACTTGAAATGGGTGACACCTTAGACTTACATTTAATCTCTGAAATCTTATATAACACAATTTCCTTCTTGACTCTAAAAATAAATAAAATATTCCCTTTGCTGTGGAATAGAGCTAGCTAGACCTTGCTAGACTTGCTTTTGTATGCGTTTCTAGAATTCCTTTTTTTTTCATAAAATAAATATATTCCACGGTCATGGTGCAGGACTAGGGACACCAAAACAACATAAAGATAAAGAAATAACTAGGCCTGGAGAACGGGACACGACCGTTGCCTCCGATTCATGTCTTCTTCATTTATCGGTTTCTTACCTGATACTATTGGTAACATGTTCGTATAGCTAGATGCTTTCTACCAAATCCATTGAGTCACATAAGTCGAAACTAATAGATCTCCTCGGTTGATTTGTTTGTTTGTTTGTTGTTTAACGCCGCACTCAGCAATATTCCAGCTATATGACGGCGGTCTGTAAATAATCGAGTCTGGACCAGACAATCCAGTGATTGATATGCGCATCGATTGGGATACGGTGACATGCATCAACCAAGTCAGCGAGCCTGACCACCCGATCACGTTAGACGCCTCTTACGACAAGCATGGGCTGCTGAAGACCTATTCTATCCCGGTTCTTCACAGGTTCATTCATTGGTGGGAATATTACTGCATTCTTCTAATACATCTCGACAACCTCTCCCCAAGAGTAGTCACTTGATTTGTAGAAATAATAGTACACATTGCAAATCATTCAAATTTCTTTGGCAAAGGTTATTTAAGGAATGACAAAGTCCCTCACATACCTGCAAATATACCTAGTTCGTGTATGCCAATGACATATATGCACGTGTGACATGCCCAGCCATGCGACAAGGACAATGCAAGTGTATCTCGCTCTATTTACATCCCCAACAAACTCATATTTACATAAAGAATTTATTTCACATGTACATGTCGTTGTATGTCTGTTTCCTCTACATAAACATGTATAAATAAACACCTTCTCTCTATTTGCAAACAACACAGTGTTCGCCTCGGCGCCGTCCGTGCATACGTTTAACAAGGACTGGAATAATGCAACAACGATGCACGTCTTCCGGAGCACGACTTACAATGCCTCGTGTAACGCTGACATAGGCCTAAATAGAGGGGTTTGTAGAAGCAGGTGACATGTGGCTCGCACATGTGTCATAGCCATGTATGATTGAATGAAAAATAAGACAGAACCCTTGAGAAGGGCAGAAAGTTCGTTGGAGTGAAATAACCTTCGTATTGTGTTGAGGACCACCATGGCGAATGGGCCTGTCATTCACCATTCTGATAGAGTATGAAAAAAGTGGAATTATTGTTTCAACGAAATATGTAATCATCCTTAATAAAGATTTGTATATTAGGGTGTGTTCAGTGTGATTTTAAAGTATGTAATGCATTAAAGTTGATATGACATTTGGTTTAGATTGATAATACATAGGTATCATTATCATCTAGAATTGATAAAGCGCAAATTGATATGAATTATGTAGTAATAAATAGATTTAATTTAAACTCTAAATACTTAACCATTATACTGAAAAGTCAAAATAACACGTGATCACCAATAAAACAACCCTATATCGTGCAGCTCAGGGTCATTACTTAAGACATATACTTCTATGATTATACTGTTGTTTGATGCTAGGCCATGCTTGAAGTTGTTTACTTTATTACCAAACTAAACTGTAGGGAAAACGGAAGTATACACTTGAAAATTGGATTTGACAAAAAAATAGAAACGTAATCAAAACGTTACTAGGATGAAAACAGCCGCCAAAACACTGCAAACTTAAGGTCCAAAACACAACCATGATACCGGTATCAAACACATCAGCGTCGAATAACCATTTCTTGTTTGTTTCATTTTTAGCCACCAACAAACATGGATGTATACTTTCTTTTGCCTGGCAGTTGATGAATACTTTCCACAATAGTCGACATACATAGATATACACATAGAATAGCATACATGCGAAAATGAATATACCGTTTGTTTTAGGTTGGTAATAAGATAATCATTGTACCGTGTCTTGCCATACACACACGTAACGGGGTTTTAGGGAACACTTGACTTGCCTGTGCATGTGTTTGTGACGGTGCCATCAATGGGGCACGGTACACTCACTTTTTCGGGAAGACCTAGTGTCATCCCTATTTGATAATGACTCGTAAACACATGTTAATGACATAGTCGGAATCGTACAATGGATTATCTTTATTAATCGGTTCCTTCCTTATCAGGCTGACCAATGAACAGGCAGCTGTAAACTCGACACTAAAACTTATAATTACGATAAACTATCAATTTAATTTAAAAATCTCGTATTAAGGTCAATAAAATATAATTATCACCACACAGGAACCTAATATCAACATCTGCCGTAAAGGGCGTTGAAGGAAGCTATCACGTGACGTCACCTGAGTCGGTATCGTATGACGTCACACTATCACTCCACATCTCTCACGTTCCTCTTTATATCTGAAAGTTTCACGGTTCAAAGGCGGAGTTCCCCATCCCGGGGAAGCAGAGAGACTATAGCGCTGCTTTGGGGGGATCTTTTTACCCATCTCCATCTCATGTTGCCTTTTTGAGCTGTTTTGCAGTTATTGGCAAAACAATGAATCTGTTTATCACCCAGAGGATCTTAGTATGAAGCTTCAGCAATTGTTATTGGTTCGGAGGAACAATATCAAATACCATGTAGTAAACCTAACTACTATTTCCCAAGGATTGTCGTCCCCAAGGACTGCATTTAAAACCATGTTTCTTCTCCTTGTTCATATGGAAATGTTTTAATGAAGTTAAATAAGAGTTAAAAGCATTTTATGTGCCAACCTTGCTTGCTAACTTGATGACTAAGTGCTGTTTTGAACAACGATGGACTGTAAAACAAATTTCCTTTGTTTTGAAACAGTGAAAGCTCCAATGTCAGGACACTTCTAGAACGGTTACAGTGATATTGATTTTTTTTGCATGTGTTTGTGACGGGTACCACCAGAGGGCGAACACGTTTTATAATCACTATTTGATAGTAATTCATAAACACGTGTTTAACGTATAGTCTGATTCGTACAATGGGCTCTGCTTTTAGCACCAATTTCTTATGATTATGGATGAAGTTCGTCACCTCTATTTACTGCAATCCACCCATATTAATCTGGTTGCTAGTTATTCCGGAAGATTTGGTTGGCGACGTTTTATATCAGGATCAGCTCAACTATACATGACGCCATTTCCAATTGTCAACCATCGCTCATTAATCCGGTCCTTAGTTATTGTGGACGATTTAGATGGTTCCGTTTCTTGTTAATGAGGTTCCACAATAAATGACGTGATTTGGGAGTTGAACATTTTTTTCAAATGGACAACTTTTGAAACCATGTGAATGTGTGTTAATGTCGGGTCGAATGACAACTATAAATAATTTTAAAGACCAAGGATCTATTTTGCTTTATTATCCCCCTTGCTGTCTGAGGAAGAATACTGAGAATGTATACCAGAATCTATACCAAGATTTGAGGTCATTATATTGTTCACTGCCACAATAGAAAATAATACAAAAGTATCACAGAAATATCTGGCATTTATTATTTTCCTCCCTGTCATGGTCTCGGTCCCAGACACCAAGCTCTTTCACTGCATGCAAACTTACGAAACCAAATGCTGGCATTGTATGACGATCCGTAAAGGGAAAGTTTTCAACGATTCAAATGCTGCAAGTAAGACTGCCTCAGCATACAGTCTTGAAGCGGGACATATTGTCTGAAGTGAAACCTGTCAGTTTCCTGTAGAACGCCCCAACTCACCAGCCACGTCTACAACGACTATGTAGGTCTATTAAACTTGTTCTGTGTGGCGGAGAAGAAAATGTGCTAAATTCCTTCATGGCCCATTTCCACCTGCGAGCGTTAGTGGGCCCGGAGATCAAACAAAACTTCTCCTTCCCGAAAAATACCCCCCTTTCCAAATCATAGGTCATCTAGCCTTATCCGTGTAAATCACGCCTCACTTTGAAGAAGTGATAATAAAATGATCTTCGAAACTTAAAACTGGGGAACAGGCTTCAAGCTCGAAACAGAACCATTCCTTGGAACTACTGCTTTGAGATCCTGAAAGAGCACAAAACTCTGAAAATATCGTGGGTCATTGAAAGAAGGGTGTGTTTTAGAAAGGTTTCCAACCACGCGTTAATATTTGGAAATGTGGGTTTCCTTGTTCGCTGTTATCTCTGTGGAAATATGTTTGAAATAGGTGTGTGATGCAACTACAATGAAAATGCTTTAGCTGAAATGGTATTTTTAAATATCATTTTAGTAGCTGAAATATCAATGACTTATGGATTTCAGCCCTTTGTTCACTCAATGCATTGAATAAAGAAGTTGAACTATGTCTTCTTACTTGAAATGGTTCAACATAGGAAATCCATTGACTTGTCTTGCAGGATTTAGGTCAGTTCAAAATGCAAGGTTAAATTACTACTGTTTTTAAAAAAAATGCTAAAACAGTTTATCGCATGAAATAGTCTTTAGCAAAATGGTGTCTTACCTTCATGAAATATACGAACTATACATCGGAACATCCTGTTTTTAGTTGACAAACAATGAAACAGTAAATACAAATGTATAATATTAATGACACAAATCTATTAATATCAATCATAAAAAATCATCTTCTTTTCCGATAGCTTTATATAGTCCAAGGAAAACTATTAATCGTTAAAATTGTCGCAAATAATAAATATATGTTACCACTACGATAATGATTTGAAACTAATGCATTATATTAAATCTTCAGATGAGCAAAAATTAAAACCCGTTTTGCCATTACCATTAAAAAAATCCGCTTTAAAAAACATCTCTGTAAACCCATCTTGAAAATGTGTTACTGCATGCATGATGTAATAAATCAATATACCCAGTGTTCGCGAACATTTTCTTTAACTATACCTAAATGTGCCAACAAATATACCACTCGTGTATGTGCTGCTACGCTGGATACAATGATTGACATACCTCTGTTGTCAATTACTTTTCTATTGCCAACAGACGGGAATTACATCAACCGATGTCCGCTGAAATAATTACATACAAAAATTAGCAGGAAGGAATTTCTATCGTAAAACAGAAGATCGTAAAGTCACTGATGCATGATTCAGTATTTTTGTGTTAGATAGAAGAATTAGTATTCATTGGTAAAGTGAGAATCCTTACATTTGAATACATTTTGATTCTGATGTAATTCTCAGAAACGCAGTTTAAATACATCTGTCAATAAAACTAATTTGACTTAAATGATAAGTAAAATGAAATGGGGTATATGATTTCGGAAACATGGTTTAAATGCACGTGATGTTTCACACCAATGTGAAAATAGTTTTACAAAGCTATCTCACATACATGTCACAAAAAGCTTACTCTAAGGATTTTGATAGGAAACCTGACTCAAAACACATAATCATTTGACAAAGTTTCATCTATGATGTGGCTAACGAATTATTGATTTAAATGACAACGGTTTACAAAGTTGCGTGGTTCAGGAATTTCATAAAATAGAAAAACGTCTCAAAAGTTCTAATGTATAAGAAAATTCTCATGTTTGCAAATTAAAGATCAGTCGTGTCACGTATACTCTGAACTGAACTTGACATCATGAAGGGCGCATATTCCATTTTTTAAAAAGAAAATCTTTGATTAAATTTGATTCCAAACAAAGGTTATTATGCCATTAGATGCAATCTACGAATTGTCAACCATGAAACACGTACATATATTTTAAACGCCGTTTAAGCAACTGATACATAAAGAAACATACTTTGTTATGTTCTTACAATATGTGCCAGTTCCGGAACATTCCTCAAAAACGCTATGCATTCCCACATGCAACAGCTGCAAATAAACATATTTTCATGGATATTGTGTGTGTGTCTTTTCATTCTGGTTTCGAATCTCCAAATTGTGTTAACGTTGTATTGTTACTGATATATCATAAATATTTTTATCGCATTAAACTGGATGAATGGCGGTCTTCTTCGTTGTGTTTACGTTACCAAATACAATAACAGAAAGTTATTACGAATACCAAGTAAGGGTGCTTTAGCTCGTTGTATATGCAGTTACCTACTCGTGAAGTCATTAACTCATGTTTGGAAATGTTATTCTTTTTAGTTAACGTTGGACAAACTAATGCTGGTACAAGCGTAATGACGTTAGTAATTGTGCATGAAACCGTTGCTTGCGATTATTGATAATAAAACAGTCGAGACTTCTCAAATAGGACATTCAAATTCGTCAGTACCCAATATCCACGTTCGTTATAACCATGTTCTACTGTAGTTTACTCGTACCTACAATCATTATGACGTTCCATCGTGGTGACCCATAGAGGCACACATTTTCCAATACAACAGTGCTGGAGCGTGACTTGAAATGGTAATGTTTTAAACATATTCTAGTGATACACATGCCATTTCGTTTTAGCTCAACAATGTGAAGAGGCATTTAGCAAAAAACATAACTCACAGACAAATAATATATTCCCGACAATCCCTGCTTATTGTTGAAAATAATTTTCAAAGGATTGTAAACAGATCATCGCAAATATTGACATGAACATGTGAACTGATTCTGCTTATACTATAATTTTATTGTCCTAAGACATTTTTGGATGTGTTTATAGGAGATGAAAGACAAAAGTATTAGTCCCGCTTAATGATGTGACAGATGTATCTTTCATATTCATGTACATAACATAATGTTTGATCGTTTCACTGAATTTGGTTATGTGGTAGTTATAAATACTAAATTTGAAAATACACAATAATTGAGATTGAAGCACCATCAAATATGAAATATGTAACAAATTTTAATTTACACATCTAATTGTTATGAGTATTAAAAAGGCTAGGGAAACTCATTTTGCAATTTAATGCTGGTATTGGTGGAATTAGGTGAACTAAACAAAGAGCTATAAATACCTTCAGAAGAGGAAGTTAAGTGAAGTTAATGTTGTTTAACGCCGTCAGTGATCGATTCTGGACCAGACAAACCAGTTGTTGATAGTATGAACAAAATCCCCTGCCTTCGGGGTAACACAGTACAGAACTTTATTTATTTTTGTATTTACAGGAGATCAGAATTATAATGGCTACCAAAATGTTTTCTTGAGCGTATACATTACTATTTTACAGTATGTGGTGAGTTTCTTCCTTAAGCTATGATTTTTACACTGAAAAAGCTGCATAAGTTTATACATTGATGATGGATTGGTGGTGAAGTTTAATGCTATGTACATCTGTCTGATAACAAGAAAATATTTACATTTAAATATACAATTGCTGATTGTTATATAAAGTGTTTTTCCTACCCACTAAAAATGTATATCCGTCTTCCAAGTTCGATGGGTAAATATAAAAGATATGTACCATTTTTTAGCTAAGTAAACTAAAGATGTAATGTTTATGACTTCATAGAATCTCGCTTTGCTTGAATTTGAAATATCAGAATTCCATTTCGACGGCACGAAATCAACCAGGTGACATAGCCCGACCACCATATCGTTTTTACTCGCATCATACTACAAGCAGATTTAACCAATTCCCTAGGGTAGAGTTGTATGAGTTGGCGTAAATATTCCCTCCTATACTCATTTTAGTAAAAACAAAAACTGGACTCAATCCTTATAAAAATATGACATCAGTGACAAAGAACTTTCAAAATGTCAACACCAGATTATTAATATATTATCTTAATTAAAGTTTTGACGGAAGTGTTTATACTACATACGACAACATATGAAGGAGTTGAAAAACGTCTGAAATTAATATACAAAACAATAACATTTAAAGGGGACAACTCCAATACATCATACCATAAAGTAGAATACATGTCAGTATTTTGTAGACTATCACATTATAGTCTAGGGTAGTAAAACGTCAAATGATAAAACATAAGCGACAAAAAACATTTTCATAAACATAAGAAATCTCTACTGAAAGCAGAGCCCTTTGTACGATTCCGACTATATCGTAAACATGTGTAGATGAATCACGATAACATAGTGATGAAGAAATGTTAATATACAGAATTGTTATGATTGTAGATACAATGAGTTTTTGTTAACCCGAAATGAAGTATTGCTAATCCGGACCTGGTTAATCTTGAAACGATTACTGTCCCGGATGAGTACTGTTTCAGTACTATTCCACACCTATAATTCTTTGTTAATCCGGCGTTTCAACTTCAAACGGTACCGTCCAGATTAACAGGATTTTGACTTTTACATACTAACATTATATCAATCAAAAGCGGCAAAAACCATTTTGATAAACATAAGAAATCCCAACCAGAGAAAAATGAAAATATTTGAATGTCAAAATTCTTAGTCTTCATTCCAAGGTATCAAAAGAACGCAAAAAACATACCCACACAAGCGTATTTCGGAGTATATTCAAATTAAAAAAACACACAGACACATATACATAAGCATTTTTCGGGGTACATTCAAATTATTAAAATATACACATAAGCGAATATCCGGGTATATTTAAAATGATAAACACTCACATACACATATAAGCGTATTTCGGTGTATATTCAAATTAACAAAACAAACACACACATACATATTTGCATGTTTCCGAGTATATCCAAAATAACAGAATATATTCAAATTGACAAAACATACACATACATATAAGCGTATTTCGGGGTATATTCAAATTATCAAAATCTACACATAAGCGTATTTCGGGGTTTATATCAAAATGACAAAACAGACACATGCACAAATACATACGCATAAGCGAAAATCGGGGCATGTTCAAATTGACAAACATACACATATACACATCAGCGTATTTCGGGGTATATTCAAAATGATAAACATTCACATACACATATAAGCGTATTTCGGAGTATATTCAAATTAACAAAACAAACACACACATACATATTTGCATGTTTCCGAGTATATCCAAATTAACAAAACATACACTTACATATATTCCGGGCTATAGTCAAATTGATAAAACATACACATACACATATCTCGGGGTATATTCAAATTGACAAACCATAACTGCCCTCATATCGTTTTGGTATGGACGGCATTGTTTTAAGTTTTCACGTAGACCTTCTCTTTATCACATGTGCTTCTACTGTACAACAATGTAAATCGAAAAAGCACACCTGCTAATTTGTGGTCGGAACATGTCCTTTACATGGTAAAACAATCTGAGAAGTCTGTGTAATGTGTTAAAAGATATGCGTCAAATTAAACAATAACACACCTCGGGTGGTACTTCTATTATGGCCTATTGTCTAATGTGTAAAGTGCTAATAAATATTTACACAAACCAAAATAAGCTATAACATTGATCCATTAAGACATTGTTAGTGGCTCCTGATATTACTTTTCCACAATATCATTAGCATGCTTGGTGTGCATATAATTAACCAGCGGAATGTTCCAAGGTGCATGTGTCGCTATTTTGGATTATGATTATAGACTTCTTAAAAAAAAAAAACAGACAGAAAGATATTTATCCAGTATTTAGGTATTGGTCCATAATACACCCACCGTGCAGGTACAACAACAGTACATGTTAACAGCGCTACAGAAGTCAGAGCTTCTGTCTCGGGAGGTTTCTGGATGTTGAAGAAAAAAATAGCTTTATTAGTACAATAAACTACGGTTATTACGAACTCAAAGGGACCACTATAAGTTCGTTATAACCGTAGGTCGTTATAAGCATATATACAGCATATATACAACACATGGACGGGACTACAAAATAAGTTCGTTATATCGGCCAGTTCGTTATGAGCGTGTTCGTTATAACCGTAGTTTACTGTACATTAATGTTGTCACACGTTTAGTTTGTTTTCATTTGTTTAATGCCTCACTCAGCAATATTCCCTCTATAATACGATTTACTGTAAATAATTGAGTCTGAATCATACTAACTAGTGATTGATATTATGAGCGGGGAAACACGCCCTGGGTACGATGAAATACATTTAACTGCGCCTGACTGTCTGATCAAAGTAAGTGAGTTTTCCGGGAACTAATTCAAACCCGGATTCCCCAAGGCGTTTCTCACACCAGAAAAGCATTTCACAAAAGGTTGAGATATTTGTTCAAGTAGAACTTTCTAAGATCAATACATCATTCTCATTTTAGTTGGACATGTGTTTTATCCTCCATGAATATAAAACGTCAACACAAGAGAATAAGCCGTGAAGATTCCGGTGAAAATAGGTTTTCAGCAACCCATGCATGCCGCAAAAGGCTACTCAACTTGTCGTAAAAGGCGACTAACGGGATCGGTGGTCAGGCTCGCTGACTTGGTTAATGCATGTCTTCGATCCCAATTGCGTGGATCGATGCTCATGAAGTCAATTACTGGATTGTCTGGTCCAGACTCGATTATTTACAGGCCGCCGTCATATAGCTTGAATATTGACGAGTGCGGGTTAAACAACAAACAAACAAACAAAAAACAGAGAAAAACCAGACCCGATTAACCAGTTCCAACAGATTCCATTGGGCGTACAAGGCAAAATAGCGCTGAAAATAATATGAATGGATCACTGAAAATCGTATCAACAGATTGCTTAATTTACTGCATCGAAACTGGCATACATCACTTTTAAATATACTGGAGTTATCAGAGAAAGATACCGTTCCTCATTTAAAGGTAACGCGAGTTTTACAAAGAGTGAACTTAGCTGAAATACATCTGCTGGAGTAACTTAATTTAATCAAAAGAAAGTCAATGACAAGTATGCCATTGCATGATTGTTAAACCGGACAGTGAGTTATAAAGAAAGTCGTAATTATCCACTGATAACCAGAAAAACAAAACATCGATCATAACCGAATGAATGATATATTTATATAACCTATAAGAAGGGTTTCCGTATTATCGGTGGCCGGAGTAGCAAGGTGGGGAATAACAAGGTTTTAAATGATGGGTACACAGTTATTACACATGTAATACACACAAGTTATTTGAGGGAAAATATCCCCCCAAAAGATAACATTTCAGTACTAAACACGAATATCATAGATAACCTAAATATTTTTTAAATAAAAAGATTAACTTTGTATCAAATTAAAGGAAAACATGTCGGCCCCTTGAAGTATTCTAATAACATCTCATATCTGCTGTGCAGAATCTGTGTGTAACCAGTATCTTGGCTTTTCATATTTTCTTATTTATATGTTTGCGGTTAAAACGTAATACGTCACTGTCTTGACGAGCGAGATAAACTTCCTAATCATCTCTGTACAAACAAACACGTTTTACAAACACTGTGTATCAATTTTGGACAAATGATGCGAGGAGGGATAGAAATTGAACACAAACAAATTAGGATATTAAGTTACCTCTGCATCTTAAGATACAGACTCTGAGCTCAAGTTGTGTTTGTCTTGTAAGGAGTCCAACCTCTTTGAGTCTGTGATTATGGTCCGTGCCATATGCGAATGCAAACGTATTATTTTGACCAATAAATGGAATTGTTTTGCTAGGTACAATCCTATTTTTATGTGGTAACTGTTGTGATTCGTCACGACATTAACCTGGTTCGATTCTATAACAGCGGACTACAAAGACCCGCCTTGCTGTCCCCGCCGGTATTTTTGTTCGATAAGAGATAAGATGAGATGTTTTGATCGTTCCGTTTTGGAACTCAGTAGAAATACATTGCTATGTTTCTTAGGTTTTTCGATGCTGTCAATCAAATACAAATAAATGTCAAAAACATTTGTTTGTACACAGAAGCTGTAGAAACATAACAGTCTTTTAGGTTGCACATATTCATCCTGTGTGGTATAAACAACATGTCGTATCAGGTAACTGCTCTCTTGTGGTAACAGGAAATTGTTCACGTGTGGAATCGGGTGATTGTTCACTTTTGGAATCAGGTAATTGCTCTCTTGTGGCATTCTATAATTGTTCACTTTTTTAATCAGGTAACTGCTCTCTTATGGTATCCTATAATCGTTCACTTGTAAAATCAGGTAATTGATCTCTTGTGGAATCAGATATTTGCACATTTGTTGTATCAGGTAATTGTTGAAATGTGGAATCAGGTAATTGTTCACTTGTGGTATCAGTTCATTGCTCAATCGTAAAATCAGGACATATTCACAATATGAGGTGAATATTTGTGTCGGGTAATTATTCACTTGGGATGCTGGGCAAATATTCAATTGTAGGAAGGGACACGGGTGGCCCAGTCGTCTAAGGCGAAGCAATTTGCCGTGTAGAGTTGCGTCAACTGGGCGTGCCCAAAACCTCTGCTTGTGGGTTCGAATCCCAGATTCCCAGTCAGATTGAGTATAGTTCTTGGTTTGTCAGCACTATACCAGTGCTCGTTGGTTTAACAAAAACGTCGTCGACTTGAGTGAGCTTTCCTTCCCCATTCCTTGGTCAATGGTCAAAGGTCTTTAACTCCACGTTGCTGTAAAGATGGGTACCAGTCAGGATGAATTTGTGACGTGATTGAAACCCAAGTTGCAGTTGGTGTAGACTATTCACCGGTTGCTTGGAGAAGTAGTATTAAATGTTTTGTTAACTGGGGTATTTTGGTGAATATCTACTCAAACTAAATGTCTGCTCAAAACATGTTCATCCCACAAACTTGAAATTTCATTCAGTAAACACTGTATCAACACTATAACAAGATATTACATATGTCATCTATGAAGGTGTTAACAAAGTTTAATTATTAACGATGAAAACATTGAGTATATCTAATTTTGTTTGACCATAAATCGAGAAAAGGAAGGAGTATTGCCATAAAATATACACCCGTGCAAGCCTACCACTTTGAGATGAGGTGAGGTAAAATGAGGTTTACCGTCGCGTTCAAAATTATTGCATTTATATAGCGTCTGTTTCTGAGTGTGAGTGTGTGTGGCTGCTTGCACTAGTCCGGACTAATGCCGATTTAATAGTGGTAACCCACTGAGATACCATTCCGCAGTTTAACTCGAATATCTAAGTCAGAAACAGTATACTGACAACGAGCCGACTAGTCCTTGTTTTAGCGCCTTAATACCAAGCGCCAGACAGGGTATCAATAAGTACCATCCTCTAACATCTTTGGGTATGACGCGGGCGGGGATCGAACGCCCGACCTCCCGCTCTCCGGACAGACGCTCTATCACAAGACCACGGAGGCGGTCTCCTACCACTTTGAGTAGGAGGTTGGACGTCATATATATTTGCCGAAGTAGCTATTAGTCAATAGAATGAGTATAGATCATCTTTACGCCGCAATAGCAAAACAACAACAACATCGTAACAACAGAACACGATTAACACCAGGGCAATTATTGTAAATTATTTTCGTAAAAGTTTCCAAGACAAGGTTCGAACAAGGACCAGCTCCAAAGACCGCTGAGGTGCAGTAATGTTCAAGACTAACGTAGATCTCTTTCACACATCGATTATAAGTATCACAAGTGATGATGTATGTAAGTGAACCACAACATACTACCACGCGATGCGGATCT
This sequence comes from Haliotis cracherodii, assembly GCF_022045235.1. Lineage (NCBI taxonomy): Eukaryota > Metazoa > Mollusca > Gastropoda > Lepetellida > Haliotidae > Haliotis > Haliotis cracherodii. Next base: position 18,464,059 of record NW_027266271.1, read on the forward strand.
TTTTTTGTTAATTAACGCCGCACAATATTTCAGCTAGATGATGGCGGTTTGTAAATAATCGAGTCTGGACCCAATAATCCAGTGATTGACATCATGAGCATCGATCTACTCAATTGGGATACGATGACATGCATCAACCAAATAAGCGAGCCTGACAATCCGATCCCGTTAGTCGCCTCTTACAACAAGCATAGGGATGCTGAAGACCAATACCAACCCGGATCTTCACGGTCCAAGTCAAGTCAGTTATGATACACACCATGATTAGGGCAAACATAGTCACCTCTTACGGCAAGCATGGGTTGCTGAAGACATGGGCTACAATTCAATAGGAGCAACACGCATCATTTTCATCCCGCCCCTCCCAACATCTACTCAGATATGAGAAAGTGCTTTATGCATTTGATATTCACCTTTTTAAACGACGAAAAATACTTCAAGGGTGTAAATAAGTTTGACACTTCTAGCAATACTCCCTCAATTTCAGGTCTCTCAGCATCTTACAACAAACAACTCCTAATGTTGAAATCTGTCAGGGCTACAGAATCCAATACACAAAACACAAAACATTTCTTCTTATAATGCCTTTATTCTAACATCTACAAATGTATGAAATGATATATATACCAGGTATAAATATAGCATTAAATGTACATAAATGTTTCCTTACCTGGCTCTTGCATTTCAGCAGTTATCAACTATTCGAAAATGAGGTCATTCTTTTAAAAATGGGATGAGACATTGAAATATCACAAGAATAGTCTTTATTGTTTGGCTACTTGCACAAGCCATGAAAGCGAAACATGACACATAAACTAACTCATCCACTGCATGGAAGGAACACAGCCGACAATGAAAATATGGATGCTTGTTTAAAGGGAGAATGGGTGTCAATTCAATGTTTTAGTAAATAATAGTACCACAATGAACATGTCATGGGGTGCTGAAGACCCCTTCTACCCCGGATCTCAACGGGTCGAATCGGAACATGACCTGTGTCATTGTATGAGTGAGTGAGTTTTCCAATATTCCAGTTATAACTCGGCCTATCAGCTTAATGTGGGGGGAAAACCCGAAATGATGCAGGTCTCAGACGTTTACTACTTCGGTGAAACCCACGACCATGGGTATGGTGCTGACAGATCTAGAAACAAAATCGGGACGAACCTGGATGATTATTATAGAAGAGGGAGGTTTTGTTTGTGCTGCTTTCAGAAATGCTCTGTATAACTAACTACACGATACATAAACTACTGGACAAAAACAATATGCCCTTGAAAATATGATATCACCAAAAAACTACAAACGTAATCAAAACGTTACTAGGCTAGCCTGTTGTGAGATACTCATTGCTATGAGTCATGTAATCTCGCCTATGATACCCGTGTCAAATACATCACCATAGAAATAGCATTTTATGGGTTGTTTTTTGACACCATCAACCATGAGTGAATAGTTTCTCTTGCCCGGAAGTATGCCGTCTCTAGATACTATAAGAAACAAAAGTATATCTAAAGAATCTAAATTAATCTAAATAAATAATGATGTTAATTAAGAGCACAAAACATGGACTGGTCGGCATGGTATCTCAGTGGGATAGCACTATAAAACTAGCATTAGTCCGGGCTAGTACAAGCAGAACATATACACAGACACAGAGACACAGACACACAGACACACACAGAGACACACACACACACACACACACACACACACACACACACACACACACACACACACACACACACACACACACACGTGCATGAACGTTGCGATATTAGAGCAAAAATCTTGGACGCAACGTTAAACCCCATTTCACCTCACCGGTTGCTTTCAATAGTCGTAGAATAAAGATCATTTTGCGGAACATGGCCTTAGGGGATATTGGGTGACTATTTTCCAGAAATCATCACATTGGTCATTCACAAACGAATTCTTAAGCTTTCCTTTCTAATAGTAGCATAGCCATTTTGCCACCTTTGAAATAACTGACTCAAATAAGCGTCGAGTTTCTTCGCGAAATTTGACTATTTTATTGCAAGGTGTTCAATAGACTATAATACTCGATGTCTGTACCTTACACGTTCCAATCTGGTTTGACACCTACCTATCGGTTTACTCTGATACCACTACAGTTCATTACCATGCGTTCAATAACCATCACTACCAGACACTTTCCCATACAGTGTACAGGTCACGTTACTGGGAAACACCTGCCAATAAATCCCGGCGATGTCCCTGTACATAGAGGTGACGCGGGGTTCAACGTCAGGTCCAAGATTATTGCATTATATAGCGACGTGCATGCACGTGTGGGTGTGTGTGGCTGCTTGTACTAGTCCGGACTGATGCCGATTAAAAGTGCAAGCCCACTGGGATACCATGCCGCAGTTTAAGATGAATACCCCGCTCAGACAAAGTATATTGACTACGAGCCGATCAGTCCTTGTTTTAGCCCCTTAATGCCGAGCGACAGACAGGGTAACAACAAGTACCATATTTTAACGTCTTTTGGTATGACGCGGCCGGGGATTAAACCCCGGACCTTCCGCTCTCCGGGCGGACGCTATACCACTAGACACCCTGTACATAGAAGAAATTAGACTAACATATAGTATATAATTTTTTTATTACTAAATAAATTTCTCTCCTAATTAAAAAAAATCCTGATGCTGATTTCACAATGTTGAATAGAGCTAGCTAGAGCGGGTTAGACTTGCTTTTGTATAAATCTAGATTGGTTTTGTTTCACAAAATACATATATTCCACGTGTTTCAGCGGTGAATGATGAAGAGGATGAAGTGTTCACCAAGTTCAGTTCCAAATAAATATATAGGGTCACGGGTGGCCCAGTCGTCTAAGGCGCCGCAATTCGCTATGCAGAGTTGCGTCCCTTGGGCACACCAGAAACCTATGATTGTGGGTTCGAATCCCGGTTCGCCCCAATTATGTTTCTAGGTTTGTCAGCACCATGCCCGTGCTCGTAGGTTTCACCGAAGTGGTAAACGTCTGAGACCTGCATCACTTCGGGCTTTCCTCCCACATTAAGCTGACACGCCGTGATAACTGGAATACTGTTAAAAGCGGCGTTAAACCCAACTCACTCACTCACTCCAAATAAACATATGAAGCTTGACACCCACCCTAACATTGGTTCTGGAATAATGTGAGCTGAAATGGGGTTTAACGTAGCGTTCAAAATTATTGCACTTATATAGCGACGTGCATGCACGTGTGTGTCTAGCTGCTGGTACTAGTCCGGACTTACGCCAGCTTTATAACGACCACTGAGATACCATGCCGCAATTTAACATGGATACCCCTCTCAGACACAACATACTGACTCCGAGCCGACCAGTCCGTGTTGCATCTCCTTAATGCCGAGCACCAGACAGGGTAACTCGTACATGTACCATCTTTTAGCATCATTTGGTCTGTCTCTGCCAGGGGATCGAACCACCGGCCTTCCGTTCTCTGAGCAGATGCTCTACCACAACGCCACGGGGCCAGTCCCCGTTATAAAGTTAATATGAGGGTGATGTGTATTTCCTTGAGTCAATATTTATTTCTGCTTTACTATGATTTATTCCTTTATTCACTTTACGGGGTGTTAACTATGTACAATAAAAGATAATATCAATAGTGAGTGAGTGAGTATGGTTTAACGCCGCTTTTAGCAATATTCCAGCAATATCACGGCGGGGGACACCAGAAATGGGCTTCACACATTGTACCCATGTCGGGAATCGAACCCGGGTCTTTGGCGTGACGAGCGAACGCTTTAACAACTAGGCTACCCGACCTCCCCGATAATATTCATAAGAATACATAACAAAATGAATTAGTAAATCCATACATTTATTAATGAGAAATGGTATCTACAATATATAGATTTTGCAAATGTCTACATTAGCTGACCAATATTAGTGCTGGATGGACAGCATCGGCGCTGGTGGGGGAGTCCAGTGGTTAAAGTGTTCGCCCTTCATGCTGGAGGCCCGGGTTCGATTCCCTATATGGGTACAATGTGTTAAGCCCATTTCTGGTGTCCCCCACCGTTATATTGCTGGACTATTGCTAAAAGCGACGTAAAACTAGACTCACTCACTAACTCACCGAGAGCATCATTTCCGAGAGCATGGTTGCAGGGATACCTTCCGACTTCGAGTTTCTCATGTCTTCACGTGGAGGTTGCTAATCGTTTGTTTTTTTGTTCGTTTGTTGTTTAATCCAGCACTCAGCAATATTCCAGCTGTTTGACGGCGGTTTGTAAATAATCGAGTCTGGACCAGACAATCCAGTAATTGATACCATGAGCATCGATCCACGCACTTGGGATACGATGACATGCATCAACCAATAGAGCATAAACAATCACCCGATGCTGCTCAGAAGTGAATAATGATTCGATACCAAAAAGTAAATGATTACCCAATTCCACAAGTAAACAATTACCAGATTCCAACACGTGAACAATCACCAGATTCCAACTGTGAACAATCACCAGGCTCCAACTGTGAACAATTACCCAATTCCACAAGTGAACAATTACCAGATTCCAACTCTGAACAATCACCAGGCTCCAACTGTGAACAATCACCAGATTCCAACTATGAACAATTACCAGATTCCAACTGTGAACAATTACCAGATTCCAACTCTGAACAATCACCAGATTCCAACTGTGAACAATCACCAGATTCCAACTGTGAACAATCACCAGATTCCAACTCTGAACAATTACCCAATTCCACAAGTGAACAATTACCAGATTCCAACTCTGAACAATCACCAGGCTCCAACTGTGAACAATCACCAGATTCCAACTATGAACAATTACCAGATTCCAACTGTGAACAATTACCAGATTCCAACTCTGAACAATCACCAGATTCCAACTGTGAACAATCACCAGATTCCAACTGTGAACAATCACCAGATTCCAACTCTGAACAATTACCAGATTCCAACACGTGAACAAGATTCCAACACATGAACAATCACCAGATTCCAACACGTGAACAATCAGCAGGCTCCAACTCTGAACAATTACCAGATTCCAACACGTGAACAATTACCAGTCAATAATCACTCGATATTAACAAGTAAACAAATTGCTAATACCCCAGAAGAGCAACAGCCCGATAAGTGAACAATTAACTCATACGGTGGACAATATTACTCAATATCTCAAGTGAATAACTCATACAACAGGCGAAGAGACAATATACACGACATGTTTCGACTTTTGCATGTGTTTGTGATGGGTACCACCGGTGTGGCAGGATACGCTACCTTTTCGTAAACACCTGGTATCCTCACTAGTTCATTGTGATTCGTGAACACACGCTCATGATACAGTCGGAATCATACAATGGAGTCTGCTTTAAGCATAGATTTCGTATCATTATGGAAATGTTTGTTTTTTTTGTCGCTTTTATCTAGTGATAGAAAAACCGTAAAAACTCTTCAACACAATAATATTGATGATACATCATTATGTTAATTTTAGAGAAACTGTAAAGAAAATCCAATAAATATACTTTGGAAAATATTTACTTCGAGATATAAGTAAAAATGTTGAAAACATATATTAAAAAACTTTAAATGGAGAAGTTACAATTCATCAGGAGATGTTTTCAAATGGTCGAAAGAGCTAAACCCAACGTTGCTGAATGAACACGATGGTTTATAGTAGATGTGTGATCAACAACTGTTGTAGCAGTTTTTATCAGGAGAACTTTACGACCAAGAGCGGTGGGAGTACTAACGCAGAGCTGTCGACGATGTCATGTGTTGGACAAAAACTACCTCGTTCTGTATCAATCTCGGGATGGGAGAGCAGCTGAGAATATTTCTGAAATCACAAAACAAATGATTTTAATTTTTTTCCCAGTTGTTTAAGACTTGATAATTATCAAACATGTAAATGTAGAGTTCCAAGTTCGACCTTGGGCCCGATTTTATTGTTCCTTGGCGGTGATTTTGATCTTAAATGAAAAGGACTGATTTGTTTTTCCCACAACACCATCAGTCGACGTATTCTTGCATGAAACCAGCCGACAGGTTATGGGGGGTTGACAATGAATGTATCATGCGTTTCTTTTGTCTCTAAATTCATACAGAAAATTGAAACATTGTTAAGATATGAAGATAGTGTTACTTTATTAGCTAGTTCATGTGGCTTACAAATTAAGTAGGTTACACCTTTGTCTGAATACATACCATATAAGCTGAGAAAAATTGCTAAAGGGTTCTGTATTGGAGCCCACTGAAAAACGTACAAGTCTGTCGACCATGTTACTATCGCCAAGCTGATATAATCTTATGAGCGTAAAGAAAATCTTTAAGTTTCAGTCCGGCATTTTAGGATTTTGTCAATTTCATTTTAATCGCATTTTGGTGCATGTGGTTGAAATATGAATCGGGTACTGACATTTTAAACATACTCCCAGACGTAAATAAAATGATGAGCAGGTGCTTTTTTCTGTAAGTTGTATTGTTGTTAGACAATTGATAGAGAATTTGCGTATTCTTGAAATGCTATCGGTTGTGATTATTTAACTCTAACCTTTTAAAATTGTTGTGATGCTCAGTCGATGACGTATCAATATCAGTATATATAGACAAATGTCAGTTGAAGAGGAAACAATTATATTTCACTCAAAAGCACCACGGCGTATGACTATGAGAATTGCTACGAGTATTATTAATTCCGTTCAAATAAAAAAATATATGTGTGTGTGTGTGTGTGTGTGTGTGTGTGTGTGTGTGTGTGTGTGTGTGTGTGTGTGTGTGTGTGTGTGTGTGTGTGTGTGTGTGATAACTCCTCGTTATTCGATGAAGTACATATACTTTTTATTCGTATTTTATTTCAGATCGAATAACGAGTTGTTGTTACTTGCTTGATGGCGGTATAAGGATCAAAACCGAAACGTCGTCTTTACATTATTAAAGAAGTTTATATCCATAAATTGTGTCTACTTTGAGATGTTCCTATATTTAAAATATGTGTAAACTGTGTGATTAATAGTCCATGGTACCCAGTTCCAATGCCGTAAAGTTCGTGATCGGTGTTTCTCACAGATGTTATTGAACTATTATCAATTAAATGAATTTGTCAGATTGATTGTAAAAAGTTTCTTCAGTAAATATTTTTGTTTACTCTTTCTGATATTGGACATACAATAGTGATAGAATAGGTGATGTAAAATGTTGCGTTCAAGATTAGTGTGTGTGTGTGTGTGTGTGTGTGTGTGTGTGTGTGTGTGTGTGTGTGTGTGTGCCTGTACCAGTCCAGACGGATGCCGATTTATAGTGCCAGCTCACTGAGATACCATGCCGCAGTTTAACATGAATACCCCACTCAGACACAGTATACTGACTCCGAGTTGACCAGTCCTTGTTTGAGCCCTTTTATGCCGAGCACCAGACAGGGTAACAACAAGTACCATCTTTAACGTCTTTTGGTATGACGCGGCCGGGATCGAACACACGACCTTCCGCTTTCCGGGCAGACGCCCTATCCACAAGACGGTAATACTTGTTACTTACTGAATTACAGATCACTCAAATAATTAATTTATTCAGACGAAATCAGACATGTTAATGGAAATATATGATCTATAAAGCAAAATTACGACAATATGCAACATCGTAGTAAAAATATCTTTTACGAATCTACCATCAGATGGATCCACCGGGAACTGTTTATTTTCGTGATAAGGCTAAGTTTCATATATACTACACGGAGGCCAAATTTATCTTTGAAATATGTTTGCATTTTGTCATTGTTGAAGCGCGTTGAGTGGAAGATTTTGTTGATAAATGAGGAACATGAGTTATTTATTCTTGTTTTTCATATGTTATTAGTATAATAAATCTAAATGGAAGTGAGTCACGCACTGAGGCGTCCACCTGCCAAGCCGTGTCACTTGGACATTTTTATGAAACACACGTTTCTGCAACATCCAGACCTACCTGAATAGAGTATCATTACTTTCCTCCGGCCTCACGAGTGGTCCCTGCTAGTAAATCTCGCCCCTTACTCTACTACGATCATTCTCGCGTCTTACTCTACATCCATGACGAAAAGTGGGAGCGGGGTCTCTGAAACGAGCGATGAATATTTATTTGATGATTTTAGCAGGAAAACCTCACGGAATAAGATGGAGGAGAATTGGACTTTACCAGATGTCGCCCCAAGACCTCCAGAACGTACTTCAAGCTTCCAGAAGAGCCCAGAAGAATCGCGCTGTCTTTTAACAGCAGACCTCGAGCTACAGATGGTTAATACTTTAAATACAGGACTAATTCGAGAATAAAACCTTCAAAAAACTGGCGTGGGAAAGGTACGTCCGTCCAACCCCCCGCGGAGTTTGAAAGCAACTCTCTCCGCATGAACTAAAGTGAAATATTACTAATGTTTTATACCTACCCTGTTTTAAATATATTTTGCCACATGGAAACATTATAATTCAACAATACTTGGGGGCTGGTTCATATTGCCTGGCTGTTCATGCCGGCTTCAATATGGACAGCCAGATGAAATGACTAAGTAGAGGGGCTTATTGTTATTTGAGCGCCAAGCATTAAGCTATCACGTGGCTACTCCGGTATCATTTAGTTGCCCTTCATCAGTGTGAATGTTAAAGGATCTTAAAGCGGAAGGTTTATTAATTTTTACTTGTATTGCTTTGGGTTACTGAGTTACAGAAAATGAAAGTGAATACAAAACCGAAGGAAACTCATCATGTTCATCTCAGGTAACTAGAACGTTAGACTGTAGTGAAGTCATACCGGCTACACTCAATATAGCTGCTGCTTCTTCTACTACTACTACTACTACTACTACTACTACTACTACTACTACTACTACTGCTACTACTGGAATATTGCTAAATTATTAATTACTACTACTACTACTACTACTACTTTTACTACTACTACTACTTTTACTTCTACTACTACTACTAGTACTACTACTTATACGACTATTCTACTACTTTTACTACTACTACTACTACCTCCACTACTATTACTATTACTATAATTCAGTGAGTGAGTTTGGTTTTACGCCAGATATGGGCTCCACACATTGTACCCATGTCGGGATTCGAACCCGGGTCTTCGGCGTGACGAGCGAACGCTTTAACCACTAGGCTACCCGACCGCCCTCTATTACTATAAGCACCAATGACACAGCTGTTTACTGATATCACTGCTTGCAATAAGCACCAATGACAGTTGTTTACTGATATCACTGCTTGCAATAAGCACCAATGACACAGATGTTTACTGATATCACTGCTTGCTATAAGCAACAATGACAGTTGTTCACTGATATCCCTGTTTGCGATATGCACCAATGACACAGCTGTTTACTGATATCACTGCATGCAATATGCACCAATGACACAGCTGTTTACTGATATCACTGCTTGCAATAAGCACCAATGACACAGCTGTTCACTGACATCACTGCTTGCAAAAAGCACCAATGACACAGCTGTTTACTGATATCACTGCTTGCAAAAAGCAACAATGACACAGCTGTTTACTGATATCACTGTTTTCAATAAGCACCAATGACACAGCTGTTTACTGATATCACTGCTTCCAGTGCGCGCCCGGGCACTGCGTTTAGTTTGTTTGGCATCACTGCTTGCAATAAGCACCAATGACACAGCTGTTTACTGATATCACTGCTTCCAGTGCGCGCCCAGGCACTGCGTTTAGTTTGTTTGGCATCACTGCTTGCAATAAGCACCAATGACACAGCTGTTTACTGATATCACTGCTTCCAATGCGCGCCCGGGCACTGCGTTTAGTTTGTTTGCCATCACTGCTTGCAGTAAGCACGACAGGATATGACAAACAGGTACCAGTGATCGAACAAGGCTCTGTAGCATACTGATGCCCCTCCGAACAGCCGTTTACTTCTACCAGTGCAAGTACCACCACTGTTTCTCCATCTATCACTCCTTTCCGGGGAAATTAACGCCGTTCTCATCAATATTCCAGTCATTAGACGGCGGTCTTGTGAACAACACACCACGCCATCGAGTCACCGACCATGACCATCTTGTCCATTAAGTCGCATCGTACGACCAGCGTAACCCGGAATCACCACGGGGGCACATAAATGTAGTGAGATGAAGATAAACTGGGGAGAGGACACTCAGCTTTGGCCTCGCTGGTTGTACGACATCGTACCCCGAGAGAGTCATTATCATATCATTACACCTTTGTTATCTTAATACTTTTGTTGTCCTTACATGTACATATATTTGCTCTCTGCCTCATGGCATTCATTCACCTGATGAAGGAGTAAGCATATATTCCGAAACGTTTGTTTCCTCGTAATAAAGATGTTGACATCCATATATTCTCTTCCTTATTTGTATCACTTCTAAGTGCCATTCAAAGACCAAGACTAAAGCAAGGCTGGGTTTAACGCCGCTTTGATCAGTATTTCTGTGATATCACGCCGATTTGGGATGAAGTGATGCGGGTCTTAAACATTTACCGTTTAGGTGAAAACCAAGAGCACAGGTGTGATGCGTACAAAATTAGAAACTTGATCAGGGAGAATCTAGGATTGGAACCCACAAGGATAGGTTTCTGATACGCCTAAGGGGCGTAACTCTGCATGGCGAATTGTGGCGCCTTAGCGACTGGGACACACTGGATATTTATTACCGGTACTGTGGACTTTCGTAAGGTTCTCTCAGCACGCCGTAGTCTGTTTTACAGACCCTGATACAAATATATATCAAATACAGCCCATGGAAGTCTATAATGTTTGGCAAGTCTAGATTACAGTAGAGAGTATCTGGGCTCCCTTTTATGATATTTTTATTAAGATATTTGAACAACAGGGTTTTTTTTCAGTACGACATATCCATTTCAGAGACTAAGCACGCCGGGGAGCCAGGTTCTGTGAAACCCAATTTACTTGCCCCGTCGTGTTATTGATAGAGTATTTTAATAGTGGTGTACGATCACACACACCACATTAAGTAAACGTCTAACGTTTTTAAAAATTACCATGGGTTAGCTTAAAGGGTATAAAGCGTTTGCTCGTTATACCTAAATATCTCGTCGATACCCACATTGATGAATTTGTTGAAGCTTTTATAGTTTTCCCAAACGTGATATTGCTAATAGTGTAATATTAGGTGTAAAAAACCATTCCCACTTCATGTCAGAGGTGCTACAGAATTTATGACCCAAATATTATATGACATGTTTCAGTGGCCTGAAAGTACAAACATGTCACGCTATATATGCTGAGTCATCAATTAAACCACAAATCATGTCCCACAAACTTCGTGAAATCCAATTAGGATTATTTAAACAACTATTACATATTTCATCATGCATAGCCCTATATGTCGTTAACGATTTATAAAGAGTTCAGATGTATGGGACTTCAACAATATAAAGACAGAATCACTTCGCACCTCTAGCCCTTGACAAGTTACTCAAATATCCATGTGCAAATTTTCAAAATTCTGTTTGAAGTCAGCATCCTAATGACCACGACGCATGTGAAAGTCATCAACAACTGTTTTATTTATACAAACATACCTTCTGTCGAGAGAGTCAGCTTCGTTAACATAGAAAACAGACCCATAGAACATTACGTAAGTTTAACTGATGTGCGTGAAAATAGAAGACGTAGCCTATTGGCAGTATTTTGACGTTAGGGAATGATCTTACATGTTTTTTGTGTTTTGGGGGAATTCGGATACCATTGGGGCTGTATTAAACAGCAAACGAGAGAGAATGATGAATGCCTATTGGACGTTTGTGGAGTTGTTCGGTGCAGTTGCAGTCAGCTTTTTGCATCATTCTCGATGAAAAACTAAACATCGGGGTTATTATCTTTGATATTTTTTGTTGAATTACATTTGCACTCATTAACGACGCACCATCACATTGTGTCAACGTTAACGAAGTTCTTTTAAGTAACAGTGGGAAAACAATCGAATTATTAATTAAGATTACATAATAAATTGTACAATAAGAGTTATTAAATAGGAAAAATATATTTCTACAAATTCGAAATAAATTTAAAAAAATAATATAACTACAAAACGTTTTGGAATAAAATCCTTTATCGAAAAAAAACAAACTTTTTTTTTAAAGAAACGGCAACTTTTTTTGGTCGTACTTGAATCTTTTCCTAAAGAAATATGTTCTCTGGAAAATCATTTAAAAACAACTGGAGCAAGACCGAGCATCTGTTGTTATCACTGTGGGTTACTGACACAGCGGTCATACGGTCAGATTGTGATTTACGGGAGTCGAACTCTGTTTGTTTAATATTGGGAAGCAGAGCGGGGCGTTTCTAGAGCTGGTTGATCAATTATCTGAGAGAAGATATGGAAGTCAGCCACAGTCAACACAATTTGACAACGTGGTTGATTTTGGTTCTTTTATATCAAGAATTTCCTCTTACTGGTGTATATAGTCTGAATCAAATTCGATATGTAGCCTGATAAAGGCATATTATTACGTTTTGTTTATTAAAACAATATGGGAAAGACGGAGACAAGCGAACCATTAATAAAAACGCGGTGTTTATAGTATTAAACATAATTTGTTTTAACTTAACGATTTCATACTTGAGAATTTTCTAGGATAGTTAATTTCACTTACGTAAAATTGCTTTAGGTGTGTTTAGTTATTCAAATCAAACAACGCCGAAAAACAAATGATGCTGAAAAAACCCAAAGTAACGAAACCAAGAATTCAGTCATGTAGCATAAATACTTTCAATGATCACATTGTTCAAAAATAACCAACGAGAAATAACGAGCTTTATTTAGAGGTCTCGGTTTTGTTAATAAAAGAATAAATCGTATTCTCTTAAAAAGAGTAGCATTCGCCTATTCTGTAAAGGGGAAAAACACAACAATAACTACAATATAATATTAAACAAACACGTAGTTTTCTTCTCATTTTTGTCCGATTACTGAGTTCTATCTCAGATTTTTATTTCAGCTGGAACTGATGTGGCACATAATGATTAAAACAAACCCTTCCTTGGAGAGACTTTAACAGCTGACGAGGACGTGAACGAACAAAGGGGAACAACTCTTTCTGAGATAGAGGCACTGAACACCACACTCGTCACCACTCGCCTCTTTCCGCGACCCCCGGCTTGTCTTGTAGGACACGAGTGGGCACTTACGCAAACAGTCTTTGCTGATTGACATTTGGACATGGATTGATTATTAAAAAGTTTTAAAACACGACAAACGATGCCATAATGTATTTCTTCTTAAAGCAGTTTTAAGTTGCTGTTTTAATGCATCCTATACGTGTACAAATGTTAGTGTCTTTTAAGCCAATTGATGACTGGATACAGTGTATGCGTGACGCTTTAATAAACAATATTCTACTACTACTACTACTACTACTACTACTACTACTACTACTCCTGCTGATGCTGCTACTGCTACTGCTACTGCTACTACTACTACTACTACCCGAATATATGGGTTGTGTAATTCTTTTCTGTATCGATGAGGAAGATGATAGTACGTCACAACATAAAACGATGAGCTGTATAGTGAGTGAGTTGTGTTTAACGCTGCTTTTAACAGTGTTCCAGTTATATCACGAAGTGATGCAGGTCTCAGACGTTTAACACTTTGGTGCTGACAAACCCAGAAACATAATAGGGGCGAACCGGGATTCGAACCCACAATCATAACTTTCTGGCGTGCCCAAGGGACGCAACTCTGCACAGCGAATTGTGGCGCCTAAGACGACTGGGGGCTAAGCTGTATAATTGGAATGAATGAGTGAGTGGGTGAGGTTTTACGCCGCCTTTAGCAATATTCCAGCAATATCACGGCAGGGGACACCAGAAATGGGCTTCACACATTTTACCCATCGAACCCAGGTCTTCGGCGTGACGAGCGAAAGCTTTAACCACTAGGCTACCCGACCGTACCTGGAATGAATGAGATGTTGAAATTCAGAGATGAATTAATATAGGATAAACTGAATGAGTTAAAAGAAAAACATAACATCGACTCAATATTACGTTTTATTTATTTAAACAACGACAGACATTTGGCTGAGGCCGAAGTAGTTCAATAATTTGCATGTTTTGTGTTTCATATCCTAGAACCATGACGTACATATTTTTGTCACGTTGTTGATATAGTTTGGTTCCTTTATAAAAGCTATTAACATCTATGCTATACACACACTTTTAAGTTTGTTTGTTAAACGCCGCACTCGGCAATATTCCAGATTTTAGACGGCGACCTGTAAATAATCGAGCCTGGAACGGACAATCCATGTGCAGTCGATCTACGCAATTGGGATACGATGACATGCATCTACCAAGTCAGCAAGCCTGACCACCCGATCCCGTTAGTCGCCTCTTACGACAAGCATGATCATCACGAGTACACTTTTAGCAGATACAGCACTAATCAAGTATATGAAACAATAAAAAGCCTCTTGCTTCCAGATGAAAAGCATTTCATTTTATTACATTGCGTTTATACCATTTCAAGATTTGTTTATTTGATGTGCAAGTTTAAATAGCCTCATTTGAAGTCTTTATGGAGAAAGCAAGGTTTTACTGGCATTGTCCAACCAGTGACTTTGCAAGGGGCCTGATTGTCGCTGGTTAGGGTTATGGGTAATGCATATTTGTGTTTGAACGTTATATTTTACAAAATAAATGACTTACAGTACAAAGTTTAATTACTGAAAGAGTTGATCGAGCGCTGTAAACATGTGTACTAGTTGTATGTACATGCATGTTTGGTGTAAAAACGATTAATAATAGAAAGTGTCGGTCAGCAGTCCAAGTATTTCGCAAACACAATGTGCAAAAACTACCGCATACGTCCCCGTCATGTCACGGAAGGTGTTAGTTAATTAGCGACCCAAATTGGTTGTTGTAATGAGTTCATAATAAAATAAAACAATATTCTTTTAGAGATAACTCTGACTGAGCAATTTGCAGTCCTAGACAGTTTAATTCAAGTCATGTCCTTGAATGGCATTGATACACATGAGAGAGAGAGAGAGAGAGAGAGAGAGAGAGAGAGAGAGAGAGAGAGAGAGAGAGAGAGGGGGGGTAGAGAGAGGGGGGAGACAGAGAGAGAGAGAGAGAGAGAGGGGGGGGAGAGAGAGAGAGAGAGATAGGGGGGAGAGAGAGAGAGAGAGAGAGAGGGAGAGAGAGAGGGGGGGGGGGGGAGAGAGAGAGAGCGAGCAAAGCAAACCCTCTAGTCAGATTCAGAGAGTGTATGGATGTCAACAGAGCGTTTCGGAGTGTATACTTGCTCCTTCATCGGGTGAAGGAAGGACGTAGGAGTAAGTATATACTCCATGACATTGTGTCCCTTGTAATTAAGTTGACATCCATAAATTCTCTCTCTTGATTCAAGTCGTTCAGCTGCCACCTTGTTTGTCGGCTTACTGATATTTTGTTATCAATCCTGTCAATTCAACGATATTTTAACTTTTGACGGAGACGAGCGTCGTGTATAATTGAACCAATCAAATTGTTGAAAAGTGATAAATCCTAAACTGAGAAATTACCGAAAAGTTAACCCTCATCTTTTTCCAATTTCGGTATTATTTACCCTTATAAATAGAGACGTTGTTTTACTTTCACATATTTTACTAAATAAAATGCATACTGGAAACGGGGGACATATCGCAGTTTCTTTATAACTGCGTCAAATATATAGTGTACATTTCATTCTTCAGACAATTTCATTCTATAGACAAGGTTTGAATTTAATGACATGTTTAGTTTTATTGTTGTTTAACGCCGCACTCAGCAATGATATATATATATATGTGTAATATGTGACACTAAATAAAAATTATTATTATTTTATCTATATATTTGAGAGTATTGTGGATTTGCGCGAAATCAGGAAACTGAGAAACCCTATTCTAGGTTAAAGTGGCTTCATTTGCATAACGGTAAATGGTATCGAGCCTTCGTTAACCCAGGTTGTCTATTTAAGTCTGAAATAGATTTAGGGGCGGTCGGGTAGCCTAGTGGTTAAAGCATTCGTTCGTCACACCGAAGCCCCGGGTTCGATTCCCGACATGGGTACAATGTGTGAAGCCCATTTCTGGTGTCCCCCGCCGTGATATTGCTGGAATATTGCTAAAAGCGGCGTAAAACCGTACTCACTCACTCACTTAAATAGATTTCCTGTAGGGCTGTGACGAGTCCAGATTTACTACCCGGGTACCCATTGTAGGTCTGAAAGAGCTGGGTACAATATGTCTGACTGGGAATTGCTTTACTGCAGCCTTGGCAAAAACTGTTTAGATACATGTATCAAACGATCAGATTCATACACTGAAGCAGACTGAAGCTGACTGAAGCTTTATCTTTACTCAAACATGTCCACGTCAAAAGGAATGTGTGCATCGTCAGATAGAAATGTCAACACTAGCGACATGTAGTGTGACCACTGAGCTACAGTCACTGTTTGTCATTAAATATATCACGTGACTAACCACTGGTCCGGGTAGTACTGTGGGTACAGTGGGTACCTGGGTCCTAGTCAGGACCCATCCGACCCTAGTTCCCGAGTTACCCATCCCAGCCCTAATTCCCCGGCTAAACCACCCTCGTCTGGAAAAGAATATTTACTTTTTTTAAAAAAGAAACAGATTTCGGATTCAAATGGAATTTTAAACGATCGAATTTGAGTTCTTATGAGTAGGAATATTTCCTTTAAAATAAACCTGTTGCCTGTATACGTTAACGGGGGTGGGGGTGAAGATTTGAAAACGTAAAATCATGTATTATATAAATTTACCACATTGTTTTTGACATTGACAGCATCACTATCCAACTATTCTTCTTGTCAAGAAGACCGCCTCCGTCGTCTAGTGGTAGAGCGTCCGCCCGGAGAGCGGAAGGTCCGGGGTTCGATCCCCGGCCGGGTCATACAAAAAGACGTTAAAAGATTGTACTTCTTGTTACCCTGTCTGGCGCTCGGCATTAAGGGGCTAAAACAAGGACTGGTCGGCTCGGAGTCAGTATACTGTGTCTGAGTGGGGTATTCATGTTAAACTGCGGCATGGTATCTCAGTGAGCTTGCACTATAAATCGGCATCAGTCCGGACTAGTACAAGCAGCCACACACACACGTGCATGCACGTCGCTATATATGTGCAATAATCTTGGACGCGACGTTAAACCGAATTTCACCTCAAGAAGCTGAAATTGTCAAAAGGAATCTTAATATGTTTTCTATGAATTGGTATTTCCTTTTAAAATTGGAAAGTAAAAAGCTTATTTTTACTTGTGTGCGAGAGTTTCGATAAAAAGATTTAAATTCCCATAAAACGTACAAGTACTTTTTGATAGGCACGGTAAAGACACATTCAACGTTTAAAGTGTAATAAATAATTAAATCAAAACAAAACACAGCAGGCAAAGTGGTTCATTTACGGTAATTTATAACATTGAGATATTTAAATTCTGATTTACTACCCTCTAGTTCGACGGACCTCCGTGAGAAAGGGAGACAATCCAAACAAACATGGCTGACTTGGAACAAAGAACGGACTCCCGTCGAGGTAGTTGTATTATTGTTGGTGTGTGCTTAAATCATTACACATGTGATGCAGTAAATCATTACGAGTGAGAGTCTTTAACCGTTTGACCATTTGTTGTCTCACGTGCTACTTGTGGTCGTCATATGTCAGATAGAGTTACTTCCCTTGTCACGACTGTCATAAATCAGTTTTAGACGGATCCTCTTTGTGCCGTCACGGTTGAGGACCCGTGTTATGATTCGAAACAAAAGATCTCATTTGTCTAGTTACTTTCTAATGAGTATGAAGGAATTAGTTCTACCATTACGTAAAACGTGCCATCCATATCTTTAACAGTGGAAACATGTGGTTTTCATTTTCTGCAAGCACGTGCATTCATGTAATTTAAGATTTCATCTACACTTGTTGGATAAAATGATGAACTTTAACGATATGAACTAATTATAAGAAGTATGTTTAAAATACGCACAGTGATAACTTCTTTACATCCAGATGCAGAAATGTACCCAAGCCAAAATCAGAATACAGTAATTAATTTAAGATACTTACCTGTACTACCTGTGCCCAACAACGACACCTTCGGCCACAGGAGCTCGTTTCTGGTCAGTGAGTGAGAATGGTTTTACGCCGCTTTTAGCAATGTTCCAGCAATATCACGGCGGGGGACAACGGAAATGGGCTTCACACATAGTACCCATGTCGGGAATCGAACCCGGGTCTTCGGCGTGACGAGCGAAAGCTTTAACCACTAGGCTACCCGACCGCCCTACTGGTCAGTAAATAAAAATATGTATCATCTACTTATATATTGGAGTTATATATTTGTCTTTACCGTTTCTCTGGTACTATCCACGTCCTGTTGTTGAAGCCAATATACTGAGAGCCTTTATAGACATTTAGAACAAATTTCATAACAAAAGTACTTTCTGAGTTTGTTCGGTTTAAGGTCTATACACACGAAGACGTGGTTGCTCACTGCGAGGGAGTGGCCAGACCGACTTACGTTTTGTCTCCCATACTGAAAACAGATGTTCCCCAAATGAAAATATACTCTTGAAAATTGGATTGTATCACAAACGTTAAAAAAAGGTTGGCTGTAAACTGTCGCCGAAACACTGCAAACTTAAGGTTGAAAACACAACTTTGATACCCGTATCACATATACATCACCAGCGAATAACCCGTCCATTTTTGTTTCCTTTTTAGCCACCATCAAACATGGGTGTATACTTTCTTTTGCCTGGCAGTGTTTTTGTAACATTTTAACGTGATTCCAGAACAGTTTGTTACCGTCATAAATATATGAATATGTTATCATTTAGGTATACGTACATGCCTATGTTGCAACATCTCCCCTAGCTGCAGTTTTATAGCTACTGTCGCACACCAGATCCTGTGATGATATCAGCTAGCCCCTGGACAACACAGTGATTCCAAATTTAAAATATTTAATTAAAATGTTAAGATTTATTTTCTTTCATTAAAACACTCATGCAGTGTTTCCCGTATAAAATTACTCAGATGTTACTTTCTTTCAATTGTGGTCGACTTGATATTTTTTCGTAGGTTTGCCTGAACCTAAGTCAATTCGTATTGTGTCAATATTTGTACAAGTATCACTTGTCCCCAACTTGATTCAAATAAACTGTTTTCTATAAAAGAAATCCAGGGGGACAACTGTGTCAATGTGTAAAATCAGTCAATGTATGTATAATGACTGACAATTTACGTAGGCAATTCACAAAACGCCTAAACATTTCAGTTATTTTACAACTGGGAGTGGGTGGGGGTTTGGGCCGGGGTATTCTTATACTCAGTTTGTAAAATGATTTAAATATTTTGGCATTTTATTAATTTAATTTAAAAGTTAATCACATTTTACACATTGATTTCACAGCTTGACTGTAACATGCATACATTGTACATCTTATGTTTAAAGCTAAGTTTACAAATATAGCATAATCATTTACATATAACCATAACTGAAAATAGACAGCGACGTAATAAAATAGACTATCAATATCTGCGTCAGTGAAGCCTCTATTGTCCTGCTGTATAAGGCTTCACTTCTTGAACATCTCTGGGCATACTTTGAACAGGTCATGCTTTCCTATTCAAGTACGTAACAACTGACCGGACAGGCTATTAACAACAGACTACATATGTCTATTTGAAATCTTGGAATGCAAATTATGCAATTCAACATTTCACGCTTGACAGCTATTGAAACAGGTGCGTCACCCCCAGGCACCTATCGAGCCATATAAGGTAGTAATAATACATACCAAGCGATAAATATAAACGTTTCTTTCCTTAATATATTGGATCAAAGATTGTATTATGAATCTGTAGATTAGTCCTTTATTTACTAATATATATAAAAATAATATCATTTAACATTGTCTTTGTCTACATTTATATTTGATAGCATATTTTTATTTATTATATTTATCGACTGTAATAGATACTACTTTCTTAAACATAATCGTTATAATGTAGCCATCGCTGTCATTCGACACAAGACGCCATAGCATATAAAATATTACAAACTTTCCGTGTTATCATCACAATTAATTATATATATTTGTCTTTTGCAAAGAAATAAGATGTTAGAGAAAGAGGAATACTTAATGTTTTACTTTCATGATGTAATCAAAATCAATTTAAAGGAACGAATCATCGAGAAAAACACGAGCCCTTGTCACTTGGAATATCCAGCAGAATAAAATATACGTCCATGAATGTAACAGCATGAGCTGAGATTGTGAAATAACAATAGTTACTGTTCACATTGCTCTAAAACAGAAAATATGTTCTTTCTTCTTATATTTCGCCCAGCAATGTGTTTTAAGTTCCGGTGTCTTAGCTATAAAAATGTCACACATTTTTGTATGGTAAGTTTTCCGTGTAATTAAAATCACACTGAACATACTGACGCCATGACGTAAATAGTGTTTATTATGTTGGAGAACGAAACACTAGCGCAGTTTGAGATTCATCTGAAGCCGTGATACAGCGAACATCTTGAAATTAGTTGTGGTGTCAGTAGTATATAAGAACCATGTACATACCGGAAGTAAAGTGATTCATCCTTCATTGTAGAGTTCAAAATGGTGAGTAGACGTGACTATAGAGAAAGATTTCGTTTTATTAGATATATAAGATCGTACTATTGTTGTCATGAACATGCACGGTGTTAAATTTGCTCCTTATCTTTCTTTTAGGCGAAACTTTCGGAAGATCAGATCATTGGTAAGTAGACACCCCTCATCCGAATATTATGACTTGTCCAGGTCCTGGTGTCAGCCGTTGCAAATATCTAGGCCGCGTATTCATATCGGAAAACTAATGAGTGTTTGGGGCAATACAGTTATATCCAGTGTAAAAGTAAATCCAATGTTTCAATGGGCATCTTTAGGGAATCGCGAGTTAGTTTAGATAAACGATACACCTCTGGTATGTAAACAGGTAAACAACAATAAAAGAAGTCAAGAGACCACACCCATTTTCCTGTTGACGGGAAAAGAACAATCCTTACCTGTTACGCATGCTATTTTCTAGCCCTTTGTTACAATTATATGTGCATTGTCCGGCATAATATCAGGCTAGGCTTTCATATCAACTATTCTCTTCGACCTGATATTAATTTGTAGTTTGATGGTCATGTGGGAAAAGGACATGGCGGTTTTCTGGTCTATCAACTTAAGAACTTATGATGTGACATGTTATGATGAGAAGATGGTAAATCCCCACACCCCACACATCCCTACATTAATGATTTTTTATACTTCTATGTTCTAGCCAGGGGTTTTCTAGCCTACAAATTTTGATGCAGTGGGTTACATGCAGAAGTTTTACCCTTGACCCTTATGCATTTCTGTCATAAGATAGTTAATTCAACGATTGAAAGTTTTTGCATCATTAAACTGCTGCATATAAGCAGATTGTAAGGCTTATTAGAATGCATTTCTTATTTTTCATGAACTGCCCACCCACAAAACTTATTAATATGTTAAGCACTGTCTTGAAAACAACATTTTCAACTCGGCCAGATTCCAACTTTTAGCACCTCCAGCAAAGTGAGGTCACAATGTACATTAGAATCAAGTTTATTTGGGTAGATTTATAACCGACTGAACATGCCGAAGAAAGTAAACAAGAATTCAATTTCCCCCTATGCAGTAAGTTTTGGAAAAAGTCATAAGAAACATGTAGGCCCTATATGTGTTTTACTGGACTGTTACATTTCTAGAGGGCCTGACCAGTCAGGACGGTCACTTCTAACTACAAAACCTTGGTCACTGAAGTACACATTAAATGATTTTGCATGCCCTGTGTACCAGTGTCATCATACAGTGAGCATTTTACTGATTCATGGTTACTTTATATTTTAGTTTTTACCTTATCCTTCATTACTCCTTAATGCATTTACTGCCTTTTTTTAACAGAACAAGTATATAAATGTTAACTTTTTAATATTTTTTTTAATGATATTAGACAATTACGATTTTTAACTTTTTGTCTTTTTTAAAGATGTGTTTGCATATATTTGATAAAAAAAAAAGGGCACCAAGTGTTTAAAAACAGGTCTGAAATTTTGTAATTGAATTCCAACACACAGTAATTGAAATTAAACCATCGAAGAATCAAGAACTAGAGATTCCCCTGACTGCTGACACAGAGTACATTGTGCACCAACATGTATGGCATGTCTGGAACAATCAATGTTTGTATTTTCAGAAATCCAGGAGACTTTCAACCTGTTTGACCAGCGGGGAGATAACAAGATAGCAGCACACCAGCTGGGTGATGTTCTCCGTGCCCTGCAACAGAACCCCACAGAGAGTGAGATCAAGAAGTGTGGATATGCCTCCAACCCAGGTACCATACTAATGAGAGACTGTGAACTGGTATTAAGTCGACTGTGTGCCACACTCCAGCACAGTGGTGACTTAGCATAACACCACTGCCACAGACTAATTTGCATATCTCGTGTCCGGACTTTTCTCTTGTTTGTAAACAAACATGCTTTTTCAGAAATCAGAATAAAATGGACTAATACAAGTATTTAGGGGCACTTTACATATTGTTTTGCATAATTATATAAATATATTACTGCAACTGCGACAGAGAGTTGCATGACAATACATATTTATACATCAGAGTGACCGTACAGCTAGCTTTCCGTAGGGCTTGGACGACAGCACGTGGAGCCGTACAACCAATGTAAACATAGGATAACTACGCAAATGGAAATAGTTTTTCACGATTTAGGATATTTTCTCAATGAAAGGTAACCATTCTATGACATATGTTTATCTAGATATGTAGACTTGTCAAAAATGAAACAGATGAAAAACATATACAATATCTTGAATGGACTGTGTAAGATGTGACGAATTGTCACATGGCGCTGACCTGTGGCAAAGGTACTATGCTGGTCGCATGGAACTCTGGGTAGCAGAGTGACTGTGTACCAGTCTCTGTCTCTGTTGAGGAGTGTTGTGTGCAAAACATCGTCTCAGTGTAATAGCATGTAACTAGGAAATTGATACACATGATCCGATTTATCAGGTCTTTGAAAGGCATTTAGAAGTGATACACATAAGGAAGAGAATATATGGATCATTGGATGTCAACTTCTTTATTATGAGGAACACAACGTATTGGAGTATGTGCTTACTCCTTCATCAGCTGATGATCATTATTCAATTTATGTTTTGAATGATTTACATCCAACTTTCTGTGAGTTTGGGAGTCAGTCTGATTATTTTTTGAGTTTATGCTGTTGGACAACATGGATATATTAAGTATTTGTCGTGACCACTTGTGAGTTTATTTCTCTCAAACAAGCATTGAGTCAAGTGCAGATTATATGCTAAAAAGCTCATGGCATTGTAAGACTCAGGGAATAAATTATTCCACAAACATTTAGGATTTGTTGGTCAGATTGACTTTTGATCACAGGAAACACTTAGGGTAAAAGATTAAGGGTACACAGGACTGGTACTCTGCATGTGTGGAATAAGTAGAAAATGTATATAAGTGAAACAGAGTGAATCTTTCTGAAAGTGATTTTTCAAAGCAGGTATAAATGTGTTATGATCATAATACTCCATTCACATGACTGGACCCGTGAAGATCCGGGTTAGAATAGGTCTTCAGCAACCCATGCTTGCCGTAAAAGGCGACTGTGCTTGTTGTAAGAAGCGGCTAACGGTATTGGGTGGTCAGCCTTGTTGACTTGGTTGATGCATGTCATTGTATCCCAATTGCATGGATTGATGTCAATCACTGGACTATCTGGTCCAGACTTAATTATTTACAGACCGCTGTCATATAGCTAGAATGTTGCTGAGTGCGGCGTTAAACAACAAACAAACAAAATTCACAGTTGGTACAGAAACACGAGTGGCCCAGTCCTCTAAGGCGCCGTGATTCGCTGTGCAGAGTTGCGTATCTTGGATATGCTAGAAACCTATGTTTGTGGATTCTAATCCCGATTTGCCCCGATAATGTTTCCTGGTTTGTCAGCACCATACCTGTGCTCATGTGTTTCATAAAAGTGGTAAATGTCTGCGACCTGCATCACCTCTTGCCCTACATCAAGCTCAAAAGCTGTGATATAACTGGAATACTGTTCAAGGTGGCAATAAACCCAACTCACTCACTCACAGTTGATACAATAACAATGACAACTGACACATTTCAAATATTTTCTCATTTGGTTTGATGGTCAACATTACCCCTTGCCTCACAGCAGTTTCAAGCCAGTTTGCACTGAACATTTCAGATGCTCGCATCTCCTTTGAGGTGTTCCTCCCCATCTGGCAGACAGTCTCCAAGAACCGCACAGTTCCACCTCTAGAAGACTTCATTGAAGGGTTCCGGGTGTTTGATAAGGACCAGAACTTCTACATCTCCAGCGCAGAATTGAGACATATACTCACATCATTAGGTAAATGCATTGTACATTGTATTATTGAAGACCATATATTGGTTGAGGGGGGGCACTTATGGGAGCAGTGTGCTTAATACAGAGAATATGGTACAGTCAGCACTGTTCAAAATTAAGAGTGATGGTCAAGAAGCCCGTCTCATAACCTGAAGATATAGGTTCAATATTTAGGGGTTTTCTACGTTCATATAGCACAGAAGAAATGGATCATGAACACTGGTCCCCTTTTACCTTGGTCATCACCTGTGGCTGTAACCCAACAGCATGGATTGAGCTAAATACTGCTTTCCACAAGTCCGCCTGTTCCAGGCCTTGCTTTGAAGACTAATGTTAGTGACAAGTGCTTACGGTCAAGGGGAGATAACTCTAGATACATGAAGTGATAACGAATGTAAACACTGTCAGTGTGGGGAAATTCTAATGTTGCAAAGTAACTGGTAAGTAATGGCAAGTGATCAAATGTTTGGAACATGTTGCTAGGATATCTGGTAGGGTTGTGAGGATGTAAGTTTGAGTCTGTATCTTGAATAAACAAGCCATGTTGTAACGAGCTGTGTTACGATCTTCCACTGGGTACAGCACTGACACCTTGATGTGACTTTCTGTCACCTCACTGGCTGTAGATGCTGACGGATGTGAATGTTTGTTGCAGGGGAGAAGTTGTCCGATGATGAGGTTGACCAGCTGTTCCAGGGACAAGAGGATGCACAGGGAAATATCAACTATGAAGGTCAGTAAAGGATTTGACTCCGAGCCACAACACACCAGGGATGACTCAGAGTGTGAATTTGTGGGCCATCTGCATCTTTCATGATAGTGCAGAACGTCTGTTGGTGTTTTTTCAACAAGCAAATCCTAGATCAGTGATAGCCGCTGCTATGACACTGCGTTATTTGACATGGAACAATGCCAGTGTGCTTGTGAGATGATTGTAATATGGTGTCTGTGTAGTTGAATGATAAGTACGACTGTACAGTGGTACCATTAAACCTCGATACAGACCTTCTAGACTACGTATTGTTAAATATTGTCTAAATTTGTCAGTATATTGATACAATACGTAAATGAGTCTTTCTTTGGCTTTTGCCATCAATGAAACAAATACAAATACATATTCTAGTGGTATTTGTCACTGTGTAACGTCCCTTGAGGAAGTGTCAATGATGAAGACTCTTGAAGATCATTCCCATCCAAAGGGGAAATGCCGACATATGGCACTATTTTGGTCTTACAAAATGAAGGGCAATCCAAAAGTAGAGGAAACTATGGCAGTATGTTAATCGCAATATGAATCACAATACAGGCCTAGGGATCCTAATATATTGTAGTACAAAATTCCAGGCAATACAGAGATGATTAGACTCTTGTCTGCAAGGAAGCTTGGTAACCATGGTAATATGTGCATCTCATAAGAGGCGACTTAGTTGGATTGGGTAGTCATTCTTGGTGACCTTGATAGCTTGTCATCATACCAGGTGGAGTGAAATGTTGCTCATCACATCAATCACTGGTTTGTCTGGTCCATGGCGCCATGTCATAGTATCCCAATTGCGTAGGTTGATGCTCATGATTTCGATCATTGGATTGTCTGGTCCAGACTCAATTATTTACTGACTGTCGCCATGGCTGAAATATTACTGATTGCGACATGAAACAACAAACAGAACTGACTTACGTGGGTAGAGTTCTCTCACCTGAATTTCTGGTAGATTTGCCATCTCACTGGGGAAAAACATGGCATTGTAACATAGTTTTTGTCGATATAATCAGGTTCTAGGGTAGAAGTCCGAATGAGAGCTAACTGAGATTAAGATCAGTTTCGCATATTATATACCAGATTGTGTGTCAATGCTAATGTGTAAGCAAGTATCCGAAATTAAATTATGTAGTGGTGATTTATCTTGCATATAATTATTGTACTCAAATACAGTAAAATCCCTGATTTATCTCCCATATAATACCATATAAAATTTACGTACATAAAAAAACTCTCTATGGCGAACTGATATCTGATCACCGACAAGCCCATCTACCACTAATTAGTGACGTGTACAGCAAACTGACAGATCACACTCAGAGGTGAATCAACGGTGATGGTTCAACCTAGTTAAACTTGCATTATGTTAATCTTTAATACCTGTACATGTAATTGGACTAATCTTGTCTGTAAAACAAACATTAAACATATAAACTTTATGAGATTGTGTCAAAGTGTCAGGTTTTCTTGCAACATACGAGCATACATGCAGCATATGCAACATAAGATGACGGACGTTTCCAAGCAAAAACGTATATAACAAACTGATTTCTCTGGTCCTTTGTAGTTTGTTATATCCCTATTCTACTGTACACAGCTCATAGGGAGCTCTGCTGTTATGAATATATAGCCGTCTTGTAGCTACACATTTAATTTGTTGACAGATTTCATCAAGATGGTCATGAACGGATGAGCTTCTACCGATGGCTGCTGAAGATTGATGGAAGTCAACATCCTGCCCAATTCCCGTGCAGTTCGGACATCAACGCTCATCTCAAATTGAGATACACTCAAGGGCATAGTGGAGACTTTGAATGTATTGTAAATACTTAGAATGTAAAACAAGAGAAACACCCAGCATCAATAAAACATCATTAA
Organism: Haliotis cracherodii; assembly: GCF_022045235.1. Lineage (NCBI taxonomy): Eukaryota > Metazoa > Mollusca > Gastropoda > Lepetellida > Haliotidae > Haliotis > Haliotis cracherodii. Next base: position 18,491,224 of record NW_027266271.1, read on the forward strand.
CACAATGCATTGTCATGGAATGAGACAGTCTGAAACGAACAGTCTTCTGGATCATTCTTGTTGTAATTGTTTTCAAATATCATGTCCACAAAATTGATTTGTTTTTAGCGCTGTTACTGAACGCTTTGTATTGGTGCCCAAATAGAACATATTTTCCAGAACCTTTACTATTTGGCTTTGACTGATTTTCTTGTTTTGCAGTTTATGTTAGGTTTGTGTTCATTATTCCACCATTTATCACTTATGCTTGTGCAACTTCCATGTGCATGACGCTATACTCTCTTGACCAATATTTCCTAACCATGTTGCAATCTCCAATTGCTAAGTTCAAAATTGTATGACATGTCTTTCATTGTGGTACTGATACATGTGTATTTACTAAAACATTGAATTGACATCCATTCTCCCTTTAAACAAGCTTTATTGGACAGCATCTGTATTTTCATTGTCAGCAGTGTTCCTTTCGTGCAGTGGATGAGTTATTATTTTCATGGCTTGTGCAGTATTGAAACAATAAAGAATATTCTTGTGATATTTCAATGTTTCATCCCATTTTTAAAAGAATGACCTCATTTTCGAAAAGTTGATAGTGCTGAAATGCAAGAGCTAGGTAAGGAAACATTTATATACATTTAATGCTATATTTATACCTGGTATATATATCATTCCATACATTTGTAGATGTTAGAATAAAGGCATTAATAGAAGAAATGTTTTGTGTTTTGTGTATTGGATTCTGTAGCCCTGACAGATTTCAACATTAGGAGTTGTTTGTTGTAAGATGCTGAGAGACCTGAAATTGATTTGACCTGATTTGACTAGGACCCGTGAAGATCCGGCTTAGTATTGGTCATCAGCATCCCATGCTTGTCAATAGATGTGAGCAAAAGGATCGGTGGTCAGGCTCCCTGACTTGGTTGACGCAGGTCATCGTATCCCAATTGCATAGATCTGTGCTCATGATGTCGATCACTGGATTGTCTGGTCTGTATTTGATTATTTACAGTTATCTAGCTGGAATATTGCTGACGTTAAAAAATAAACAAGAAATTGTGGGTTAACTGATACATCACATTCATTAATGGGGAAGTTGGAGAGTCAAAGGCACAATTATTCGCTATGAAGAGTTTGGTCCTCTTTTGCACAGGCATGCCATCATAGATTCGTGTTGATTAAGATTCTTGGTTTGTCAGCACTGTTCCGTGCCATTGCTGTCCCTTGCCCTCGGTTTCATGTAGTGAGTGAGTGTGGTTTTACGCCGCTCTTAGCAATATTCCAGCAATATCACGACGGGGGATACTAGAAATGGGCATCACACATTGGACCCATGTCGGGATCGAACCTGGGTCTTCGGCGTGACGAGCGAACGCTTTAACCACTAGGCTATCCGACCGCCCATCTGTTTCACTAAGGATGCCGTGCATTACTTCAGCCTTTGTCTCTCAATCAGCAGACATGACTGATACACTGCTGAAAGCAGCAATTTTAAGGGATCATCTCTTGCTCTCTCAAGTTATGGTTCCAAGATGGTGTTGAGACATTGATATCATCCTGATAAATGTTCAATATACCACCGGTACTTGCCGAAGAGAAAAATGTATATCAACATATGTACTGAGACATGGTGGAAAGAAGCGGATAAAGCGTACAAGTAACTATTGCCATACAACTACAAAACATGATCTCGGTTTCTGCATTTCTGCATGAAAATGTAACTTTGTGAACAATTAAAATGTTTCATCAGAAAAACAATACAGGATACAATAATGTCTGTTGATATCTCCAAACAATATTCTATTTCAGAGAATATTATCGGTCTACCACTGTATAATGATCCCACATTTCGAGGTCAAACCATATCCACTGGTTAAAGGAGGACTGTATGAAAAAAAATATGATACCCCTGACACTAAGTCTAGTATTCTATCAGGTATTTTTTCTGAAATTCAATAGATCCATTCTACTCATTTAATCCTAAAGGTTTGATACAGCTATTAATAATATTCACTGTATACAATCTGTAGTTCATGGTAATTGGAAGTATTCAATATAACATCTTTAATATATTTTCCTAATGACTTTCTCATGCTACCGCATCAGAGGATGGCGATTTTGAAGTTCATGCTACTTTATCGGTCCGCTTCTCCAAGGGAAACTGCACGTGTTCCCTGAGCATATAATGTGGTAATTACTGTATTCGACGTAATAAGCGCCCAGGGCGCTCTCCAAATAAGAAATAGGGGGCTCATATTAGAATATTATTTTGGTGGAAAAAAACAGAGATGAAAGATAAATTTCATGGTTTATGCTGACAGCCTGAAATGTTGATGTACGACAGATATATTTTTCCAGAATTTAATTGCCCATAATTAACGGTGCATATAACACACGAATATCATACGCGAATAAATAAGTCTTGTGTCCATTGATCAATCGGAAGGGTGCTAATTGGGATGGTTCACTAGCCAATATGTTAGCAATTATCGCCGCGGGCGCTTATTACGTCGAATACGGTATGCAGTATCTAAAACTTCACCATATATAGCCGAGGATGTAATGGTATGAAGAATAACAAAATGTATAATTCATACAAATCTTCATGTGTATCTGATATATTATGTAGATTTTATGGAGTAAATGTAGAGATGTAAGGAAAATAGATGAGTGAGTGAGTGAGTATGGTTTTACACCGATTTTAGCAATATTCCAGCAATATCACGGCGGGGAACACAAGAAGTGGGCGGGCAATAGATGAACGACTGACCATTAAGTATTCGTGGTTTAAACCAATACTCACGTACACGACACATATTATCAAAACTGCTATGACTAAGAGGCCGACCATTTACTAATCTGGTCCTTGTAAGTTCGGGGGTCTTATTTCGGTCAGTCCTTCAAAACTTAATTTTTTTTTCTCGGAAAGGAGGAACAGAAACAAAATTTCACGACAGATTTAAATTTCATCCAACATGTCCCGCAAACAGTTTTATCTTTCTTTAAAACCTGAGGCAAAACTATTTATTTGTGGTATTTTCTGGAAGATATAACTGTTGTGCCGCAGCCCTTGAATACCATATAGTCAGTCAGTCCCTAAGATGCAGCACATGCATACGTAGGTCAACAGAAAAGTATCCGATTTTAAAGCGTTTGCCTGTCTCAAACATGATTGATTCACAATTTAAACAATTTTGTGTTGTTATCGTGTTCTTCTCTACAAGCAATAATGTGAAAGTGCATATGTCCTTTAGAAACAATCAAACAGAGGAACAATACCTTCAAGTTCATTCACAAACACAATACGTTCCTTATGTAACTATATTAAATTGTAACTCGAATTTATTTTAATACAAGTGCTGTAGAAGAACATAAAAGCTCGGAACTTAAAACATTAATTTCACTCGTGACATATTTTCCGTAATCACTCGTACCTCGTGGGTTATTCTATAAATCTTCAGGGAACGTGAGTTCTGCGAGTTCCGTATCTTCACGTCCAACTTTCCACATCAGGTCCACATTCCAAATCCAACTAAAGAACCAGACAAGTGTCAGGTTTGACATTTTGTTTTATTTCACATTTATTGCTTGGCGAAGCAGCGGATTGGTTTAAATCGTAATGCTTTTCGTAATACCACGGAAACACGTGTCGCGATGGTTCGTATATTCATCCCCATTCGGCTTTGAAATGAAGAGAATTTGATAGAATTAATTTTATTTTCATTATTTACAACTTTCTGGGACTAGATCTATGTGTGAGGCCCGTAGGACCACGGACCACAAGCTAACACTCAGGCCTGTGCTGTGCTGAGCGCATTGCCCAACTGTATGATAGAGAGTGGGCCAAACCACGCGATGTTATCAAGTGAGAGTCAGTCTGCGAGGACAGGTCCACGGATATGCTCGGTAACGTAATGGGTCACGAATATTGTATCGATACGACTTAGTGAACTGTTTAAGTGTATCAAAGTGATTTCAAATTGTTTTACAATGAAAATATTGCTAAGGAGAGAGAAGAGATATAGCTCGCAAAAGCATACCCTTAATTGCAACGGCTTTGAATCGAAGACCTTGTGGCCTAATGGATAAGGCGTCGGCCTCCGGAGCCGAAGATTGTGGGTTCGAGTCCCATCAAGGTCGAACCTTTTTCATTTTTATTTTTACAACTAAGTTAAACATTATTCACGAATGATACATTCAATATAACAAATTAACACGACAGGAAGTTTTGACTTTTTTTACAAAAAAATAATACAAAAGTTTAGGAATTGATTATATAATTGCTACAACCAGATTATCAGCCTGTGGCTGTGAATAACTACAACATAATCGCAGTAGTTGTTTTATAAACATTAAGCCACAGTTGTTTGTTTGTTGGTCGGATTTGCGGCGTTTAAAATGAACAATTATTAGTATGTGCGTGTTTTAAATATATATATATGTATGTCACAAAAAAGAGTCTTGAACTCGCCTATGCAGAAGATTTGTGACTCGTAAACTTATTGACTCGGTTTGCAATGAAATTATCGTGTGAATAGATATTTAGGTTTCACACGATGTGTTGTGTTTTTATGTAATTTCTTTTCTTGGACAGACAGAGACCGTTCATAAATTACGAAGCAGAGGTTCGGACGAAGAACATAATCACTGGATGTGACTTTACACGAATTATTCAAAATAAAACAACGTTGATAAATGTATTGTACACAATCCACTTGGGTTCATTAGGTTAAACCCGCGACATACATGAAGCAAATTTATATCAACAATAACAATGTGTATATTAATAAGGAGCCAAATCTATCTATTAAATCATGCTCAGAGCGCGACAGTATTACCCGGTCAGTGGATTAGTGTGCACACGCATTTCATTCTCAACGCCCTGGGGAGTATTCAACCCAAGTTGCCTTATGATAGCTCTTACGGTCACATTACCATCTTATCCTACCGATTGCCCATTCACTGCTAGGTGAATAGAGGCATATTTCGACTGACACGTACGACATGCAAACCTTATTCTGCACAGGGCCGAAGCTGTAGAAACTCTCAGCAGAGACCATATAATAGAGGGTCTATTATATGGTCTCTGCTCTCAGGAATCAGGTTTGCTGAATACAGTCACACATCGAACGACTCTCAGCCACCAGCCTTCCTTATCTTGCCGTCATATATGACGACCCCCCACTTGTCCCACCTCAGTTATAATCTTAATATAATTGATTCATCATTTAGAATCAAACATGATGTCTTGCAGGTCTTAGATGGTTACCTCTTTGGTGAAAACCATGAGCACGGGTTTGGTGCTGACAAACTTAGAAACATTATCTGGCCGAACCTGGATTCGAGCTCACAATCATAGGTTTCTGGCATGATATAGTGCATGTCCGAACAGATATGTTTAAAAAAGTTAAGGTTTAAATGTTTGTAGGAAAGATGCATACTTAGGCAGAACAGCCTTAGCCAAAAGAGCTAGATCCACCAGGTTTCATTTTTAAATTCGGAATAACATCTCGATATTCAATCACCAGATCACACAGGCATGCCGAAATTGTGCCACACTGAGAACTAAGGCAGGGAACTTTTAAGTAGCGAGATCTCAGAGGTGACAAATCTCTGGCCTTCACACCAAATGCATGTATTTAAAGTTGTTTTGGTATAAATACGTGTTAAAATTAAATTAGTAACCAACGCACATTGTTATAATTTCAGCATTTTATAAGCATTTTATATCAACTCGTTCAAATCAAACCTTATTCTTGCTTCCGCTAACGTATTTGGCGACAGCGATACTAAGATCTGATTTTAATTAGATTGCATTACAAATGTGATAGCAACTGCATGTTTATTGTAAATGTAGTATCTTTCAAGTTTAAAAGTGTCATCGTCTTTGACACAAGTGGTCATGGACGATTGCTATTAAACGACGAACGCATGAGTGGGTGGATATCGGGACACACTAAGGGACCTGGCATTTGGAGTTCTTGGGGGCCCTGGGATATTGTACCGAGATTAGATAGTTTTTCAGCTACAGCTACAAAACCAGATATCAGGCAGCTTGGGTTGTATACTCCCCAGGAAGCTGAGAATGATTCTTGAGTGCACATTGACCCAGTGACGGGGTAATAACAGCGTTTAGAGCATACCCCTCAGTGGTGTGGAAATATGGAAATTATTATTTTTTGTGGCAGAGAACTACTTTTCTTTTCAACAGTCTTAAGCATAATTATATTTTAAAGAATTTTCGGGACAATTTATTTTTTTCGATAAAATCCCAGCTTACAAACTGTACAATTTGCAGAAATATCTTTATTAATAATATAGAGATATACACCAAGACCACGATGCCCAAGGGGAAGTCTTCTCCCTGATTTGTTTTAGATATTTGTAATTTATTAATAAAAGGCTCGATGCCATAGAGATGGTGTCCTTTCAAGGATGATGCCCTTAGCTGTTGTACGAATGTAACTTATGGTGCATTGTGCAGGAGAAGGTGATATTGTGTCATCAAAGTCTAATGCAGCTTTTGCCAGTTTCATTTCCATATAGTCCTACATGAGCCGGTGCCCATGAAAATTCAACATCCAAAAGATCTTTACTTTATTCATTAAAAAGGATGAGTATAATGTTGATTAAGCCCTGACTCAGAATACAGTACGTTCATCATTGTTTAGTGCACTACATAACGTGGTACTCGTGGGGCTTTCAGGTAAGAATATAGGTCCCCAGTAAACTATGCTTGTCACAAGACTCTACTATATGGATTGGTTGGTCAGGATTGGTGACACAGCTGATTGCATGTCATCGTATCCCAATTGCGTAGATAGATGCTCACGATGTCAATCACTGGACTATCAGGTCCAGACTCGGTTGTTTATAGACCGGCGTCACGCCGCTGGAATATTGCCGAGTGTGGCGTTGAACAAACAAAAACAAAGCACAACGTTGTGTGGTTCAAGCACAAAGCACAAAGTAGGGTGCGGTACAGGGACAATTACCAGCCTGGTTTCCTGGGTATGCAGCGCTAGCGCTTCACTGTAGGACTAGGAGACTTTGTATCATTAAAATGCTCGTTCGTGACCAACACGTGTTATTCCGGGACAAGCCGAATAGTTACGGAAAGGGGCGAGTGGTGACGAATGTAAAACGCTTGGAATGTTACGTGTATATAGATTGTGTTGCCTGTTTGGAAAACGTGTAAATTCAGAGTTTTTGAAGATATAAGCAACTCCAACATATTTTTCCAAACATATGCTATTTAAGAATATCGATGAAGATTTCCACTTCAACGGGTGTCATTACTTGGACATTATGTATAGATGGGAATATGGCATGGTCCGAAACACAGGGCCACGGATAGCCATACTATACTGACTGTACTGATTACATTAAAAAAATGTAATCAGTACAGTCAGTATAGTATGGCTATTCGTGGCCCTGTGGTCCGAAATAATATCCCAATGTCATGACCACTCCTCTTGCAGCGCCTATCCTATTTCAGCTGACGGGATGGCCTTTGACATCCGCATGCACACGTCAAGGGTGCTGTTGTACAAAACAACCTTTGCCGCATGTTTGTCGAGAGTGTATGTTGAGGTATGGAAGTTATGATCACCTTAGCGCTAAGATCGCTTTGTACAATACCACCCGTGACTCCTGGCTGACCATTGCATTTAGGTGGGGTTTTGCTGCCTGAGGTAGTCAGTAAATATTTGCCTACTGGGAAAGAGTGTTACTGTCTTAAAAGTGAGTGAGTGAGTGAGGTTTTACGCCGCTTTTAGCAATATTCCAGCAATATCACGGCGGGGGACACCAGAAATGGGCTTCACACATTGTACCCATGTCGGGAATCGAACCGGGTCTTTGGCGTGACGAGCGAACGCTTTAACCACTAATCTACCCGACCGCCCCCTGTCTTAAAAGACAAAATATGGACCAACATAGCGCAAACAGTACACTACACCTGTTCAGGCCAGTATATATCTTACATGGGCAAATTAAAGTGGCAGACAGTGATCTCACCCCTTGCTTTAACATGCATGTAAGCCTTTGCTGTCATATCTCTGGCATGCACTTTTCTGGTGATCGTAGTTTCTGCTGTTGATGCTGCTGCAGCCGTTGCACCACTACACATAATGCCAATGCTGGAAGCACCGCATTATTATTACCCATTATGGATCGGTGTGCACTCAGTTTTAAATTCTCAGCTCCCTGGGGAGTGTACAACCCAAGCTACCTGTGAGGTGTAGGGTTAACATTACTATCTCATCCTACCCATTCACTCCTGAGTGAACAGAGGCACATTCTGAATTCACCTGCCCAAGGAGGCACCACATCTACGTTAGTGTGGCTGTGACAATAAACACGTCAGTCACTTTCTCAAAATTGGAAACAAAATCAAGCAAAATGTTACATGACTATAATTTTATTACAAATTCTGTTGAGCATGTTCATATTTACAACAATGATCAGAGGATGATCGGCAGAGTTTAACAGGACATACACAGACAGGTAATACACTATTCACAAATAACCAACTGACAAGTTCTTCAATTAAATAAGGGATATTTCAGAAGATCAATTTGAAATTCATAATTTTTTCATAAACAAATTTTTTTTTGCCTTATACGACTACTAAGGTTTATTAAAATAATGAAACAAAAACTTAAAGAAACAAAGTGGATGTATGATGATGAGTGTGAAGCGCCTACATTCTGTATTCCATTCATTTTCTCAAGCACCTTGGCACTTCAGATTAAGACTATCTCTGCCATTATTGCTACAGTGACATTAATGTATAAAAATATGGAATGATATTTATATTACAAATGTAAACTTAACCTGGAAATGGTAATGTCCGGAATTATGTAAATATATTTACACTATGTACAGATATAAAATATAAAAAAACTTATAAAATCTGAACATTTATACTAGAATGATTCATATGTTTATTATCTAAAATTAAAAAACTAAAACCTTTTGAGTGTATGGAATGCAGAAATGACACTGGTCATTGCATATGTTCAATACACAAGCAATGTCATCATTGTACAATGGCAGGAGTATTTAAGGAGGGATTCTCACAAAGACTCATGTAGATCAACTGCCATATGTTCTAATTCCAGACTAATATATGATTCATACTAAAACAAAATACACCTGAAATCCAACTGAACAGAAGTTTGATTATTGGCCAAAGGACTAAAAGGCAGAGACCAGGGCCTCTATTTCATAATTTACGGTATATTGAATTCACATTTTATCAAGACAGAAGAATTAGGCATACTTAACACTTTACAAAGACAAATGGATTTGGCATACTTGATCCAATACTCAGACAGATGGTAATCCTGATAGTGTCTTTGGGTGAACTATTGTATAGTTCGGGGTAAGGCGAGCTTCATGGTATATAATGCTGGTTAACACTTTTTCACATAGGATAAATGACAACTCATTACTGATAAAACCAAAGTAGTAGCATTACACTACATATAAACAGATCTTTCTCTTAAATCATTTACCATGAAATCTTCATACTAGTCATATCAACAAAGATATTACAGTCATAGAATTAAAAAAGGTCTGATCTATTTTAAAAGTCCATACCATTCACACTTAATATAAAATGAGTCCCTTAGATAAACCATTCCTGTTTCTTGGCTATATCTGGAAGTCCAGTCTGGTTATAAACAACGGCAGTGTCGGGGTTGTCAGCGTACTCGGCCCCCTTGGCTTCCTTGGTGTCGTAGTCGCCGCCACTACATCGCAGCTTCGCGAGGACAACAATGAAGATGATGATGAGGACGAAGATGAGAGCCAGCACAACTGAAACACAGAAGACGATTATTATTTATGTTGTTTCTCTTTCACAGAATGAATTGGGAAATATCTAATTTCAATGTGTGAACTTTTTCTGACAGTTTCTTCAGACTTGGGGACGAACCTTGGCCTCTGAGCAAGTACAGATAAAAAAAACAGCATTTGTATGTCTTACTCAAACAATGCTTGTCAAACACAATACAGATTCGTCAGAAAACTGTTTCTAATTTTTGATAAAAAGGTGATGGAAGAACGTGGTGCATACAAAACTGTATGAAGGCGTACAACTTATGTAACAACTCCTGTATGTACCTCCTAAGATTATTCTTTCATTTGTCGTAAGACCCTCATCAGGGAAGTATGGATATGTGACGTTGATGACATCGCCGCCACGGGGACGTGTCTCGATGGGATCGGGGGCCTGTGTGTATTCTTCAAATCCACACATATCTTCTCTCACTTTGTCTGAAATGAAAATATGCCACATGGTGAAATACAGTATCTTTTGATGAAAGTGTATGTATTTGTTCACAGATACCCTGTGCACTATCCAAATGCAAGATGTACCCTGTGCACTATCAAAATGCAAGATGTACCCTGTGCACTATCAAATGCAAGACGTACCCTGTGCACTATCAAAATGCAAGATGTACCCTGTGCACTAGCAAATGCAAGACGTACCCTGTGCACTATCCAAACGCAAGACATACCCTGTGCACTATCAAATGCAAGACGTACCCTGTGTACTATCAAAATGCAAGATGTACCCTGTGCACTATCAAATGCAAGACGTACCCTGTGCACTATCAAATGCAAGACGTACCCTATGCACTATCAAAATGCAAGACGTACCCTGTGTACTTCCCCAAATGCAAGACCTACCCTGTGTACTAGCAAAATGCAAGACGTATGCTGTGTACTTCTCCAAATGCAAGACATACCCCGAGTACTATCAAAACACAAGACCTACGCTGAGCATTCCCCAAATGCAAGACATACCCTGTGTACTTCCCCAAATGCAAGACCTACCCTGTGCACTATCAACATGGAAGTCGTACCCTGTGCACTATTAAAATGCAAGACATACCCTGTGTACTTCCCCAAATGCAAGACCTACCCTGTGTACTATCAAAACACAAGACCTACGCTGAGCATTCCCCAAATGCAAGACATACCCTGTGTACTTCCCCAAATGCAAGACGTACCCTGTGTACTAGCAAAATGCAAGACGTACGCTGAGTACTTCCCCAAATGCAAGACCTACCCTGTGTACTAGCAAAATGCAAGACATACCCTGCAAGACATACCCTGTGTACTAGCAAAATGCAAGACCTACCCTGTGTACTAGCAAAATGCAAGACCTACCCTGTGTACTAGCAAAATGCAAGACCTACCCTGTGTACTAGCAAAATGCAAGACCTACCCTGTGTACTAGCAAAATGCAAGACCTACCCTGTGTACAAGGTAAACTACCCACACACAGCCTGCATGTGTCTGTTCTCCTTACCTTTAGGGATGAGGCTGATAAAGGCAGGTCGGGGGTCCTGGAAAGCTCTCTTCAAGGGGAAGATGTTGTCCACTTGCATGCGGAAGATACACCCTTCAAACCCCTTGGCCGAGTTGGCAGTATCTGAAACATCAGATGTTATTGTGTGTCAAAATGTTCTTGCTTTTTTATATCAAATGTCAAAATATTAGGGACTGGTCATATATCATAAGGCGGTGGGGGTTGGGGGGTCAGGGTGGGGAGTGCAGTGAGATTAAGAAAGGAATGGGGGGTGCCAAGCAGTAATGACACAGCTAAAAATGATAAATTTGAACATTATTTAACATAAAATGGGGTAGTGGGGTGAGTGGGATGGTCGGGGTGGGGGAAGCAGTCTTGAGACAAATTCCACCCCTCCCCTAATAATAATTGACCCTTACGTCATTTTAGCTGTGATTCACCGACTGTCTTTTGACATTAAGAGACAATATCCATGTCTTAATTTCATTAATCTGACTAAATTTAAACATGAAGTCACATCAAAGTCTTACCGTTGCTGCCGATGAAAAGATATTTGGGGTTGTCCAAGATGGTGTCGCTGGACTCGGAGACGTCAAATGTCTCCTCAACCGGAGGGTAGTCGTCAACCTACAGTGGGTAAACTTAAGTACAAAATGTCAACATACACAGCCATAAGGACCTGTAGCTCACCTGAATTATTTCACATTTGTAACGCAAATATAATTCATATATTATTTAAAAATAACTAAAAATAGATCAGGGTTTACACTGACACCAAAACTAGGGGCCCAGAGTCCGCTAATTACTAATTTCAAGGGTCCAGTAAAGTAATGAAATGGTTTTGTGTACCGTACTGTACTGTAAGATGTAATAATTAGTTCATATACAGTAACTTTATATTTCTTGTCAAGAATTTGGTACTTTGAATATTGTGCATCAGGACACAATATATATCTTTTCTACTTCCATTCTAAATATGTGTATGTACTGGATGCACATTTGTGCATCACATAAAACCCTGAACCACCAGCTTCTCAAAAGTTCTGATTTAATGGGAAAAAACCTTTATGATGATGTCACGCTACTGTTCTTACAGTTGATTCGAAGCCAGGAATTCACTGGGAACTTGCATTTTAAACAATTTAACTTACGCACATAATAATAGGTCATTTTGCAAAGTTATAGAGAAATTATGATTCAACCATAACATGGTCCAAGTCAAAGAAATCATTTGAATATGTTGAATGCAGAGGTAGAATCAATTCATCACGGCCATAATCATGGTGAACTGAGAATCAAATCCCTGATCATTGCATCCTGGGAAACACAAGGGAGAAAACTCTGCACAGGTTTTTGTCTGGCCTGAATCAACTGGGCCCCCATGGTGGCTGAGCACTGGCTACCTGTGAGCTTACCTGGACAAATATAGTCCTGCCCATGTTACTTCTCCTGACAACCACCTCGTGCTGCTGGCCATTGGTGAAGTCTATTCCAATGTTGGGGGTGTTCACCTCTTCCCTCTGGAAACCCACATCCAGGGCCACCTTCACTCCACCTGCAAACAGGAACATGTATTGTAAACAAAGACAGCGACATGGCTAGATTTTGATATTTTGAGTTTGTTGGGCATTGCTGACTGACTGACTGACTGAGTATGGTTTTACGCCGCTTTTAGCAATATTCCAGCAATATCCCGGTGGGGGACACCAGAAATGGGCTTCACACATTGTACCCATGTCGGGAATCGAACCGGGTCTTCGGCGGTTTGGCATTCCTACAACTGAGGGAAGGAAAGTATGTTAAGGTCACCATTCTGCAGTTTTCATAGGCGGATCCAAATGGTCCAGACCCATCCCTCCCTGTTTGAAAACCAAATGTAGGGCTTTAAAAAATAAAAGGCTTTTGAAACTATAGTGCAGGCAGGCAGTGGTTGGTTTTTTTTCCTTTTCTTAGTTGTACAAACTAATATGTAACCAAATAGAATCAACCTGGGAAAGGGACTCCCAACATAAATGTATTCATTGATGAGTAAATTACTGCAATACAGTATTTGACTACCATTGGACTCTGAATATTTAAGAATTTAAAAAAAATAATTTTTGAAAATGGAAATAAAACGAAACGTGCGGTGAACTCTATGATCGTGCTGTGCCTGAGAACTAAGACTATTTTTTTTTTTAGCCTAGTATGTTATAGACAATTGCACCCCACCCCCTCCCCGCTTGTGAGGGAGAATTTTGATATTTTGGACCCCTCCTATTTAAAAATGCTGGCTCTGCCCTTGCGTTTGATGAATTGACAAGGAATAGCCAAGGCTCTAGTAACAAGATTGTTCTACCCGTAATTCACCTTACAAATTAATTTTAAACAATGAAAAAACTAAGGTAACCAAATCATAATGTTATCCTACACTGCTCCTCAATAACTATAGCCTGTGCAAGTGTCTACAACCGGAATAACGTTAAAGTAATGCTAAATTTCTGTGTCTCCCATTGGTGGAGTTTGTGCGAAATGAAAGAATGCTATCAAATAGATTTTTGCAATGGCTGACATTAAACATACATTCTCATCAACAGATACGTGTACAAAATCCATGATGAACCTTTGAATTGATAGTCTGACATTCTAGGTGGCCATATTCATCAACAAAAATGTTCCTCAGCTGCAGTGTAAAAGAAGGGACTTCTATAGCCACATATTGATACCATGTGATACTGGTCTGGAGGCCTATTAGTAGCATTCTATGACAACCTTGAATCCATGGGCTGCATGGCCTCAACTAATCCCGAAACTAAAATTACTCTGAATGGTCATCCCATCCAATCATCCAATCACCATTTTCGCAAAAACATCATAGTGATAGTGACATATGCTACACAACTTTTGAAAGGGAAACTGAGAAGCATCAACAGCTTGAGAGAATGTTACATTAAATCATTTTTGTCTATCTTGGAATGACATTGAAAATGATGAGTTCCAAGTCAAAATTAAAAGCTATTTGTATGACGTCTTCCAGAAATCACTGGACACTCAGAATATCCTTATCAAAAGTTGAGTAGTGTATGATAGCGAATTGAGAACCACCAATCAGGCAATCCCGAGCTCTCCTCAAAGAGTGAGTGAGTGAGTATGGTTTTACGCCGCTTTCAGCAATATTCCAGCCATATCACGGCAGGGGACACCAGAAATGGGCTTCACACATTGTACCCATGTCGGGAATCGAACCCGGGTCTTCGGCGCGATGAGCAGCGCTTTAACCACTAGGCTACCCGACCGCCCCTCTCCTCAAAGAAAACACGTACCATTGTTGTTCATTTCCACGGAGATGTACTCGCTGTTGGGTTCGTTCCTCATCTGCATGAGGATGCCCTGCTTGTTCTTGGTGGAGAATCCGATCCGAGCGTACTGGAAGTCTGAGGCCGAGAGACCCTGATCCTCATCAAAGGTGTATCGGACCATGAAGTTGGTCTGCATGTTGACTCCCACCTCTGTAAGAACATCAATTTAAATCAACAACTTATCTTGACCAGTGATTTGTTGTTTAACACCGCACTCAGCAATATTCCGGCTATGTGACAGCAGTCTCTAAGTAATTGAGGCTGGACAGACAATCCAGTGATCGATATTGCTAGCATTGATCCATGGTATTGCTGTGTGATGACACGCAATCAACCAGTCACCGAGGCTGCAACCTGATCAATTTGGCCACCTGCATTGTCTATATTATAATAAGGGGCCCTGTTCTGATAAATCACAAACTTGTACACCAATCTGTAAGTAATCCTTTTAAGTGTCCTTTAATAAGTCTGAAGATTTACATGACTGTCTAGTTTCTGTATTTTCCTCTGCTTACATAATTTCTTACGGAAAACACAGCAGTGTATAAGGGTTTATATCGCCATGTTAACTGTAAAACATCTCATTCACTCATAAAAGATAACTTTATCTTAAAAACAAGCCATCATCTGTGGATTTAACTGTGTCTGAGTGACGCCACACTACTCATTATAGAACGAGTAATTGCGATAAACATGGCCTTCTGAAAACGTATGATGATCCAAAACCTATGATCCGATGATATAATTGCATTTTAACTATAATCAAAATCTTTTTAGTCTCGATGATATAACTGAGAGTTTGAATGCTCTCTTACTCGTTGCGTATGGCTTTAAAAAGTAACCCCTTGGTCAATTTCCTTAGTGCCCAGGCACTTATCATGAGTAATTCACTAAGTTCAGTAAATTCTGCAAAACTAAAAGGCCAGTGTTGATGGTACAGAGAGTACACCATATTTTGGTAGAGAATACACCATCTTGCAGACAACCCTGGAACACGACCTACCTCTGCCGCACATCCAGCCTCGGAAGGGGGTGTAGGAGCAGTCACACGTGTAGCCTGAGTACCCCTCCCGGCACGTGCCCCCGTTGAAACAGGGGTTGCTGGAACACTTGCCCACGCAGCCTGGAAAAAAGGGGAACAACTTGCAATTTATTTTGTGCCTTGTTTCCATCCTAACGTGCACAACGCTGCTCAATATATATTCAAGATATACACAAAAGAGACGAAGTACAGAAGAAGCTACACTGACAAAGCTGTGACAGTGGATCGCTGCTCTCACACATCACCAATGGCCATGAAGGGAAACATGATAATATATCTGGATAGATAAAATCTCCTTGGAAGAATTTCAAGAATTATTTAGCAAAGGTAATAGAGTCACTTTATTAGAGCATATTAACAAAAAGCGGAAAGTGTTATGTTTCCGAATACTGACCAACGGCTACTCCATAGGTGACATCCCCTCTTTCGACCTTGCCCTTCATGTCTAGGAGCTGACCGTTCACTCGCAGGCCTCGCATACATCCTACGAACCCGTCATTGAAGT
The DNA here is from genome assembly GCF_022045235.1 of Haliotis cracherodii. Classification (NCBI taxonomy): domain Eukaryota; kingdom Metazoa; phylum Mollusca; class Gastropoda; order Lepetellida; family Haliotidae; genus Haliotis; species Haliotis cracherodii. The sequence continues at coordinate 18,507,429 of NW_027266271.1, forward strand.
CAACAGCAGCACCTGAAATATTACATGACATCTCAAACTGTCTGAGATACTGTTTGTGTGATAGTTGTATAACACCTGACTCAAAGTCACAAACAGACAATCCAGTGATTAGGTGGGTGGAGGGGGCAGGGGGCAGGGAGAAAGCGAACGAGTGTGTGGGTGGGGTTGTGGAGGGGAGAGAGAGGGGGAGAGAGAGAGAGGGAAAGAAAGGGAGATGGGAGAGGAAGGATTGAGGGTGTGGGAGGGTTGGGGAGAGGGAGGGTTGGATGGTGGGTGGGAGTGGACAGGGAGGAGTGGTGGAGGGGAGAAAGGAAAGGGGAGAAGGAGGGTGGGTGGATGGCATGGAGGCGAGAGGGAGAGGGAGGGGATGGGAGAGTCAGGGTTGAGGGAGGGTTGGATGGTGGGTTGGAGGGGAGACGGGGGAGTGTTGGAGGGGGGAGAGGAGATGGGAGAGGAAGGGGAGAGGGTGTGGTAGGGTTGGGGAGAGGGATGTTGGATGGTGGGTGGGAGGGGAGACGGGGGAGTGTTGGAGGGGAGAGAAGAGATGGGAGAGGAAGGGGAGAGGAAGGGGAGAGGGTGTGGGAGGGTTGGGGAGAGGGATGTTGGATGGTGGGTGTGAGGGGAGAAGGTGGAGTGTTAGGGGGGAGAGAGGAAGGGGGAGAAGGAGGGTGGGTGGATGGCATGGAGGAGAGAGAGGAGATGGGAGAGGAATGAGAGAAGAAGGGGAGAGGGTGTGGGAGGGTTGGGGAGAGGGATGTTGGATGGTGGGTAGGAGGGGAGACGGGTGAGTGTTGGAGGGGAGAGAGGAAGGGGGAGAAGGAGGGTGGGTGGGTGGGTTTAACACTGCCATCATCAAAATGTCAGTTACATTAGACAACATGTCAGTGATTCAGGTCATATCAAACACTTTGGTGAGTGAGGATCACAACTGGTTGAAATCTTGGTATCAAACCCACAACTAGCAGATCCAAGCACAGCCAAGGGACAAAACTCAGAATAAACAATTTGCAACTGGGCCACCTCATCTAAGAAGTACAACCTTATTTCTAAATTATCAAGTGAAATGACAAAATTATCTCTGAGTGAAGAAGTTGCTCAAATATTTGATTTTTCCAAAACAGGAAGAAAACTTTTTGGAATCAAAGTGCAGTTGATTTTCAATTTTTCAAGGTTCACTGTCAATGAACACCAATAATAATTTATTCTTTTTCTTAATTCCCATCACCTGACAAGACGATACACAGAATTCCCTTCTTGCACAGCTACATACCAATAACTAGTCTGCTTGTGAGGTCCAACATTCGGATGAGGTCAGAGTCTTCATTTACGAAAACCTCGGTGAAGTCATCGATCCTCATCCAAGCCTGCTTCCTGTTGTGTTCTATGTGGACCGTGTGCCATGTGTCATCGTTTAGGGGCCCTGGAGACTGGTAGGTCAGGACCTGCACGCCGTTGCCCACATCGTAGCGGAACTGCACAGTGTCTCCCTCTGTCAGCAAGATTAAGAACATATAAACTCTGGTGAACATGCCGTGCTTATGGGTCGTTGAGTTCATGGGGTTTACACTACTCAAAACAAGAGTCATCAGAAGATGACAAATACCCCCCGCCCCCACAATAGTAAAAGGCACCACTTCAGCCCCTGGTTAATACATGTACCCAGTTTGGATGAAAATCTTTCACTGTTTTCAAGTCACGCTCTGGAAAGAAAATACGGGGATGACTTTATTACAAACTTCAGTGTGAAAGACTGAGTTTTCTGAAGTTGAGAAAAGTGATATTTTTATTGCGGTGAACACTTTGACGGACTATTGTCATACAAGATCTGTTAACTTCCAAACTGTTGACTTCCTCCTTGTGTTAGTTCCACATTTGCAAGGCCAAATAATAACAGTTGTCATTTTTGGAGTTAACATCGAATTTGTTATTCCCTTGAAAATGTTACATTATAAACAGTAAATTTCTCATTTAACTCGTCAATCAAAACTGTTTGTTTGGAACTTGGTACTATTTTTTAAGTCGCTTCCACATGGGGTCTAACAACATCCCTGCATGTCAGTGTTTCAAGGTTTTACATTTGTAAAAAATTTTTTTTTTTACAAACACACAAAAAGTATAAAATAAATAGAATATTCTATGTTTCTAATTAAATATCATGTTTCTCTCATCTCTTGAAAGGAGAAACATATTTCACCTGACACATAAAATATCTCAATATATCCCCACTCATTATATGCCGGGGATAAATAGAGAAGGATCACTGGATTCTTGTATATTACTATAGTTAATTATGTCACGACATGACATTTTGGTATGTTAACCTTCTATAAATAAAGTCGCCATATAATACAACCATTTCTAACCTGGAAGCACAACATGGGACATCTATACTGAACTACTTACGGGAGAGTCGGACTTCGATGAAGTCTCTGGGCCCGACGTTATGGACCATGACGCCATCTGTGGACGTGGTGCGGAACTGGTACCAGATGTCACCTGCGTTCTCTGCCTCAAAAGTTGCAAATTCTAAAGTGGCATCAGCCTTCCTGAAGGTGATGACGTTATCGAACAGATCTGAAACAAAACAATTTTGAATGATTAAAATGTCACTATTAATTTACATTCAATTCTTGTCGGGCAGCCTCTTCGAAGCAGTCTTAGCGCTTAAGAGTGACCATTTTGTCTGCCAAGGGCACTTAGTTAGAAATCCTAGATAAATCCCTGTCATCATAATATCACCATGGTAACACATATAATGCAGTGGAAGCTCATAGCTTATTATATGAGATAGGAATAGTTGTTTGACAGTATTATCTCAGGGGAGACTACTCCCATCAAACTTCCTGTACTGACCATGTGCTCACTGGTGACCTAGTAAAACTGCATTCACAAACACACAGTTGTCTTTTGAATGTTGCAACTACCCCAGTACCATCATCGCCTCAACAACATACCATCTCCTTCACATTCCAGCTTTCCGACTCGGTGTGCCCCCGACTTGGTGTCTGTCACAGTGCCAGTGTCGCCCATGTGAAGCTCCAGCACGGGGAGGTAGTCCTTGTGGACCAGGTACCCCTTGTCCGAGGTCTGCAGCAGTTGACCAGCATCACAGTTACAGGTTTCGCTCCCACTGATACAGCCCTTCTCGTCCAGACCACAGGAACACTTGAAGGAGCCTGGAGCGGCGCCGCCCCAGTAATACATAGGCTGGTATGTGCGGCCCACCCACCAGGCAAACGATCTCTCTAATGTGTCACCTGGAACACAGAGAAAGTCACATGGAAATTCATGTGTTCGGCAGTCTCACAACCACTAAACCCTAATATTTTCCCATCCGCCCAGCCCTTACTGTTACGCTGTAGCCCTTACTGTAGTGTCTAGGGACCAACTATTTGATATTCTGGAGGGTGGGTGGGGTGGGAGTGGGGTGGTTGGTGTGGGGCGGTGGGAGTGGGTTGGGTGGAGAGGTGGGGTAGCTGTGGATTTTGTATCAAGATTACATTTTCAGCAGTTACAGGTTAGAAACTGGACTTTTATAGTCAGTTAACTCTCTTGCTTCAGGAAGATGACAATTTATTTGTTTTTCAACAGTCTGAAGCAAAACAAATGTTTTCAAAAAAAAAAAGGAACAATTGTCTTTTTTCAATAAAATTCCAGCCTCACCTGGTTTAGCCAGAAGCCTGGAGTTGAAGCAGCTGTATTCAATGTACTGCTTGCAGCTGGCAGATCTCTCGATGACGTTGGTGAGTTCTGGGAGGCCGGTGACGTAGTTGACAAAGCGGATGTAGGACCCGGGCTCCTGGTAGCCATTGACCGTGATCCAGTTCTCACTGTCATGGCTGATGTAGGTCACTGGGAATCCGGCATCATCTTAAAGTATCACATGAGGAAGTGTTGATTTAACTTCATTGAATAAACATTTTTCCAGATATTTCACCAGTTCAATTTGAAGCAACGCTGAATGTCACCGAGGCTGTAACCCATGAGTATATTATGCATCATAATATGAGTAAACTTAACAATGGACAATAACTTAAGTGAACTTAAGGATGGATTATACTTTGAGTGAACTTAAGAATGGACCATAATTTGAGTTACCTTAACAACGGACAATAACTTAAGTGAACTTATAATGGATCATAATTTGGGTGAACTTAGAATGGATCATAATTTGAGTTACCTTAACAATGGATATAACTTAAGTGAATTTAAGAATGGATCATAATTTGAGTGAACTTAACAATGGACAATAACTTATATGAACTTAAGAAAGGATCATAACTTATATTAACTTAAGCATGGACCATAATTTGAGTTACCTTAACAACGGACAATAACTTAAGTGAACTTATAATGGATCATAATTTGGGTGAACTTAGAATGGATCATAATTTGAGTTACCTTAACAATGGATATAACTTAAGTGAATTTAAGAATGGATCATAATTTGAGTGAACTTAACAATGGACAATAACTTAAGTGAACTTAAGGATGGATGATACTTTAAGTGAACCTAAGAATGGATCATAATTTGAGTGAACTTAAGAATTGCCAATAACTTATATGAACTTAAGAATGGATCATAACTTATATGAACTTAAGAATGGGTCATATAACTTAAGTGAACTTAACAATGGACCATAATTCAAATGAACTTAACAATGGATCATAACTTAAGTGAACTTAACAATGGACCATAATTCAAGTTAACTGAACTATGGATCATAACTTAAGTGAACTTAACAATGGATCATAACTTAAGTGAACTTAACAATGGATCATAACTGAAGTGAACTTAACAATGGACCATAATTCAAGTTAACTGAACAATGGATCATAACTTAAGTGAACTTAACAATGGATCATAACTGAAGTGAACTTAACAATGGATCATAACTGAAGTGAACTTAACAATGGACCACAATTCAAGTTGACTGAACAATGGATCATAACTTAAGTGAACCTAACAATGGATCATAACTTTAGTGAACTTAACAATGGATCATAACTTGAGTGAACCTAACAATGGATCATATATGTAAATAATCAAGTCTATACAGGCCATACAGTGAATGAGATTGTGAGCAGGGACACACACCACTGGGGTAAGATGATACGCAAAAAAAAACAACCTGACAACCCGATCCATTTGGTCATCTCTTATGACCACCATAAATTTATTGCGACTTATTCTGACCAGGTATCCATCCCTACAGGGTATTTAAGCTCTAAACATGACCATACCTATAATTAGTATACACTGTATCTCCTCACAGGCTCCTTACAGAGTCCTGACTTACATGTCATGGTGGTGCAACTTACTCATTTCACACATGACCTTGAACGGCTTGAGTGGTCCAGAGCCGTCAGGGTCGATGGTGGCTTCTTCAACTCCTTCGATCGTCTCGGAGTACAGCTTGTGCATAGTGCAGGAGATGTGGTGAGCAGCTAGGCAGAGAAAACACACACAAGTTACTTCCTGTGGATCAACAGCTTATCTATCAAGTCTATGGAATATTTCTTTCACTATTTCCGGCATTAGTCTACACCCCCTCAGCCCGTACATTGATGGATTGTTGTTTAATGCCGCACTCGGCCATATTCCAGCCACATGACGGCGGTCTGTAAATAATCGAGTCTGGACCACACAATCCAGTGAAAAACATCATGAGCATCAATCCACGCAATAGGGGTACGATGACAAGCAATAACCATGTCTCATAGCGGTTTAGCCTGTTAGATCTCTTCTATGAACAATACAAGATGACTGTCAAGATCAACCAAAACAGTTAGTGCTTTTCATGATACTGTTATGAAAAATCATGATAAATGCTTCGGAAAAATTAAACAGTTTGTAGAATCTTGCATTTCTGACACCACCTTCTATATCAAAATGCAATTAAAAGTAATATACAGTACAGAGAGAAAACATTTGCAGCCTGAACCTCACTCTACTGCATAATGTTATTGGGTACTCACAGATATGACACATCTCCCCCTTGTAGCCGGTGTTGTCGCACCTGCAGTAGAAGTTGTCCCAGTTCTGGGTGCAGTTGCCACCGTGTTCACAAGGATTTGGGGTGCACCTGGAGACAAGCAATAATAATAATAATGATGATGATGATGACAATCATAATAATAATAACATGCATATTTATAATGCGCCAATGTCACACCTTAAAGCATGCTCACAGTGTAACATTATTACCCCAGTCAATGGCACAAGTAGGTCAACAATCAGATTACCATTTCATCCTACCGGGTACCCATCCACTGATGGGTGAACAGAGGCATATTTTTCTAACAAAGTCACTTTCCTAAGGAGACACCAAACATACGATGTGACAGTGAGTACAACTGACGGCAAACAGATCATAGCGTATTTGCCGTATTAAACTTCAACAAGAGCCTTCTGACCAACTTGTACACCTATCTGTAAGTCGATCTCATTAAATCAGATCTTCGTTCTCGCTGTCGCTAAACAAAGATCTGAGGACATCCCATTACGGGTCACGTCAGACCGACCTTGCGCGAATTGAATGACCAATCAGAAGGCAGCTTTCTTGTGCTTTACGGCACAAATTTTAAATTAGCGACTACGCTTCGAAACATATTTTGACAAATTCTCGATTACGAATTTGAAACCTGAAAAAAACAAACCATTCTGGAATGGCTAATCGATGGTCTAGATTGTAATGATTCAGTCGTTAAACACGAAACTATCTTTTGGAATACCCCATGTTAAAGTTTACGAGATTGCATGATTAGAAATCACATTCCGACTGTCACTTTCATAATCTGGTCAGCGACACACTGATTGGTCGGATGAAAGGTCGTTCTGACGTGACCCTTAATGGGATGTCTTCAGATCTTTGTTTAGCGGTAGCGAGAACAAAGGTCTGATTTTAATGAGATTGATCTGTAAGTAATCATTATATGCCCCCAGTTCTAAACTTGAAAATTAATATGACTTGTGAACATTACAGACTTTTTACAGAAACACAGCAGTTTAAAAGGGATAAAAATTGCCTCGCAACTATTATTGAGCTAGTGAGTGAGTTGGGTTTAACGCCTCTTTTAACAGTATTCCTGTTATATCGCGGCGTGTCAACTTAATGTGGGAGGAAAGCCCGAAGTGATGCAGGTCTAAGACGTTCACCACATCGGTGAAACCCACGAGCACGGATATGGTGTTGACAAACTGACAAACCTAGAAAAATAATCGGGGTGACCTGGGATTCGAACCCACAATCATAGGTTTCTGGTGTACCCAAGGGATGCAATTGTGCACATTGAATCACAGCGCCTTAGACGACTGCGCCACCCCTGCCCTCCTTACTCCCCCATAACTACTATTGAAAATATTTGAGGTTCATTGACATTCAAACCAAGTTTGTTCTGTCCTGCCCAATCACTGTTACAAAGTTTATGAATTCTAAGGGTCTCACAAACTCTGCCCTTTCAGATGGATGCAGTACTTTTTATCAATCTGAATTATATGGGGGGATAAACTTTATCCCTTGAACAGAGATCCAGATAACTTTTTGAGCAATTGAGTTTTTACTAAAGGGTTTCTATTTTAATTGGGTTCTTACATTTTTCATTGGGTAACCAATATTTTTTCACTCATCTATCAATTACTCTATTGGGTTTTTCCCAAAATTAGTTTATATTTTAAGATTTCTAAATGACTTGACATTTGAGTTTTTCATTTAATGCATGTGTTTCTGTACGCAAGTTAATTGAAAGTAATTCGGTTTTGAATATTTTTGGGGAGTATTTTTGCAAATACACTGCTTACCTGAAGCTCTGCTTGAATAAAAAAGAACCTTTGTACAATACTGGTATATCCAGACTCACCTATCTCGAATAGCACACGTTCCAACTTCAGCATCAAAGATGCTTCCCTGGTCCAATGTTGCAAGGTTGACGACCCGGGCAGCAACTTCCAGATTCCGAAGACATCCCCGGAAACCTGTGGATATGTCCTGGCCACCTGGAATAATAGTCATTTCCATGTAGTTACGCTAAAAATAATAACAGTCTTTGTTCTCAGGCACTGCCTGCATCATCATAAGGTCTGCAGCATGTTTCATTTTTATTTCCATCTTAAAAAAACAAACAAACAAACAAACAAACAAACAAACAAACAAACAAACAAATCCTTAAATATTCCAAGTCCAAACAGTAGTCAGATACTGTATTCCAATATTTTATTCATCATGGAATACATTTATGTTGAGAGGCCCTTTACCAGGTTGATTGTACACAGTTAGTACAACATAAAAAATAAAATTGTATTTTGTTTCACAACTGTATATTTGGTTACATACTAGTTTGAGCAACAGCAAAAAAAACAAACACTGCCCGCCTGCACTATATTTTCAAAAGCCAATGCCTGAGAAACTATTCTTTTATTTTTTTACATCTTATCTGACTGAACTACACTGAACAGGGCATCTCTGAAAATGTGTGAAAGACTTCAGCCATATCATTGGGAGCTAATAATCCATATCTGACATTTACCACTTTAGTTAGTTTGTTTGTTGTTTAACGCCACACCCAACAATATTCCAGCTGTATGACATCAGTCTGAATCTGAATCTGAACCAGACAATTCAGTGGTCGATATTGTGAGCAATGATCCACACTGTCTCGGTACGAGAACATGCTTTCAAACAAGTCTGACCACCCGATCCATTTGGTCGCCTATTCAAATGAGCATAGGTTGCTGGGGACCTATTCTAACTCTTAGTGCACACGGGGGGTACCAATTTAGTAAACCATTGGTAAGGTGCTCACAAACCTAGAAAAATAATCACTGTGAATCTCGGATTCAAACCCATGGTAATAGGTTTCTGGTACGCCTAAGGGAAACAACTCTGCGCAGAGTATTGAAGCGTCTAGACAATTAACTGGGTCAACCACGTACTCCGTAGAAGCTGTGAAAATATTACTTAAGCCCTGAAAAATCAAACATATCCAGCTAGAACACACCTGACTCCAGACTCGATTATTATATAGCTGGAATAATGCTGACTGCAGCGTTAAACAACAAACAAACAAACAATATTTCCAGTATTGTTTCTAAAGACACCTTACATCTGATATTTTCTCATGACACCACTGACATTTTATTCTGATTAATGCTATGAACTAATTACAACATTTCATCATCGAAATAAGCTGGAATGAGATCACTGACCTATGTAGTAGGTAGTCGACGCTCCTATGTCCAGCGCCCTGTTGGAGACCTTGACATTGCGGTCAACGGTGCAGTTGACCTTGGTGGTGTCAACATAGATAGAGAACTTGTGCCACAGGCCATCAGTGAAACCTCTCGTAGAACTCAAAATGTCCGCTACAAATAAAATGAATGCACAGTTCAGTTAGTGAGTGAGTTTTGTTAAATGATGGTTTGAACAATACTGTAAACAGCTTTATTGCTGCGCTGTTAAAATATTGCGAATACCACACCAAAGACAATACTGCGACGAGATATTTTTGCGAGTTGCCGTGTTGAGATGACCCCTCGATTACAAAACAATAGACAGCTTCTCTCCGAAGCTAGTTAATCTGAGTTGGCCGGAAAGTTAATAATTGATAATTGACTCAACTCAGAGTCATGACTGTGAGTTTGAATGCAAAATATATAAGAAGGATTTAAATCAAATTGCGAAATATGCATCAGTCAGAAAGCACACGTTAAATCTCAAAAGTAAGTAAGTAAGCAAATTGCAAAGGACACTGACGCAATCAAGCGAGGTTGGAAGAAGGCATGATTACTGTGAGTTCACAGTGACACTAATTGGTCTGTTTACACGGTCATTTGTGAAGTATTGTGTGACCGTTCTGCATTCATTTGTGTTATCAAACTTATAGAGTAACTTGTGGTTCTGATTGGTGATTTCAACATTTGATGACGTGTTGCAATGAATAAAGTATGTATGTATTATTTATACTTATTTTTGCATTTTTAATTTTTGCGATTGAGTCTCGTTCGCAAAACTCGCAATAATAAAACGGTCGCAAAAAATTCCCTGTTTACAGTATTTCAATTATTTTCTTCTCATTGATGAAACCCATCTGGGTATGGTGGTGATAAACATATTCAGGGGAAATCTGTGAATCAAAACAAAGATCCTGGCACGCCTAAGGGAGGCAAAATAACACCTGAAAATATGCTGCTATTATTCAAACTAAAAAATTATTCTGAGGGGCAGTTTCCCCATGGCAGTGATATTTTAAGTACAATTTAAAGTAGGTACAATTACTTTATATTTAGATGGTCTTTTCATCCCGACAGTGTATCTTGACCCCTGGCAGGGCATGACACATGGATGTCTAGTGGTCCGTTCCACAAAGTGATCTTAGTGTTAGGCGATCGTTAATCTGTTAATCAACATAAAATTATGACAGTCCTAGCACTATGGTCGCTTTTTTGAACGGGGCCCAGGACTGTCCTGTATCCTCCCCTACCCTACATAATTATTGTTTGTTATCTAATCACCTTCCCACAATGCCAAAATGGCCTCATTTTTTTTACACTTGGAGCAAATATTTCTTTTTATAAGATTCCCAGAATTACGCCCGAATTTCAAATGGAAGGTGTATCCCTGACTTTCAGTCTATACTTACTGTTTCTGACGACATCTTCAATGATCTGTCCACTCCGTGACACCACCTTGTATGCCACATAGCCATTGTTGTCCAACGTCACCTGAAACAGTCACCAACAGTTGCCATGGTTACACACTGATGCCCTCATGGTACCACACCCACTTATGGACTATTTTACTGATTGGCTCATAATAGTGAGTGAGTTGGGTTTTACACCGCTTTTAACAGTATTCCAGTTATATCACGGCGTGTCAGCTTAATGTGGGAGGAAAGCCCAAAGTGATGCAGGTCTCAGACGTTTTCCACTTCGGTGAAACCCACGAGCACGGGTATGGTGCTGACAAACCTAGAAACACCCAGGATTCGAAACCACAATCATAGGTTTGTGGCGTGCCTAAGGGACGCGGCTCTGAACAGCGAATCGTGGCGCCTTAGACGACTGGTCCACCCCTGCCCCGGCTCATAATAGAATGGGGGAGGCTACACAGATTTCTACAGCTACACTGCTGTTTGTATTTACACCTCCATAAAACACACAAACATGTTCCAAGTCAATTCTCAAAAGGAACTCATGACATCATACAATACAATATATATCCCAATTCTCTATGAAAGGGTGAGTGAATTGTGTTGAAATTTGCTCTGAACAGCTAAAAGTGGGAAGAAAGTGGTAGGAATGGATTATAAGCGAGGATGTTTACACACTAGTGACTAACCAAGAAACATTGTCAGGACAAACCCATGATAAGGGACACAACCCTGCACAACAAATTCAGGCACCTTAAACCAGCAGTAAATCTTGTATGTTTTGAAAGAACGATATTTTTCCATATTAGCCTATTGTGCTAAACATTTTGTGATGCACATCCAAATACAGTGTTTGTTGACCCCAAGACTCTCACCGTGACCCCGCTACCCGCCTCCTCCAGTGCGTGGTACATCAGCATGCCATTCTCATCGTGTGTACGGAAGTCAAAGTTCACTCGGATTGGTCCACCCGCATCTCGGCCTGACAGCTTCAGGTACGACTTGGTTGTTGGGAATGTGACAGGAATCGATGAGGAAATCTGTGAATAACATAGTGAGTGAGTGAGTGAATATGGTTTTACGCTGCTTTTAGCAACATTCCAGCAATATGACGGCGGGGGACACCAGAAATGGGCTTCACACATTGTACCCATGTCGGGAATCGAACCCAGGTCTTCGGCGTGACGAGCGAACGTTTTAACCACTAGGCTACCCGACCGCCCGAATAACATAGTGAATTCAATGGCCTGTAGAGCTACAAACAATACACTGCCACTGTATAGTGTTACCCCTGTCACTGCATGATGCAGTTTGTCCAGTTGCTGATATAATGATTCATCAAGTGTAGTACATTCTTATTGGACGGCAAATATGGGCCTAGTTTGACCAAACTTACCCCACAAGCGAAAGCAACCACGCCCCCCTTCAGTTCAGCCGACGCTCCACCTTGAGCATCTTCCAACAGCTTGGCACCATTGAAGTTGACATTTTCCACACAGCCCACGAAATTATATTTAACCTCAATCCCCTCCTGATTGAAGTATGGGACACCTCCAATGTACAACTGAAAACATAAAAATAAAAATAATAACAAACGTATTCCCCTCAAACCATATCAACTACAATTGAAAATTATAATCAAAATCCTGTGTAACTTCCTTTATGATGGAACCCAACTGAGGATTTCAGCAATCACCATGGTAACCCTACTGGGGATCCCAGCAATCACCCTGGTAACCCTACTGGGGATATCTGCAATCACCATGGTAATCCTACTGGGGATCTCTGCCATCACCATAGTAACACTACTAAGGATCTCAGCAATCACCATGGTAAAACTACCGAAAATCTCTGCAACATCACCAGTGTAATCCTTAAAGGAAAAAGTGCCTTGATTTGGTATATAACTAATGTTATGGCTTTGTAGAAGTGATAGTAGCTGGATCAAGAGTAATAGGAATTTCAATAATGTTAATGCACAGATTTACAAAATTATTTGCATTGAATGAAATATGAAAGTACAATGTTAAAATACTTCTGAATTAAAACAAATACAAATGTGAACAAAATGGTTATTTTTTTCGCAAGGGCACTTTTTCAGAATCCTAAATAAATCCTGGTAATGTTTTGCTTTTTTGTTGTTTTACGTTGCACTCAGCAATATTCCAGGTATATGATGTGTCTGTAAATAATTGAGTCTGGACCCGACAATCCAGTGATTGACATCATGGCATCGATCCACACAATTGGGATAAGATGACATACATCAAGACAGCGAGTCTGACCATCCGATCCCGTTAGTTGCCTCTTACGGCAAGCATGGGTTGCTGAAGTCCTATTCTAACCCAGATCTTCACGGGTCCCCTGTGATGACGCAAGTTGGGACAAAAGCCTCATACGTCATCATGAACTGTCCACTCACATATTTATCCAAGTCCAGCCGGTAGAACAGTCCGTTGGTTTCCAACTCATTGACCAGCCTGTCCACCACGACCTTCAACTTCTTCCTTTCCCTAGTGACGACCACGTCATGCCACTGGTGGTCGTCAAGGAGACTGCCGCCGATCACCTCGGTGCGACCACGGCTCGTCTGAGTAGACCCTAGAAGCAAACAGGGCCGACATTCATAAACAGATATTAATATTATGTGTATATTCTTGTCAATACTCTTCTTGTAAATGACATCCTCAGATTCTCTCCCTAATAACTGAACACAAGCAGATTACCATGTTGAAAATGTTATCGCTGCATGTATCATAAACTACAGGGTAGCAAAAGGAGGAGAAATGGGGATTGACATCGCATTCCATTGCATGCATGTGTGTATTTGGCAGTTTGTGCTTATCCCAAATTTTGCCAGTTTTATAGCGATACCCCATGAAAACCCCATTCAGACACAGTATACTGACTCCGAGCTGACCAGCCCTTGATGCCGAACACCAGGCAGGCTGATAAGTATAATCTTTTAATGTCTTGGTGGGATCAAACCACGGACATTCCACTCTCTGGGCAACTCTATCAACTACACTACAGAAGCAGTAAAACTCGAGCAAGTTGAGTAAATAGTTTTACAAAAAACAACCAAAACACAACTTGTCTTTCAAATATTTTGGTCAACATGTCAAGAGAGGCAGGAGGCAAGGCATGAAAAGTTGTTACTGCCAGGGTTGATCTGAAGGACAAATCAGTCAAAACATGTAAGGATTAAATATATTTTCCCTGGTATTGGAGAACTTGATGACAGACAGTAGATGAAAATTAAGGATCTAAAAATGTGAATTTCAAAAGGCGTTTCACCAAACTTGAGGAATAAACCCCCTTACTTACCCAAATCTATCCTGAAGTACAGGTAGCCCCTCCTCATCTCCATGACAATATAGTCTCCCTGGTTGCCGCTGGCGTAGAACAGGACACCGTCTGGCTTGTTGGTCTTAAAGCGAAGTTCCAAGGTGTCAGACTCCGACGGCACTGGCTGGCGACTGAGGTCAAACTGCATGTAGCTGGTTTCAGTGAAGGAAGCAACATATGGGTCTGGAAGAAGAGTGAGTGAGTGAGTGAGTGAGTGAGTGAGTGAGTGAGTGAGTGAGTGAGTGAGTTAGTTGGGTTTAACAGTATGTCAGTTATATCATGGTGTGTCAGCCTGATGCGGAGTGAGTTTAATTTTACGCCGTTTTTAGCAACATTCCAGCAATATCACGGCGGGGGATACCAGAAATGTGCTTCACACATTGTGCCCATGTCGTGAATCGAACCTGGGTCTTCGGCATGATGAGCAAAAGCCTTAACCACTAGGCTACCCGACCACCCATGATGTGGCAGGAGGTGATGCAGGCCTTGGTGAAACCCATGAGGATGGATATGGTGCACATAAAATAGAAACAATCATTCAGAACTGGGGATTTTAACATCGGCCTCTGAGCTGGTATAAAACATTACAATGATTCTATACTAAAAAATGTTAGGAATCCTGAAATTTTTTCGGGATATTTTTGGAAGTGAAGACTGAGCACACAATTTTAGAAAAATATCCTCAAATATATTCATGTGCCTTAAGATTTTTTGTTGAGTATACTCACTGAAAAGGCAGCCGTAGATCTCCATCCTCAAGGAGATAAACATGTTCCAGCGCTGTGGGTTGAAGCGGACGTATCGGGCCACGATCGGGTAGTGGAGAGTGTTCTGGACGATCTTCCAGCCATTGTCATTACCCACAAACATCTGAAATAGGACATAGACTCCAGTAATGACAAGCGATTTGACGATTATGAACTGGATTAGATATCTATGTAATAATCTTTATCATTGCCTATTGTACTTTCTGTTCCGCCACAGGCGATGTTAAGCCTGTAGTCGTTGTACATTACATGGTCTGTGTAGGTGTGCAGCAGGGTTGTTTTCTTTATCCCTCACCATTAACACATTAGCACAACAATGCAATTGAATTGAGATTTTGAGCCTGATAATGCCATGACTAAATGATCATCATCAGCATGATTAGCTTCCTAATTGGACAGGCTTAGTTCTGAAATAGTTTCGGCATTGTTTAACACCACACTCAACAATTTTCCAGCCATAAGGTGGTCTGTAAATAGTTGAGTCTGTACCAGACAATCAAGTGACTGACATTGGGAGTGTCATGGATAAAATGACATGCATCAACATGGTCAGCAAGCTTGACCACCTGATTCTGTTTGTCGCCTCTGACGAAAAGCATGGGTTGCTGAAGACCAATCCTAACCAAAAACTGAATGTTGGTGAGTGTGGGGTGGAAGGAAAGAGATTTGAGCTACTAACTTCTGGGATGCCATATTCATTGGTATATCTTCTCCATGTGTTTCTATCATCAGAATATTCCAAAAAGTATTCTGTGATGAATTCATCACTCCCTTGACGCCCTTGTGTTGCAACTGCTGTGACAAAGTATCGGGCTCCAAGATCTACCCCGAGGTACTGAAATGCATTCTGGGTACCTGCAGTCCATGCCCCTGAAAAAGTCGGAAATAAGACAATTGAAATTTAACAAACAAGTAGGTTTAAACAAAACTCAATTATAACATTATCGACATGCTTGCATACTTGGACAAAACACCTTTTACTATCAAAACCATGCAATTTTGTTTCAATTTAGTTCATTTTATTCATGCAAAGTAATGAAATAGAATTCTGTACTTCAAGCCACTTGGCTTCACCGTGCTCACTGAAGGCCATTTATGACTGACAGCTTTCAAGCCCGGGGGCACGGGTGGCCCAGTCGTCACGATTCGCTGTGCAGATTTAGTCCTTGAACACGCCAGAAACCTATGATTGTGGGTTCGAATCCCGATTCGCCCCGATTATGTTTCTAGGTTTGTCAGCACCATACCCGTGCTTGTGGGTTTCACCAAAGTGGTCAACGTCTGAGACCTGCATCACTTCGGGCTTTCCTCCCACATTAAGCTGACATGCCATGATAAAACTTGAATACTGTTAAAAGCGGCGTTAAACCCAACTCACTCACTTTCAAGCCATCATGATGTACAATGCATGTTGATAATGTTTGCCATGTTCCAGCTTATTTAGCCTTATTCAGGCAAACATGTGGTTGATTGCATGAACAATAATCCACACTGTCGGGATAAAATAGCAAACGTCATCATAAACCCTGTCAAACATTGTGACTCTGAAATCCTCATTTAGACAGCACCTTTGGCCAGCATTGGGTTTTAGGGATTTATCCAGGAATCCAAACTAACAGCCCTTGAGAAAATTTGGGGAAAAAAAGTTTGTCCAAAATAAGGATTTTTGTTTTAAATCTCCTATTTTCATAAATTCAGAGGTCTTTTTAAACATTTGATTGCATTTTAAGCAGTTTCACGCAGTTTGGACTACATTTACATGTAGTAAGTCAATGGCAAAAGTCAATAAGCCAAATAAAACAAACCTTGCAGATGCAGTAAAGTTTCGAAGTTAAATCAGTACTTTAAAAAATCAGGCATAGCTTCCGCGCATCGTTTAACTCTGTTTTGACCCGCCAGGTCTGGAAGCAATACTATCATAAACTTCACCCCCCATCCCAACTGTCACAAGCTTGCAATGTCTGACCCTTTCCCTATGTTGAAGCATATTGACAAAAAACTGACCTTGTACTTACTTACCTTTTGTTGCAAAAAAACAAAACAACATTACAAACATAAAACATTAACATGATTAATACAACATACATCCCTGTGTTATGGGTTTTTGGACGCTGAAGAAACATTCATAATTTTCTCGCTAATCACATGAACAACTGAAAAACATCTCATTCAGTTATAGGCTAAAAGACAACTTTATCTTTAAAACAAGCCCTCATCATATTTACAGTTTCTGTGTGACGCCACACCCCATGTTATAGTGCCAGTCTTCGTGAAAGAAAATGTATGATGTCAGAAAACATATCTTCTGACGATAATAGTATTGTGTAATGAATAATAATTAAGGTATATATGATGCTGAAAGCTCTGATCGAAAACAGGACAATCTGCGATGGTTGTCTGTAAACATGATAATATTTTTCTGAGTATTTTTTTAATATTTTGACTATATTTTGATGATTTTTTCCGTGGACTACTGTTTTAAAAAAACATGATTTTCCGCGTTTCTGGAGATTTCACATCCCTGATCATTGTATGTTACATTACATTTAGTAATGTAAAATTGAGAAAAAAAGCATCTTCCGTTTTATTGAACCTGGTATCAGTGACTTCAAGAACCCGATCAAGCAATGACATTAGATATAACAATATTAACATTGTTTGGAAATGTTTTGATTCCAACTTGGGAATAATTACTGGCATTTGCTGCAGATTGCCAACCTCTGAGCAAGTCGAGGTAAATTTCTGTCACAACACAAGGGCAATAACTCGTCCTACCTGTGGGGTCATTAAGTCGTGCTCGGCTAGCAGGTCTCTTGTTGTTGTTGGTGGATGACCACATGGCGCCATCAGGGATCTTTCCGGAGGCAACACCAAGTGGTTCCTGGTACTCAGCACGGCATTCGTCATACTGATAGACATCACCTAGGTTACAAGAGAGGGGAAGGTCATATCTCCGTTGCAATGCTTCTATTCTCCATTTATATAAGGTGAGGTGAAATGGGGTTTAACGCCGCGTCCAAGATTATTGCACTTATGTAGCGACGTGCATGTACATGTGTGTGTTTGTGTGGCTGCATGTACTAGTCCGGACTGATGCCGATTTATAGTGCTAGCACACTGATACCATGCCACAGATTAACATGAATACCCCACTCAAACACAGTATACTGACTCTGAGCCGACCACTCCTTGTTTAAGCCCCTTTATGCCGATACGCCAGACAGGGTAACAACAAGTACCATCTTTTAACGTCCTTTGGTATGATGAGGCCGGGGATCGAACCCCGGAACTTTCGCTCTCCGGGCGGGCGCTCTACCACTAGACCACGGATGCGGTCCCATTTATACAAACTTGTCAGTTGTAATAGAACTGGAGTAAGCTTGGTATGTGTGCGAGTGTGTTTGGTCTAACTCTTTTCTGAACTGAGTGAACCATATTTCAGTTACATCACAGTGTGTCAGTTTAATGTGGGATGAAGTGGACTGGGGCTTATTACCATATTTTCCCACAATCACAGTGTGTGTTGCTTACAAAAAAGTTTAATCAGGTGAATCTGGGATTTAATCTCATCATCATCGTTTTCTGATACGTCTAGGGGACGCAACTCTACCACTCAAATTGCCACGCCTTGGACCACTGAGCCACCTGTGCCTCCTTATGAATCATGAAAAGTAATACCTTTATGATAAGCAATGATGAGTGAACTACAAACACTGACAGAACTGCCCTACAATAAGACATTTGATTGAATCAAAATATTGTACCTGCAGTATTTTAATGAAACATGTCTATGAGTTATCATCGGGATCACTCAGCTCCAATTTCTAATACACAGAGCTACTGATATGCAGCGTATTTGTGTAAAATATCCCCCCAAAATATTCAAAACCCAATTACTTTAAATTAAATTGCATACAGAAACGCATGCATTAAATTAAGAACTCAAAACAGCTCTCATAAATACCCAGTGAAGCTATTTCAGAATGTTCAGCATGCGTACAAAGGAGCTAATTTCCGAAACACAATTACGAGCTAATTTACTTCACGAGTCAAGCCTATATATTTAGAACAGTTATACTCATGTAAAACATGATTTCATTTTTGTAAAATCTTAAAATTAAAACTAATTTTGGGAAAAACCCAATAGACACGTGAATAGATGAGTGAAAAGATATTGGTTATCCAATGAACAAATGCAATAACCCAATTAAAAATAGAAACCCCTGAGTTAAAACTCAATTGCTCAAAAAATTATCTGGAGCTCTGAATACACCTTGCATAACATGATAAGCTAATGACGTTACTCAAAATGAACAAATTGGTTGTTTCCCAAGATAATGGTCCCACAATAGGCCTATAATCCCTGAGTTTCATAAGAGTTAGAGTCATGCTGAAGTCAGAGTTCACTCACACAGCTAACATGCATAATACTTTCTTCCATAACATGACAACTATAGGACAGTCATAAATCACTCTTGACATCTGAACGTTTGTGAAACCTGAATGTCAAGAGTTTGAGGTTATAAATGGTTATGTGAATCTGAGAATCAAAAACATGACAATCATTAAAACCAAGTTACAAGGTAACACTACCATAAATCTACAGATTAACACTCTTTTCTTCATGTCTTTTAGGAGATACCGCTTCATTTCCGGGATTCGATTGACCCGAATCTCATGCTGAGTAACTCTACAAATATGCAGGAATATTTCCCGTCAAGTGGCATATACACTATAATACAGACAATTAATATACGTAAATATGTATTATGGTGACAATAGAAAACACTTCTGATGACACCTAACAGCCCCTGCATGGCTAGATTACTTATAAACGTTGTTAAACTAAGTTGCATTTGAGTAAATAGAGGTAATCCGCCATTTTGGAATGTCGGTCATCACAGGTGCGATATCACCTGCCAGGTAAAACATGCAATCAACGAACAGTCAAAATACTTGGTGGTCGAATTACTTACGTGATCGTTCCGACACAGTTATATGAACACATAGTGCCACTAAGGGCAGCGTATATTTCCACTTTAGAAACATTGTTTATAGGCGAATCCTCATGTTCAAAAGCCTGTACCTGTCTTCTGGTCACGTGAAGCAAATGTGTCCTTTCATTGGATGACAACATGCAAAGGGAGACAGTACCAGGTAAGTTGACAATCACTTGACGTACCACTACAAACTGAAATAAAGATATTATTAGGCCATGTAAACAGTAACAAGGTGAGGTTGAGGTAAAACATCAGTTCTCATGGAAGCATGTCAAAGGAAACATGTTCATTAATGTACCAAAAAACAGGTTTTATTTTAGTTAAGTTTTTTACTTGGTATTCCAAAACAGCAAGAATTTTGTACACGATTATTTCATTTCTATCCGTCGAATAGTGAGTGAGTTGGGTTTTACGTCGCTTTTAACAGTATTCCAGTGTATGAATACTGTTCTGTTTAGCTGCGGTTACCTCACCCTCATCCGTACATCGTTCAGTATCAGTGTCTATATTCACTACATAGTATATTAATATATCATTTCAATTTCTATGGGGTGTATATGTATTTGAATCACCCGTGAAGATCCAGGGTAGACTAGGTCTTCAGCAACCCATGCTTGCCGTAAAAGCCGGCTATGCTTGTCGTAAGAGGCGACTAACGGGATCGGGTGGTCCGGTTCGCTGACTTGGTTGATGCATGTCATCGTATCCCAAATGCGTTTATCAATGCTCATGATATCAATCACCGGATTGTCTGGTCCAGACTCGATTATTTACAGACCGCCGTCATATAGCTGGAATATTACGTTAAACAACCAAACAAACATGGTGGATACATCTCCGATTGGATAAACAAATCATAAAATGATATAAAAAATACATACCAACCTCTACCAAAAAACACTTACCTTACAATCGTGATCGACTGATTGATTATTAAAATTATTATTTTGAAGGCAGAAGTGTCACTCAAACCATGATCGACACAGCGCTCCATTAACCTTCCTGTAAGACCTGTTCAGCAAAAGTTATAAATATCACGACGAGAAACACCAGAAATATGTTTCACAAATTGTACCCATGAAGAGAATCGAACCCGGGTCTTCGGCGTGACGAGCGAACGTTAACCACTCAGCTACCCTACAGTCCCACAGGCGACAATCTCAGATGTTAATCCTCGCTACCGCTTCCCATAGCGATAACTAAGAACTGATTTTAATGAGATTGCGCAGGCCAATGTCTTTTAAAGAGGGGAGGGTTGACGCTGAAAAATATATTTACTTTGACCCTCTTATAAGATCCTTTCTTTATCACACTGTACATCTGTATGACAATGAAGGTTCTACATACACAAAACGGCGTAAGTTTACAAATATATTTTTGACAAAGTGATATATCATTTAGTTACTCAGGCTCAGAATATGATGTGTGAAAACACATTTGGTTAAGTTGCTTTCTTGATTCTGTCGAAGCCAATTTTGTTTCCGGAGCTTGGAAAACTATCTTCCCCCTCTTTATATACATAAAATACAAACTATGTCTATCAAATTACTCTTTTTGGATAACATTTGTACCCGTCCAGAAATATCGAATTTACCAGAAATGATTTGTTACTGTCGAGTTTTGAGAATTATTTGATTATTGACGATTAACTTCGTGACAGTAAATTTAAACAGGCAAAATAATAATCGTGTCTGGTCAAGAGAATCCAGTGATTGACATCATGAGCATCGAACCACGCAATTGGGATACGATATGCATCAACCAAGTCAGCGAGCCTGACCACCCGATCCCATTACTCGCATCTGAGACAAGCATATTCGCCTTTCACGGCAAGCATGGGTTGCTGAAGATCTGTTCTAACCCTGATCTTCACGGGTGATACAAATACATATACACTACATAGAAACTCAAGTGATATATTAATATCTTTCTATTCTATGCTTTTTTCTCCCTCTTTTTGTGTTTCCGAGATGAAAAAGGCGCGGAGTAACTCCGTGAGTCATCGGTCCATTTGTCACCACTCGTGTCATTTCGGAAAAATGTCGAATGCTTGTTACGGAAATGCGCGAGTATGTGCAATGGGACTTACGGAATATGCCGAGGGGTCATATCAGAGTGTTTGAAGCGTTAGTAAAATATTAACACCACAGTTAAAATGCACAGTAATGATAGCACAGACTGTTTGATCTTTGTGTACAAGGTTATGTGGATGTAACGACGACATGTGTTTTCTGTCACGTACGTTTACGCTGGTAGTGTATAGAATTTAATGTTTAATGGTTGGTTGTGCCAGTTGATAGATGTTTTACCATCGGCAGCACTGACATTAAACTCGGATCTTGAGCAAAACATTTTTGTTTCATATATATTTGCCCTGATCTAAACCCAGATGTATTCATTCCGTTAACCCTCATATCGACATCTATCACAACACTATGGGTAGCATCCGATGGTTTACAATCAAATCAACGGTTAAACAAAGGAATAACGGAACGCTTGTTTGTTGTTTTACTTCATAATCAGCAATATTCTAGATATAATATAATATCCAAATTAATCATTGTTTGGTCCTTTAATTATTTATTTTCATCTTGTTTATATTATGGGCCTAGGGCTTAAAATACAGAATAAATTCTGTCGTCTACTACTACTACTACTACTACTACTACTACTACTACTACTACTACTTCTACTACTACTACTTCTACTACTACTACCAAAAAAAAAAATAATAACAATAACAACAACAATAAAAATAAAAACGCATATTAATAACGCGCCTAAACCATAACAGTTTGACACCGACCTGTTCATTATCGAGTCTGGACCAGACAAACAAGTGATTGATATTGTGAACAACGTCCCACACAGTCAGGTAACGATGACACACATTCTACCAAGTCACCCAACCTGGCTGCCTGACCCATTTTGACGCCTCTTGCAACAAGCATAAGTTGCAGGGGACTAATTGTAACCTGGAATCGCAACGATGGAATAACATACCTCTGTATTACCTACAAACGTTTATAGACAAGTATTTGTCACAGAAGTGACGAAATGTCCCCCGCCTGTATATACACCATAGTACCAAATATGAAGACAATCCAGAGATTAGTTCTTGAGATATCGCGGCAACACCGTTTTCCAACTCCAAAAGCAGATTTGCCTGCTGTGAGCTTGAAAATGGGGTCAAGGTCACCAAAACCGTCTGGTGTCTGCGGAGTCTGTATATACACCATAGTTCCAAATATGAAAACAATCCAGTGTTTAGTTCTTGAGATATCGCGGCAACACTGTTTTCAAACTCCAAAAGCAGATTTGCCTGCTGTGACCTTGAAAATGGGGTCAAGGTCACCAAAACCGACTGGTGTCTGCGGTGTCTGTATATACACCATAGTTGCAAACATGAAGACAATCCTGCGATTAGTTCTTGAGATATCGCGGCAACACCGTTTTCCAACTCCAAAAGCAGATTTACCTGCTGTGACCTTGAAAATGGGGTCAAGGTCACCAAAACCGACTGGTGTCTGCGGAGTCTGTATATACACTATAGTTCCAAATATGAAGACAATCCAGAGTTTAGTTCTTGAGATATCGCGGCAACAAACAGGTGGGACGTACGGACGGACGTGCGGACGTACGGACGTACGTACGGACGGTCGTGAATACTATATCCCCCGCTTCGCGCTTTTTTGCGCGGCGGGGGACAATAATGCCATGGGTTACGTTTTTGATATTTTAGCCACAGCTGGGTGTAATGGATGATTTTCTTACGCGCTGCCGTGTAAGAAAAATACAAAAGTTTCATTTTATATATAATATACGTGCCTCGTTATAAGATGAGATTTTCTAATTGGTTTAGATGTTTATACCAGTGTATACTTGTATTTCAGTTATATCCCGACGTGCCAGCTTGATGTGGGGGAAAGCATGAAGTTATGCTGGTCTCATACGTTTACTACTTCGGTGAAACCCACAAGCACGGGTACGGTGCTGATAAATACAAACACATATTTAGTCCGAACCGGGATTCGAACCCACGATCACAGGTTTCTGGCACTTCCAAGGGACGCAACTCCGCGTTTGCTTACTCACCACTAATTATTTTTCCACTATAACTACTACTAATGATGATGATACCACCATCACTGCCACCACCACCACCACCACTACTACTACTACTACTACTACTACTACTACTACTACTACTTCGATGGTACTCCCTTTTGTATGTAGATGCCATGGCGCTGAGAAACGACAGAGCGTATGAAATATCAACAACAATATAATGACGCATTCGGAACTTATCGTTTTAGTTCGTTTTCGAGACACAGAATTCAGATATCTTGATCTGAATGCTTCTCTATCTCGTCAACGAGAAGTACCACGAAATCTCGACGCTGATTTACTCCTCTGGAGGCGACCTTAGATCTTCACGTAGACAGGTATCAGAGTAAATGATCAGATTTTGATGAGATTGGCATCTCGAAAATACAATCCGTTGTCATCAGTTCATGAATTTATGAAGGAGTGAAACCGACATTTCATTCAATGTGAAGGACACGACTCCTTCTCGAATCATGTCGATATTTTCTTTTGCTGTAGACAATTGATACTTATATATATTTATAGAATGATTCCATTACTTGATGTACTACAAATACCCAGGGGCGTTACTACCGCTGACATCAATACCGCTTTCTAGCGCGCACCGTGATCTCTTAGGTTTGACGGCATCACGTGGTCAGGGCGTGAAAACTTGCCAACAGTAATGTAACCAGACATCAATACATATTGTCAAATGTAAGACTGTGGTTTAAATACATTGCGTGCTCAATTAATGTGTTAAAAGCATTTATATTGTCAGAGATAATCGACCAACTTAATAAAAAATACGATAATGAATAGATGAAATGTTTTTGGAACTAATGCTTAGATACCTGTTTTCGTTTGGCGCCATGTACACGTGACAGTAACAGGAACATTCGACACAGGATCAGGGGGATATTTCAGGGTAAGTTCACTCAGTGATTATTTCCTATGCTCTTGACTAGTTTTGGCACGGGTGTCCCTGTCGTGTAAGGCGCTGCAATTAGCTGTCGTGCGCCCGTGAGGGATGCCAGAAACATTTGATCGTGTGTTGGCTCTGATTGTTTCTGGATGTGCCATACCTCTGTTCGTGGGTTTCACCGAGGTGTTGAACTAAAATCCGCGTAACTTCGGGTTTTCCTCCCACACCAAGACCAGAGCGTCCACTGGCTTCTTTTTTTAAAATCAAAATCTTGTGTAGAAACTAGGCTCTGATACAGGCTAGTCGACACGCTTGCCCTGGGAAGATGTCCAACATTAAGGTAACACGCTGTGATTTGACTGAAATACTGGCCAAAGCGGAGTTAAACCAAACTCACTCACTCGTCGTCACGTGTGCTATGTAACAACAATTGGGGCATGTGTCACCTATCCCTCATCAATAATCACAAACATGTAGCACTGATTATTGTCGATATAAATGGACGTAGACACATCTGTGTTGAACCCGAGGTGATTCCTGGACAAAACAGACCCCAGACAATGCTTGTCCTGTGCATTTTCCCGAAGCAAGAGAGTTAACTGACTTTAAAAGTCCAGTTTCCACCCTTGCCGAACTAGGCTGGAATTACTGGGCTCGATCGTAGCGCGACCAATGGCTATTACCATTTATGTCCCATCTAAGCCTCTCCTGTGGACCAATGACATTCCACCTATCGTATCACTTGTGTTTGCTTCACCCAAAATGGTGGCGCCCAGTCAGGACGATCTGATCGATAATCAAGATCTATATTGTGATAAAGCGGAATGCATCAAATCACGTGAGCACCTTGATTAAGAACATGAAAAGATTTGGAAAATAACCATTGACAACGAGTTGGCGGTGCACATGCTTTGCAAATGCTGCAATCGACCGAAATCTGCACGACAGTTTACGCACCGGATTTCGATTTCGGTGCGCGATTTTGATTGGGCTATGCATAGACTCGTTAGTCCAGCCAAAATGTAACTCCATAATACGAGCCTAGTTCGGCAAGGGTGGAAACTATACTTTTAAAGTCAGTTAACTCTCTTGCTTCGGGAAGATGGTCCTGTGAGGTAAAACGAGGATCGTTAGGTCACACGGTAGGGTTTCTTTTATTGTGTGTCATCGCGCTCCAAAAGTGCGGTCCTACCCGTGCTCGTGGGTTTCCCCCATACCAAGATGACATGACGTGATATAACATAAATACTGCTCAAAGCGTTAAACCAAACTCACTCGATCACCAACAATAGTTCGGACCGTTTCAAATGCATTTTGCCGGCTCCCGTGATACAGGTGAAAGGTTGCTGATGCGGCGTGAAACATGGTTCACTCACCAACTTGTCCTGGAACCTTTCATGCTTCCCAACTAATATGACCGCCTCCGTGGCCTAATGGTAGAGCGCCCACCCTGAGAGCGGAAGGGTTCGATCCCCAGCGGCGTCATACCAAAAGTCGTTAAAAGATGGTTCTTGTTGTTACCCTGTCTGGCGCTGGGCATCAAACGGCTAAAACAAGGACTGGTCGGCTCGGGGTCAGTATACTATGTCTGAGTGGGGTATTTATGTTAAACTGGTATCTCAGTGTGCTAGCACTATAAATCGGCATCAGTCCGGACTAGTACAAGCAGCCACACACACATACACGTGCATGCACGTCGCTATATAAGTGCAATAATCTTGGACGCGACATTACACCCCATTTCACCCCACCTCCCAACTAATATCCACCACTCCCAACTTCGTTCCAACTCATCAATTCCTAACCCCACAATCTTCATTATCTTCCAGTCAACCCGAGTGAGTGAGTGGGTTTTACGCCGTGTTTGCAATACACCAGCATTATCACAACAGGGGCACCAGAAATGGGCTTTACACTCACTACTCATGTCGGGAATCGAACCCGGGCCTCGCCTTGACGAGCGAACGCTTTAACCACGAGGCTACCCCACCGCCCCAAGTCTACCTGAAGAGAGTACCTGTCCCATCTTCTCGACTACGTACCTACATCTTGCCCAAAAGCACAGCGTCCAAAAGCTACTGTCATCTTTTTCATCATCATGAAATAGTTCATCAAAGTACTCCCAAAGGATATACATACTATTATTTTATTACAGTATCACCGAGCGTCCGTCAAACAAACGAGAACGTTTCTTCAATGGATACATTATTCTGCCTCGCCGCCGCCACAACTCTCCTGTTCGTGAAGGGACAGTCATATGACGACCTAGACCGCTTGGAGAAGCAGCTGTTTCCCAACTACTCCTCTACGTGGAGACCAGTCAGGAACCACAGTCACGTGACAAATATCTCCATACAATTCACGATTTCGTCCCTTGTTTCCATGGATATTCTCAACGAACAAATAGTTAATAAGGTAATTCTCAGCCTTTCGTGGTACGACCAATTTTTGGTCTGGAATTCCAGTGAATACGGTGGAACTGAAAAAATTACCCCAAGGAGGGGGACCGTTTGGGAACCAATGCTACTTGTCCCAAATGCAATCCAACAATGGGACATGGCCGCTGATGCCACAGCTTCCTTGTCAGTAGGGAGTACCGGCCTGGTAATACTTTCTCTTGGAGGACCACTAAAAACTTCTTTTCCTGTGGATATGAGGAAGTTTCCCTTTGATACTCAGACCATATCAATAAGTCTGTACCCTGTCCAATACGATGAAAACGAAGTAGTGTTTTCAGTATCACAAGATTATGGCATTCCAGATAGTTTGAGGTCACACGGCGAATGGACAATTAAGAGTTCATCCTTTGAAGCTGTCATGAGTGGAGACTATTGTGGTGTTGAATTCCGCATGACAATCCAGAGGAAACCCATCTTTTACATTTTATCCATTATACTACCCATCAGTCTCTTGTCCTTCCTCAACATGGTTGTGTTTGCAGTTCCGGCCGAATCTGGAGAGAAGTTATCCTTCTCGTTGACAACAATGCTATCACTGGCTGTCTACATGAGTTTCGTAAGTCAGATAATTCCCAACAAATCTGTGCCTCTATCCTTCATGGCTGTATATCTGGCATCAGTTCTGTGTCTGAGTGCTCTTGCAATTTTAGCAACAGTTTTCGTCCTTCGTCTGTACCACAAACCGGAAACGGAAACGCCGCCATTTTGGATGACCCAGATTCTGTGTGTAAACAGGGCTGCTTCTGAGGCTAAAGTGACGTACCGCGACGTCAGCGCCAAACTGGACGTTGTGTTTGGTGTGATGTTTGGACTGCTTGCGACCTTGGCCGTGGGGACACAAGTTTATGTGATGCAATGAGATGACTGATGGGGTGATTTCTTCCCTGAGATTCAGGAATCGGAATAATTAAAATCAGCCGTTCAAACCCTGCAGCTTTTACCACTCATCCACATCTGTGTTACAATTTCATTTTATTATGATAAATACCACGGACACCATTCACCACTACAGTTTCATTCTGTGTCCTGTTCGAATGACACAATGGCCAACTAACCTAACAGATATTCTTGTTTCTCATGACTTTGTTTATAAATCACTGGGTAGAGCTAAAGTTGTATGTTTATATTTTATTTCTATGGTACGTGACAGATCTGTAAATGGGAACGTGACTTTTGGTCATGTTGGCGGTGGTTTAGCCTAGTAGCCGAAGACCCGGACGATATCCCACATGGATAGCTGGGTTTATCCCCGCTCTGAACAGTATTCCTGCTAGGTGGTGTGTCAGCTTGATGTGGGAGGAGGTGAGGTGAAATGGAGTTAAACGCCGCGTCCAAGATTATTGCACTTATATAGCGACGTGCATGCACGTGTGTGTATGTGTGTGTGTGTGTGGCTGCTTGTACTAGTCCGGACTGATGCCGATTTATAGTGCTAGCACACTGAGATATCACGCCGCAGTTTAAAATGAACACCCCACTCAGACACAGTATACTGACTACCGACCAGTCCTTGTTTTAGCCCCTTATTGCCGAGCGCCAGACAGGTAACAACAAGTACCACCTTTTAACGTCTTTTGGTATGAAGCGGCCGGGGATCGAACCCCGGACTAGACCGCGGAGGCGGTCTTGATGTGGGAGGAAAGTCCTACGTATGCAGGTTTCAAAAGCTTATCACTTAGGTGAAAGCTACAAACACGGGTATAGTGCTGACCAACGGCGGCGAACCGGGAGTCGAACCCACCATCATAGAGTTCTGGCGTGCCCTAGGGTCGCAACTCTGCACAGCGAATTTCGACGACTGGGCCACGCGTGATCCCTATCACACAAGGGAAATGACACATAAACATAATCGGCTATCATCGGCTATCTTGGGTATAATGTCCCCATTCTATACTATGCCAAAAAAGTAGTGGATATTTGGACTACTGGAAAATATACCAATGTCTGGGAATGAAAGTAAGTGATTTATGTGCCAAGAACATTTCCGAAGAAATCAAGTTTCCCAAACACATCATTGTGACAGTCATTGTGGCCTCGGACAGCACATGCAAGGGGTGGTATGCAAGACTCAGACCTCGTTGTGAGCAGAGGCATATTGCTTTTCTTGGAACCAAACGCTCAAAGACACTTCAATAAACACATATAGCCATTGACGAAGCAACAGCATTGATCAGGCAACGTTTGCAACATGCGGAACGTTTACGTGCAATAGGAATACTACAGGTCGGCACAGGTGAATACTATTGCCCAAACGCAGCTTGTTTCTCACTCTGTCATCCGCAGATTGTAGGCCCGATACCAACAAACACATAACGTCGAGGGGCGGTCGGGTAGTCTAGTGGTTAAAGCGTCCGCTCGTCACGCCAAAGACCCGGGTTCGATTCCCGACATGTGTACAATGCGTGAAGCCCATTTCTGGTGACCCCCCCCCCCCCCCCCCCCTCGCCGTGATATTGCTGGAATATTGCTAACAGCGGCGTAAAACCATACTCACTCACTCACATAACGTCGATGATCGACGCCACTCGGGACATCCAAGGCCAACAATTCAAGCCCAGGACAGATTAGTCAGAACATTGACATTAAGAAATCTGTTGAAGAAGTGGTTTTACCCGATATTAATGACGTTGGCTGCAAATTTCGAATTTGACCTCCGACCTCTCTAACGGCCCCCATCTCATCACACCAACCATTAGAAGCCAATAGATCTGACCGCCTACTCCCCAGCAGATATGATCATATCCTTTCCATTTACCAATACCACATGGATCAGAAGATATGTCTTCATGATTTCGACTATCCCCTACGTTTTTGGCATAGTATATTATGATAAATACCCTGCGCACATTCACTACCAAAGCCTCGTTATGAGCACACTTTTAAATATAACCGTCCAATCAAACTACTCTCACGAGCGAGAGAAAACCTATGCAAGGCGATGCCACTTCCCAAACGAAGATATGGCGGCGAATATGTCCAGGGTATTTATCTGAACAGAATAGAGACAACATGAAATGGATTATCGGGGATTTATTATGCAACTAAACTGGACACTGGTCTTTTACCATAGAGCACAGTCATCTTTAAGTACGTTGTCAGCAACTTCCGTGACATTTGCTGACCGACACGGCCATGTATAATCACCATGGAATATAATGAAAGATCTCATGCAGCAATCATATAAACATACAAACAAACCCGATCACATGTGAACAGGTGTGTAAATGTCATCTACGCTATTATCCACTATATTACACAAATCACTGTACTATAAGAGCCGACACAGGCGGTGAATGTATGCGATGATACTAATCAACTTGGACACTCGTTGTTGCCACCAGAGTTCAAAAACGATTAAACCATCAACGCCATTACATTTTGTGGAATCATTCACGTTTCTAGGTGACATTAAACTCACTTGCTTGATAAAGATTCTGCCATTTGACCGAAATGTCACTGAAAGAATAAATCAATTGAAATCTGTAATTCAACTCTGTTTTAATATGAAATGGAAAGGAAAAAACGAAACCGAAGCCAACCATTTTAGAAAAAAGACAACACTTGTGGTGTCCTCAGTTTTGAAAAACATTTGTTGGGCAGTTTTGTAGCCCGAGGTAATGCATCTTCCCGAGGCAAGGGAGTTAACTGACTATAAAAGTCCAGTTTCCACCCTTGCCTAACTAGGCTGGAATTCCTGGGCTCGACCGTAGCGCCACCAGTGGTTATTACGAGTTATGTTCCGTCTAAGCCTCTTCTATGGAACAATCAGATTCCACCTCTCGTATCACTTGCATTTGTTTCAAACAAAATGGTGGCGCCCAGTCAAAACGATCTGATTGATTATCAAGATCTATATTGTGATAAAACGGGTCTTACATAGCGAAGTGCATCAAATCACGTGAGCACCTTGATTAAAAACATGAAAAGACTTGGAAAATATCTGTTGACAACGAGTTTGCGGTGCACATGCTTTGCAAATCCTGCAATCGACAGAAATCTGCACGACATTTTACAAACCGGATTTCAATTTCGTTGCGCGATTTTGATTGGACTATGCATAGACTCGTTAGCCCAGCCAAAATGTAACTCCATAATACCAGCCTAGTTTGGCAAGGGTGGAAACTGGACTTTTATAGTCAGTTCACTCACTTGCCTCGGGAAGATGGAGGTAATGAAACCCAAAAGCACGGGTATGGTGCTGCTGGACAGACACATATTACATAGGCACGATCTTAGGTTTCTGTCACGACTAAGGGACGCAACTCCGCGTAGGGTTACTTACTCCTAATTATATCGCCACTGTAGCTACTACTAATGACAATGATACTACTATCACTGCCACCACCACTGACACTAATATCATTACTTCTGCTACCACTACCACTACTACTGTCACGACGTGGTTGATGCATGTCATCGATCCCAATTGCGTTGATAGATGCTCATGATATCAATCACAGGATTGTCTGGTCCAGACTCGATTATTTACAGACCGCCATCATATAGCTGGAATAATGCTGAGTGCGGCGTTAAACAACATTCAAACCAAACCAATACTATCACGACTGCCACTGATATTGCTACTACTGAAACTACTTCCACATTATCACTATCGCTTATGCAACTACTACTACTACTACTACTACTACTACTACTACTACTACTACTACTACTACTACTACTACTACTATACGACCCGTGAAGATCCGGGATAGGGTGGTCAGACTCGCTGCATTGGTTGATACATGTCATCGTATCCTAATTGTGTGGATGATGTTGATCACTGGATTGTCTAGTCCAGACTCGATTATTTACAGACCGCCGTCACACAGCTGGAATATTAACAAACAAACAAACAAACAAACAAACAAACAAACAAAAAAACAATACTACTACTACTACTACTACTACTACTACGACTACTACTACTACTACTACTACAACTACAACTACTACTTTCACTACTACTACTACTACTACTACTACTACTACTATATATGGGGGAAATATACGTGAATCATTACGCAACGAGTTGACAATTCTTTTAGCTATGCCCGTTTGCGCTTAGACAGAACCCAGTTTCAAATATGCCCACGAGAGGGACACGAGTTGCTATTCGGCTTGTCCCGGAATAACACGAGTTGGTCACGAATGAAATCATACAGACTGGTCTGAAGCTTCGCTCATTCGTACCGAGAAGTTAAAAGCCACGACGCTGATTGGCTCATCTGGAGTTGCCTCTGAGATCTTCATTCAGAGTATGAGTTCAGATTTTATTATGGCAATTTGGAATCCAAGGTATCTCGAAAATACAACCCGTTGGCCTCAGTTCACGCGCTGATGTAGGAGCACACATGACAGTCAATGTGAAGGACACGTGACGTAACCAGAATCATTTCAACATTTGTTTTTGTTCTATGCAATTGTTACTTATAGTATAATTATTCTATTAGTTGATGCACTTCAAATACCTAAGGACACTAGCACCGTAACATCAATACCGCTTGTTAGCGCACAGCATGATATATCTGCGTTGATGGTATCACATGGTCCGGCGTGTAAACTTGCCTACAGCACTGTAATCTGACATCAATACATGTTAAATGGAAGACACTAGTGTAAATACATTGCGTGCTCAATTATAATGGTAAAAGCATTTATATTGTCAGAGGTAATCGACCCAATTAATAAAAAAAATACGATAATGAACAGATGAAATGTTTTTGGAACTAATGCTTAGATACCTGTTTTCGTTTGGCGCCATGTACACGTGACAGTAACAGGAACATCAGACACAGGATCAGGGGGATATTTCAGGGTAAGTTCACTCAGTGATTATTTCCTATGCTCTTGACTAGTTTTGGCACGGGTGTCCCTGTCGTGTAAGGCGCTGCAATTAGCTGTCGTGCGCCCGTGAGGGATGCCAGAAACATTTGATCGTGTGTTGGCTCTGATTGTTTCTGGATGTGCCATACCTCTGTTCGTGGGTTTCACTGTGGTGTTGAAATAAGATAACTTCGGGTTTTCCTCCCACACCAAGCTGATACTCTGTGACTCCACTCTAAGTATATATCCTATAATCTTCACTTGTTGGGGCACAGGTGTCCCTGTCGTCTAGGGCACTGCTGCAAAGCTATGCTATAACTGGAATAATGTTCAAGGCGGTGTTAAACCCATTCACCCACCCACCTTGGGCGCTGCTGCAACGCCGTGATCTAACTAGAATAATGTTCAAAGCTGTGTTAAACCCAACTCACCCACCAACCAAGGGCGCTGCTGCAACGCTGTTACATAACTGGAATAATGTTCAGAGCGGTGTTAAACCCAACTCACCCCCCCCACCTTGGGCGCTGGTGCAACGCCGTGATATAACTGGAATAATGTTCAAGGCGGTGTTAAACCCAACTCACTTATCCACCTTGGGCGCTACACTACGCTGTGCTATAACTAGAATAATGTTCAAAGCTGTGTTAAACCCAACTCACCCACCAACCAAGGGCGCTGCTGCAACGCTGTTACATAACTGGAATAATGTTCAGAGCGGTGTTAAACCCAACTCACCCCCCCCCCCCCCCCCCCCCCCCACACCTTGGGCGCTGGTGCAACGCCGTGATATAACTGGAATAATGTTCAAGGCGGTGTTAAACCCAACTCACTTATCCACCTTGGGCGCTACACTACGCTGTGCTATAACTAGAATAATGTTCAAAGCTGTGTTGAACACAAATCACCCACCAACCAAGGCCGCTGTGGTACGCTGTGTTGCGTCCCTTTGGTCGTGGTCGTGGGTTTCACCGAGACGTCAGACGAAGACCTGCGTCATTTCGGGCTTTCCTCCTACATCAAGTTGGCACTCCGTGATATAACGGAAATGCTATTGAAAGCGGCGTTAAGCAAATAACATGTAAAACGTCAAAGCCCGAGAATAAAAATCATTGATTATCCGCCGAATTAGATTCTGTTGGGCGTAAAAGGCAAATTCGAAGTGGGAATTATATGAATGGCTTATACAAAACATTGATGACATCGGATGGTCGCGAAAAACTCAAACAATCACTCCAACAGTTTCAAATGCTTTTAACCGGCCGCTGTCATTTATCTGGAATACAAGTATTGCTGACTGTGGCGTTAAACGTCATTTTACCACCCAATACACTCCTCCCCAAGCCCCCACTCTTCTTTATCTACCAGTCTACCTGAAGGAAGTAGCTGTCTCATCAACTCGACTACTTACCTCCACCCCGCCCAAAAGTCCTTCATCACCATCAAGGGTTCAATAAGTACTTCTTTTATTACAGTAACACACCAGAACGTTTCTTCAATGGATGCATTATTCTGCCTCGCCGCCGCCACAACTCTCCTGTTCGTGAAGGGACAGTCATATGACGACCTAGTCCGCTTGGAGAAGCAGCTGTTTCCCAACTACTCCTCTACGTGGAGACCAGTCAGGAACCACAGTCACGTGACAAATATCTCCATACAATTCATGATTGCTTCCCTTGTTTCCATGGATATTCTCAACGAACAAATAGTTAATAAAGTACTTCTGAGCCTTTCGTGGTACGACCAATTTTTGGTCTGGAATTCCAGCGAATACGGCGGAATTGAGAAGATTGCGCCTAGGAGAGGAACCGTTTGGGAACCAATGCTACTTGTCCCAAATGCAATCCAACAATGGGACATGGCCGCTGATGCCACAGCTTCCTTGTCAGTTGGGAGTACCGGCCTGGTAATGCTTTCTCTTGGAGGACCACTGAAAACTTCTTTTCCTGTGGATATGAGGAAGTTTCCCTTTGATACTCAGACCATATCAATAAGTCTGTACCCTGTACAATACGATGAAAACGAAGTAGTGTTTTCAGTGTCACAAGATTATGGCATTCCAGATAGTTTGAGGTCACACGGCGAATGGACAATTAAGAGTTCATCCTTTGAAGCAGCTATTCCGAGTGGAAACCGTTGCGGTGTTGAGTTCCGCATGACAATCCAGAGGAAACCCATCTTTTACATTTTATCCATTATACTACCCATCAGTCTCTTGTCCTTCCTCAACATGGTTGTGTTTGCAGTTCCGGCCGAATCTGGAGAGAAGTTATCCTTCTCGTTGACAACAATGCTATCACTGGCTGTCTACATGAGTTTCGTAAGTCAGATAATGCCCAACAAATCTGTGCCTCTATCTTTCATGGCTGTATATCTTGCATCAGTTCTGTGTCTGAGTGCTCTTGCAATTTTAGCAACAGTTTTCATCCTTCGTCTGTACCACAAACCGGAAACGGAAACGCCGCCATTTTGGGTGACCAAGATTCTGTGCGTGAAAAAGACTGCTCCTGAAGCCAAAGTGACGTTCCGCGAGGTCAGCGCGACGCTGGACGTTGTGTTTGGTGTGGTGTTTGGACTGTGTGCAACCTTGGCCGTGGGGACACAAGTTTATGTAATGCAATTAGCTGAGTGATGTGTTGATTTCTTCTCTCAGACTCTCCAATCGGGATGGTTAACATCAGCCGTTCAAACCATGCATCTTCTACCACTCATCATATTTTTATCTCATTTTATCATGAGTAATACCATGAGCACATTCACCACCACAGCTTCATTTTAAGTCTGGTTCGAATGACATGACAAATATAGCCGTCTAATCAAGTTACACTGTTGAGCAATCAGCTATATGGTTACTTTGCTCGTTTTGAGATTGCACGCTGTCTCAGAAAAAACAACTGCGTGTGTTGTGTATCACCAGTCACTTCCCTCTCGTGTCTCTTTCATCTAAACGTTCATTTAGAACTGTCTTAAGAAATAAATGGCTCGCTCGTACGAATTCATGAGTGGCACTCTGGTTCTTCATTTCAAGGTCATGCGCGAGAGACATTTTGTGCAATGTTAGTGATAAGAGAGTCGGAAACGGTAATGTCACTTGCGATGTGTTCAAGAGTATGTTCAGAGTATAAAAGAATATGGTACACTGAATCCTCGATATCAACTTTCCCGAGGCAAGGAGTTAACTGGCTG
The DNA here is from genome assembly GCF_022045235.1 of Haliotis cracherodii. Classification (NCBI taxonomy): domain Eukaryota; kingdom Metazoa; phylum Mollusca; class Gastropoda; order Lepetellida; family Haliotidae; genus Haliotis; species Haliotis cracherodii. The sequence goes on from NW_027266271.1 coordinate 18,543,670, forward strand.
TAAAAGTCCAGTTTCCGCCCTTGTCGAACTAGGCTGGAATTTCCAGGCTCGATCGTAGCCAGTGGCTATTCTGGGTTATGTTCCTTCTGTGTCGCTCCTATTGACCAATCAGGTGCAATCTCTCATATGACTTGCGTTTACTTCAAACAAAATGTTAAGTCAAGACGATCTGATCGATAATCAAGATCTATAATGTAATTAATCGGGTCTTACCCAGCTTAAGTCATCAAATTACTTGAGCACCTTGATTAAAAACATGAAACGTTTTGGAAAATATCTATCGACGTCCAGTTAAAGGTACACATTGTTTGCAAATCTTACAGTCGACCGAACTCTTCAAGTTGAAATCTATGTTGTTTGCGAAATGGATGATTTTGAATGGACTATGCATAGACTCGTAAGTCCAGCCAAAATGTAACTCCGGAATTCCAGGCTAGTTCAGCAAGGGTGGAAACTGGACTTTTATGGTGAGTTAACACCCTTGTCCCGGGAAACATTGCCTCTATATATCCAGGGCTCGCATTCCGGTAAATTAACACAAACCCCTGGAATCATTCCTGTGGCTCCCGCTCGCGATCTCAGATTACCCGCCCTTGTTTTCGTTAACATTTTAGAGACCAATCAAACGTCGAGACAAGGAAAAAAGGAAATGGTAATGGGAGGTAACTCGTTTTGCCATGTTGTCAACCAAACATTGAGGCTGGTTTGTAACTCTGATTCTGATTGGTTCTGGGTATTAGGGCGGGTAATTTGAGAATGGATCCGGGAATGGAACCATGGGCTAGTGTAGGTTTACCAAAATGCTATCCCTGGCGATTATGAGGCTAGACACACTGGATAAACGAGGATGTTTCCCGAGGCAAGAGAGTTAACTGACTTTAAAAGTCCAGTTTCCACCCTTGCCGAACTAGGCTGGAATTACTGGGCTCGATCGTAGCGCCACCAGTGGCTATTACAAGTTGTGTCCCTTCTAAGCCTCTCCTATTGACCAATCAGATTCCACCTCTCGCATCACTTGCGTTTGTTTCATACAAAATGGTGGCGCCGAGTCAATCAAGATCTATATTGTGATAAAACGGGTCATATATCGTGAAATGCGTCAAATCACGTGAGCACCTTGATTAAAAACATGTAAAGATTTTGAAAATATCTGTTGACAACGAGTTGGCGGTGAACATGCTTTGCAAATCCTGCAATCGACCGGAATCTGCACGACAGTTTACGAACCGGATTTCGATTTCGGTGCGCGATTTTGATAGGACTATGCATAGACTCGATAGTCTAGCCATAATATAACTCCATAATACCAGCCTTGTTCGGCAAGGGTGGAAACTGGACTTTTATAGACAGTTAACTCTCTTGCCTCGGGACGATGATGATTCCATTACTGATAAAAGAGGAACCAGGCTTGAGTCAAAATGACATCAACGAAATGAAACTAATTAATCAAATTGATGATGTATCAATCCAGTGAAATAGATATGACTGGGTAGATAGAAAAATATATATTATTTATTTTATTTCAAAACTATTTTTAATTTTTCTGTAACATTTCATATTTTATGCTGGAATGATAAAACTTGGTGTGTTCATGTATCTTAGTAAACAACTATCATTGATATGGAAAGGTCACCTTGCCCTACTTTCCATGCTCCCGCTGTTTATTTGTCAATTTAATAATTGTTCTAACTTAATGATTATGCCTACTTAAATGTTTATTCAATGCACACACCCTAACTACCAAATGAGGAATACACTAAACACGTTATATGAACTATCTAAGGCCAAGTTCACGAAATAATGCTTACGAAAAGCATTTCAACGTAACTTTTTAAAAGTATTTGTGTAATTTTTCTAAACAATTTTTCAAAAACACAATTGCACAACTTTCTAAAGTGAGGTATGGAAATGTGAGCCCTAGTGTCAACATATGGATACTAGCGGCGGCACCTACCTTTAGTGTTAACTTTTGAAATGAATGAATTCCAAGTTTATTTTCCAAAACAAATATCAATTTAAACAACTTTTTAAAACACACTTGCATAACTTTCTAAACAGAGAGGGGGCACGGGTGGCCCAGTCGTCTAAGGTGCCGCGATTCGCTGTGCAGAGTTGCGTCCCTTGGGCATGCCAGAAACCTATGATTTTGGGTTCGAATCCCGGTTCGCCCCGATTATGTTTCTAGGTTTGTCAGCACCATACCCGTGCTGGTGGGTTTCACCGAAGTGGTAAACGTCCAAGACCTGCATCACTTCGGGCTTTCCTCCAACATTAAGCTGACACGCCGTGATGTAACTGGAATAATGTTAAAAGTGGCGTTAAACCCAACTCACTCACCAACTCACTCACTAAACAGAGATATTTGATAATTTTGAACCCCATGAGATGTAATGCTTGCTCACGAATGGTACCAATGTCAACACTTGGAACTAGACATATTCTGTAGAGTAGCGGTTTAAGTTTTCTGCATATATTTTATATTTATATATTATATTGAGAAATATGAATAATTCAGTAAGAGAGTACATGTTTGTTTGCTGTTTAACGCCGCACTCAGCAATATTCCATCTGTATGACAGCAGTCTGTAAATAATTGAATCTGGACCAGACAATCCAGTGATTGACATCATAAGCATCGATCAACGCAATTGGGATACCATGACATACACCGTCAGCGGGCATGACCACCCGATCTCGTCAATAGCCTCTTACGATAAGCAAGGGATGCTGAAGGCATATTCCAACCCGGATCTCCACGGTACAGGATTAACGTCATGATCAATCCAGGGAGACCTGTGCGTGCGTGTGCGTGTGTGTGTGTGTGTGTGTGTGTGTGTGTGTGTGTGTGTGTGTGTGTGTGTGTGTGTGAGGGTGGGCTGTTGGGTGTGGTGTGGCGGGATGTTCGGTTCATATGGCATGTGTGTATTTCACAGGGTACGTGATAAGGTAGACACGATTTTATGGATAATAACTTCTTTAATACTGTAAAAAGCGACGTTTCTATGGATCATTATACCGTTGCCAAGCAAGACTGAATGAGGGACATAGTACAGAACGTATATAGTAGGTGGAGGATTAACAATATTAAAGAAGTTGTTATCCATAAAATTGTGTCTACCTTGTCATCCGTCGCCTTCTAAGTAATGCCTATCAAACAATTTACAGGGTATGTGGTTGAAGATTATAGGTTTGTGTGATGTTTGCTGCATGCTGCAACAAGTGACGTGACCGTTCCTATGCACTCACGTAGACCTACACACAGCATAGCTTTCAGAAACTTAATTGTACGAATAAAGTCTAGTTTGATAACTTTGTACATTATGTATATCTGTGTCACAGTACTGGATATTTCATTTTGCCATAGAACAGTGTATATTGTTTAAAAGGCCGGTTAAAAACTGGCAGTAAAATACGTCCCTGAAAGGAAATGCGGTAAAAGGCGTACCCACCCCGGACTAGTACAAGCACCCACCCCCCTCACACCCCCCCCCCCCCCCCCCCCCCCTCCACACACACACATGCATGCACGTCCCTTATATAAAATCCCCAATTCACCTCACCTCTTATAGAATATCCACAGATTGGCGGGAAGCATGAAAAGTGAAATGACTTACCCCGATAAAAAAATGTTGTCAAAGGATGCAAGGATTCGAATCTTCTCTTAGATTTTTATCTTTTTGTCTTTCAAGCTTATCCAAAATCGTAATACCATGAATATGAAGCCCTTACTTAAGCATGGTAAAGGTGAATGATTTATGCATATTTCATCGAAAACATTTTGAAATTAGATTCAACTAGAAACGGTGTTTGTTTTACAAACACTTAATTAGACCCTCTAACTCAACCAGTTTGCATGTTGCTCAATTATTGTCAACACGCGAAAAGGAAAAGAAATCCAATCAAAGATATTTTTTCCCCAACATTTCAACCAATTTTCGTCAAAATTCTCTAGGCCCGCAACTGTAGTACAGAGATAACCTGTTCCATGTTTCATGAAATTATACCCAGCAGGGTTTTTTTTATACAGGATGTTAACAAGATTTGAGGCGCTAGAATGACCTCAGTGTCACGTTTCTGTGACCCTCACCCTCATGTTAAGTACATAAATATGTCTGCAGAATGAAATTTGGCATGCACTAACACTATCTTACTGAACGAAAAGAGAGAAAACTTGAATATAGCGATTGTTTCCGAAAGTTTGGACCTCGTCATGACCTTGACCGTCAAACAGATTTCCTTAAAAAATCACTGGGTTCGCAACCGTAGTGTAGAGATGACATATGCCAAGTTACGTGAAATTTGAAATAACGATTTTCACGGAAAGTTGGTAACAAGGTTTTCCAGCAAGTTTCGACCTCTGTGTGACCTTGACCGTCAAACCGATAACCCTCAAAAGTCAATGGGCTCGGGACCTCGGTTTAGAGATGACAAGTGCCAAGTTTTGTAAAATATGAAATGACGGTTCAGGAAACACTTTATGGTTACCTCACAAGGTTATTGCATTCTCTCTGCTGACCAGGACAATTGTTCTCTACGACGTCCGCGCACACATTTAAAACCATTGGCAAAATCATATGTCTTTGCCTCCAGGTATCGCTAGACCGTTTACGGGTCGTCTTCCTACCTGGTTTCGTTAGTAAGTGGTTATGGGGCAGTTTTCTGTCTGGTACTGACTTATTCTGGTGGTTTTCAGATGGCGTAATATATTTCGTACCCCGTTTTTCTAATAATCCTTGGATAACCAACTTTCACACGATTGTTTTGTTTAGCTCAAGTACAGTACCTATTTACTATTGGGAGTCAAGTTACCCTCTTGGCCAAGTGCCCTTTTTCGTGAGTCTAGACACTCCTTAGGTCAAGTACCTTGTGTTTTGGGGGAGTTTCGAATTTCATTGTCCAGTGACTGAGTCTTTAGTCTATAAGACTAGTTTGATATTCAGACGTTATCGTCTTGATTATGGCTATTTGAATAGAAATCTTATTATTTGATAGTAGTAAGATCAAAAGCAGTTGAACTATTTTTTTGGATGTAGATATAATTACGATAAGATGGATGTTATCACACATTAAAAATAATCGAGTCTGGACCAGACATTCAAGTGATTGATATCATAAGCATCGGTCCACGCAATTGGGATAAGATGACATGCCTGACCACCCGATCCCGTTAGTCGCCTCTTACGACAAACGTAGTCGCCTTTTACCCTTACGAAGTGGAAATCTGAAGATATCAAATCTGGTGAATACGGAGGATGTTCAAAGTCACAGTCATGTATTGCACAGGTGGACAGGTGCTTTAGGTGCCTTTAGTGAGTTTCCCTATGACGTTTAGCCTTGATATTCTCACTCAGTTACCTAAGCAGATTTGCATTATATTGGCGGGTAATGGTCAGATCTTTCGGCAGTCCATCCTTAGGATTCCTTTGGAATCCATGAAAACAAAATCTATCACATTGCCAGCTAACTTTGCCTTCTTCTTCAGGGACATTAGATGTTTCCACTGCTTTGACCTTTGTTTAGTGGTGAACAAACGTCCCATAATTACAAATATACTGCAGCGGCTTCCAACCGACGTCACACGGGAGATGATGAACCCGGGGCGTTTCTGATCCGGAATCAGAAGCCTTGGAACCCAGCCTTTTGAAACCTTTTGCCCAGTTCATTCCTCAACATGTTCTCAACTCTTTGATGTTTTGTTTGTTTGTTGTTTAACGCCGCACTCAGCAGTATTCCAGCTATATGATGGCGGTCTGTAAATAATCGAGTCTGGACCAGACAATCCAGTGTTTGACATCATGAACATCGATCCACGCAATTGGGATCGATGACATGCATGAACCAAGTCAACGAGCCTGACCACCCGATCCCGTTAGTCGCCTTTTACGACAAGCATGGGTTGCTGAAGACCTATTCTACCCCAGATCTTCACGGGTCTTACTCTTTGATGACAAATGCCTACAGTATTGACCCTGTGAAGCGTGTGATTCGTCGATAATCCATCATGATACCATGTATTTCACCAACAGTTGCCTCAGTGGTTGCAGGCGAAGGTCTTCCTGATCGTGGATCATCGAGGCTCTCCCCTCCCCTCCCCTCCTGAACTCCGCTTCCCATCTCTTAACAGTGGAGTCCCCCGCCGTGATATTGCTTGAATATTGCTAAAAGCGGCGTAAAACCAAACTCACTCACTCACTCACTCTTAACAGTGGCAAAGGAATGAACACCATCATTCGCAAGGATGGCTGTTGGATGACCTTCAGTTGGAATACATCATGACAAATCCGGAGCCAAGTCTGTCCATTTTCATCAACAGAGAATACCTAGTCACTTTGATGCCTGCGGACATATGCTGCCTGGTAAAGTAGTTGGTTCAAATAAAGCCTGTATTGCTCATAAAACATGCAACTGTTAAGGGTGTATCGCATCCTTCGTAGTTAAGCTCATACCTTTTTCTACATTTTCAGCCAAGTCTCGTATTTCATAAACGCTGAGTCAGCGAAACCTTTAAAGTGGGTGAAGATATGAAGGAAAGTAACCCTTTGTCGGAAATATCTACAACCCCTTAGTCAAAAGTACTTAAACTGATTAATAACGAAGCCCAGCTTTTGTAAATGACCAAGTGACAGTTGGTGCACGTTAATGATGGTGATTATGGAGGATGATGATGGTAATGGATGATGACGATGAATGCTGATGTAATGGATGATGATGATAAAGAATGCTGATGTAATGAATGATGATGATGATAAAGAAGGCTGATGGTAATGGATGATGATGATGATGATGATGATGATAAAAAATGCTGATGTAATGGATAATGATAATGATAAACAATGTTGATGTAACGGATGATGATGATGATGATGATGAGTATGATGATGATGATAACAGGGGTGGTCATTAATATATGGTTATCGATTTTAGAATAAATATTGAAAGTTGAAATAAACGTATTCGGCCTTCAAACATTGAACGGTTACCTGAAATGGAAAGATTTCTTTGTATAAATGCCTTAATGGCATTTAACCAATCCTATTGATCCCACAAACGCTCAGTGTATTTGTTTAAAGCTAAAATTATCTTTTGAATAAATATTTCACTCATTACATCCATGTAGCCGAAGCAATCTGTCGACACTGTCCTTGATAACAAAATAATCATTACATGGTTAATCAATTTCCTCTGCAGACAAACTAAATAACTTCATATAAAACAAAATTATTGAGTTGTTTCTTGATTGGCACAATGCATCATAACCACAGCTCTGCTAATGGCTATTATCCCGCCAATTGATTTGCACGTTTAAATAAGTTCAAACAGCCGTAAGTTTTCATGGACATGATATTATCTTTAAAAAAATGTTTTACATCAATACTGATGCACTGTCTCGCTAGTTTCCTTGTTATACATGTTGGGCGTTTAATTAAACTGATTTGTTTGTGTCCTAGGATTCATTAATGTTGTATATTGATAATCGACATTGCAAAGCATGCAGGTTAGTAATTCATTGATTTCCATTTAAGCAGAATTCGGCTCTGTCATGGTTCTTCATATCGTTGTCCTGGCAACCTATAAGAAATCACACCGAAACGGCACTGCAAGTAAATGACAAGGAACAGAAATTCATAAACCATATTCCTCTGGTCATTGGTCAGTTTATAATTCCATAATTTAGATATTGTTCTAGTGGCGTTAAAGGACAGTGACAACGCTAATTTGCACATTCTTGTTTTAAATATGTTCATATGGGAACAGAAATACGTATGTAGAACCTTTGCTATAAAGTGTAAAAATATCGCACATACGGACATCAAATATAGGAGCACTCCCCGCACGGTTAGCGCAATAGCAAGTGATATGAATCCGTCACAAGAATGCATGAACTCAAAACACAAAGTGCCTTGGCAATACAGGCAGTACCAGTCCTAACAGAATTTCCAGATTTACATATTTCCGAATTTACTAATCATGGGACCCGTGAAGATCCGGGGTAGAATAGGTCTTCAGCAACCCATGCTTGACGTAAAAGACGACTATGCTTGTCGTAAGAGGCGACTAACGGGATCGGGTGGTCAGACTCGCTGACTTGGTTGATGCATGTCATCGTATCCCAATTGCGTGGATCGATGCTCATGATATCAATCACTGGATTGTCTGGTCCAGACCCGATAATTTACAGACCGTCGTCATATACCTGGAATATTGTTGAGTGCGGCGTTAAACAACAAACAAACAACTATTCATGGGTAGGGAGTATTGTCGGATTCGTACCGATAATCGTTCTTGATTTCACCAAGGTGGTTAGCTTTTAAGACCTTATGGCTTTGTTTTGTTGCATATGGCTTTCCTCCACATTAAAAGGGAACTACAGTAAACTACAGTTATAACGAACTCAAAGGGACTACTATTTTTAGTTCGTTATAACCGTAGTTCGTTATAAGCATATATATACAGCATAACTACAGCAAATAGTCGGGACTAAAAAGTAAGTTCGTTATAACCGTAGTTCGTTATAAGCATAAATATATATATATATACAGCATAACTACAGTCGGGACTAAAAAGTAAGTTCGTTATATCCGTCAGTTCGTTATAAGCGTGTTCGTTATAACCGTAGTTTACTGTATTCACAACATTCCGTCACCAGTTTAAATCTAGGCGTTGTAATTAGTGCAAGTGCAGTCAGACCAAATGGTTTTGCACGACTTGAATAAAACTTGCTTGATTGACAGTCCCCACTAGCCTTGTTCCAATTTGACCTAGAAATATTGTTCGAAGCGACTCAAAGCCCAACTCACCCTTCCAATGTTGACAGACCTCAAAACAAGAAGACGCACACACTTTCAAGCTCACTGACGATGGCCAACCCCACCCCCATCCCCTCTCTAGGCATCCGGCATACCACTTAATTTGACTTGGCATCCGATTTAAGACCTCTTGAATCATATCGGTGTACACTGCTTGTGCAAGTAAATGCATGCTCATACGCTTAGGGCTAATTATTTTATTGATTTTCGCTCTTTTCTAGATATTAAGGGCGAAAAATACAATTTTACTTTGAAATATTGCGTATGAGATAAACATTTCATGGCACTGCGTACTGCGCTGCGTATTCTGAATACCACTTAACAGGGTCCGGAATACTGCGTACAAGGGGACTACTTCCACAGTGGTAGTGCATATTGGTGTCATCAAGACTGGGTTCCTGACGAAGGGTAAATCTGACTGTGTGTTGTGTAACCACTTAAACGCTCGCCACAAGCGTCAATACCACAAGCGATATAACACAAGTAGTCTATCGTACAGATCCTGAAGTACATGAACACAAAAACTTCCAAGCATGTCTACAATATTTTGGCAAGTCTAGATCTTTTCGGCTTAAGTCTGAAAATGAAGATATTATATAAAATTCTTAGGAGGCAATTAGAAATAAAAATATATAGCATGACAAGTCATTCGTCACTCTTACATACGGGAACAATATGTCTGTTTTATTTTAGACAATAAGATTTAAAATATTTTTTCTACGTTTTTAGAGGGGCTGAGAAATTTGACATCAGTTATTCACTATTCCTTTGTCCAACAATTGAATTTCCTTCATCTAATACTTTTATTTTTTTAAACTCGAATGATTCACGTGGAGCAAACCTTTTGTATAACATTTTTTCCGGATCGATATTTTCTCCGGGGAAAAAATACATGAGAGGATAATATTGCAGACAGAAAACTGTACCTCGAGCGAATCAAATGCTTCGAAAATTAATATCACTTGTCGGACAGGATATGCGGGTTAAACCGCTCACACGCCCTACTTAGCATTGTATGGGTTACGGAAATCTCCGATCATAATCGCTATCGTATAGCATGCACTGAAACGGGCGCTAAGGTGTGCGAGTCTCGCTACCAACCCAACTCGCGAGATCGGAGCATGCCAACCAAGTAACTAAGGACGCTAGTGCCCGGATGCAGTCGGTTAGCGAGGACACTTGTGTCAGAAAGGGGAAAGTTTCAGACAGTGAAAATGACATCGCTTGAAATTCGACCAGCTCGCGATCTCAGCCGAAGAGAACCACCAGAATGGGGAACAGGGAAGGCTAAGGAGCATGTAGACCCGTGGATACCCCGAACTCCAACTTGGCATTATTCGTAAGTATTGCGGTAGAGAAAGGACCCACCCGACTGAGTGGTATTTTTATCAGTGTGTTCATGCTGGATTATCTTCAATGAGTAGCTATGTACTCAATAATGATCTTAGTATTTGTTCACAAAGCTTTGATCGTGTATACCCCTTCGTAAATCATGACAAACGTATGCATATACCATTTATATGGTCTTGATATATATGATCATAAACACATTTTGCTTTAAATAGAGACGAGTATGATACGATTTTAGATGTTCGCGGTATATTCTAGTATCCAATTATTTTAAATAAATGCATATATCAAACTTTAACTAATTACATATATACATTTATAAATGTATCCCATACCATCATGTACTTTGTACAGTTATACGCAGTATGTCAATCGAAAGCAACCCGTATGGTACACGTTGATGAAGATGCGATCGATCATAACAATGTTGATACAGACAATATGTTCTGTTTACTGTCATGGTCGATAAACTTGGTAAGTTCCATGTACACCCAGTTGTCATATCAGGATAACCCATGTGGAAAAAAATGCTTCAGATCAGTATTCGAGTATTAGAGATAATCTTATTCTTGGTCATATGATTTCACAGTCACCTTCATTTGATATTATCCATACGAAGAAAGATTAATATTTAACACCGGCATACAACAACTAACATTGAGGAGGTTTGGGCTATTCAGTGGAGTGAGGGTATGAATTATTTATGGTACTCCATGTTTAACATGAGATACGAGGATACTTAGATAGCTACATACCGCGATGATTGGTGATATGTGATTAATGGTGTTGTTGGAATGAAGGCAGTGTTTATGTAATGGTTTCCATCGTTCTAGATAAACAGGAGGCTGATGATTCATGCGTATCCAGTGATGACAGTGTTATAACCAATAATACTTAACATGGCGCGGATGTTTACTTCATATCTTGACGTTAATGTTCACGTTACAGTAGATGCTCGTGCTATACATAAAAGAAAATACATACATAAAAAACATCAGAAATATATAGAAATAGCATATATTGTAAGACTGTAAAATACTATCCTTTCAAATTTTCTCATGTCTCATGAGAGACAGATCGTCAACTATCCCAATACCATCAGTTCAATCTTTGTTTATGTTAAAAAAATGTCAACTATCCAAATACCATCAACTCAATCCTTGTTTACGCTAAATATTGTCAACAAACCAAATACCATCAACTCAATCCTCGTTTACGCTAAATATTGTCAACAAACCAAATACAATAAACTCAATCCTTGTTTACGCTAAACAATGTCAACAAACCAAATATCATCAAATCAACACTTGAATACGTTGTCTTGCGTCCTCGACAATCTAATCACCGATTACGGAGAAGACTTGACTAAGAAGCAGAAGAAGAAGAGGAAGAAGATGAAGAAAATCAAGATAGTGAGGACAGCAATCCACACACCTTTATAAGCATGTTATGTACCACTTCTGATAACAAATTCATACCTTTACAAAAAGACCGCTACGTATATGTACCTAAGCCTCATACAATTAACGGTAATCAGCAGGTAGACAAGACGTTCCACCTGACGGAACAGATTGTTACATTTAAAGTAATCGATAACGCCAAAGGTGACGCCAAATCCTATAGCTCTCAAGCATGCCTACCAAGGCAGAACGACCAATGCTAGAACCCCTTTGTATTGGCCAGATCGTTTTATAACTGTCTCCAACACTTCGGCTATTATACAATGCGTCTCTTGCTACAGTAGCTCTGACAGTTACATATCAGTGGGCATGTATCTATCAGTTACATTAACAGACATGTTAACCTAAGTCTGTCTTTGAAGCTTAGGGTCTACGTCACGCCAACGTACTATTATCTCTCTGTAAGCTGAACGTATAAGGTATACTATCAACCTCTTATCAATTACATACATTTGGGGCATTTGGTGCAGATCATGGTGTCCTCATTCTAGGTTTTATTGGGAAGACTCACTTATATACATCTTCTCCCTTAGTCGCACAGGATTCGCTGATCGTTGGTTTGAATCCCATATTTGCCCCGATTAAGATCGATCCGTGAACATCCGGGTTAGAATAGGTCTTCAGCAACCCATGCTTGTCGTAAGAGGCAACTAGCGGGATCGGGTGGTCAGGTTCGCTGACTTGGTTGATGCATGTTATCGTATCCCAATTGCGTGGATCGATGATCATGATGATGATTGTCTGGTCTGGACTCGATTATTTACAAACAACCGTCATATAGCTGTAATATTGCAGAGTGCGGCGTCAAACAACAAACAAACAAACATTATTTTTCTGTAATATTCTTCACACGTCCATCTTATCTATGTAGGAGAGAGTGACTTACAGGGCAAAGTGGGTGGTCCTTTAGAGTAAGACAGAGAAAGGCCTATCAGCGCTCCAACCTTGTTATACAGAGCGCAATCTGTTACCAACTGGTCCCATTGAGCTACAAGTGTTTTCCAATTGCTTGCTTCCTTCAATCAAGGGCGGTGTTCTCCATAAGCACACAAATATTCCAGCTTGTGCTCAGGTGCTCTATTTGTCCGATGAAGTAGACGCGAGACGCTGTTAGACCGCCGTCATATAGCTGGAATAATGCTGAATGCGGCGTTAAACAACAAACAAACACGATTGTGAACCTTGGTCTGTCAGCACCGTACCCAGTACGTGTTCATCTTCATCACTTCGGGCTTTCCTCCCGATTCAACTGACACAGCGTTACATAACCCAAATACTGTTCAAAACGGCGTAAAACACAATTGTATATATGACGTATAGTGTGAACCTGTCTGAAAAAAACACCTATGCCAAATCAGTACTGTCTAAACCTATGGTGCATTAATGCTTACTGCGTGTAAATACTCAAAGATTCACATTTAATCATTCATTACGTCACCTCTAGGTTTTTACAATTCTTTCATTGCAAATGCAGTCTTATCTTTAAAGTTCATCTGGATTGTTGAAAGTATAGCTTTTCAAACTTTAGTGCTGAAATTTGACATGTCAGTAATGTCTCCATTAAAAAATAAGATTAACCCCGGACTATATAGCTCGTATATGAAAAGACTGACCTTAAAGAATGAATGACAGGTATACATGTCATGCGATTAACACATATCTACAGAGAGCAATATGTCAAAACGTTGTTAATATCAACCAACATGTATATTGCAAGGCCAGAGTCTATCCCAGCCCGCCTTCCATTCACCGTTACATTCCGCCTAACCCCTTTAAGTGCCGCTGGATTAAAACGTTGAATTTAATATACTTATAATGAACACTTCGTGCACACATGTCATCCGTTGTCAACGATCACGTACCCAAGCGCAAAGAACGTCACTGAGGTAAATGTCACTGTGGCCAAAACCTTTGTGCAGTCAATACTATCTCGATCGACTATCCGCGGTGCATGTTATATATGGCAATTGTAGATGCGTGGATTGATAAGGGATCATTGATCAACTGTGTGTTATAACATTTTGAGTAACGGCGACCCTCCAATGCAGGGCGTATTTATCTAGTGTTATAATGTACTGTGCATTTATCAGTCACTGAGTTTGATTCGAATTATAAGAAAAGATCACCTGAAGGCGTGTCAGTCACTACAAATACAAATTATCTTTTACAAATACCATGTAATGGATCGCCCACCACATCGTTTGTTTGCCACCCTCCTAACGCAGTCTGTGATAGCTAAATAAGGAAGATCTATAAATATATATTATTTAATTAAACACGAACACTGAAAAAAATAGCAATCCAGGTTTTCAAAAAAACAACTAAGCACCGGTGAGCGCACTGTCAGAATCGCGTTGTCACGACGCCTAAAACGACATATCGAGTTAACCAGTTTCCAAGTATCCGACAAGAAAGCTTTTAAATATTTCTATCTTTATAATGTTCAGTATAATTAATTGTTTTATTAATACGGTGTTATTAAAAAATATTTGAACTGTGACAAACTTTGCATATTTCGAACATATCGCAGAATGAATAAATACACTCCTTTTATCTCGAAGTTCGTAGACCTATATTTCTGGTGGACATTTCTTGCAAAACGGCTTGTTACTTCGAGAAAAGCATATATTCGAGTTAGAGGTGTTTGTGGCCGATTGAAAAGGTCTGCTTCGTGTCAGACAACTGATTAGATATTACACAGGGCGTGGTTAGGATGACGGTGTTTAGGAATTAACCAATAATTTTTGTTAAAAGACGTAGAATACTGAATACCATTCCATTGAGTGAGTGAGGAGGGTTTTATGCCAATTTTCGTGATATCCCGCCCTATCTCGGAGAAGGACCCAAGAAATAGGTTTTGCACATTGTGGGGATTCGATCCCGGATCTACGACGCTATATAAAGGCTACCCCTATCATAGCATTGAAATGAAACTTATTTCTTAAAGAACACTTAACAATGCGAACGTATAGCGCTGATGCATGTGTAGCTGCTGTTAGTCACAAACATGGACAACCCATAGGGTTTTGAACATCTGTGAAACAAAAATAGCAGCATATATGATATATCATTCTATCCAAATTCATCTTAATCCCCAGCCACGAGATTGCTAAGGCCGACGTTGGCAACGTGGTCAGCCCCCGTGCGAGGCGACACCTGCAGTAAGGGGTTAACAGCGGGGTTTTTATTGACGACAGGCGGTCGATACAAATGCCGAATCTCCTGTGACAACTTCAAGCTGGTTTTATTGAAGAGAATATAATTGGAAAGGTTAAAAGCGGTGGCCTAGAGACGTGAATCGGGGTACACGGGAGGGAATTGGATAACACGACATAACCTGTCAACAAACACATTGTGTTATCACCTTGTGTTGGTTTGGTGACTTGTTTGTGCCCTCGAGATTTGGAAAGAATGCGTGGGTGTTGAGGCTGTCAAAACGAATCTCGTGGCGTATGGTTAGCTTAATGCTTGGCTAAGCCAACATGGCTGGATTCAGCAGTTTGATATTTTTTGTTATCGCGACAGAGTGTGTCAGATTAAGTTCTGTAAAATCGCGAGAATTTCTTAATGTTCTCATCAGTTTGATTTGGTCTTCGTTCTCAATAGAAACTGTATCAATGAAACAGCTTCACCTTTCTGTCTGCTTTAGGATATATCTATCTATCCATCCATCTATATATATTTATTTATCATCCATTTTTCCATCATCTATCTATTATCATCCATCTATATTAGTAGCTTTGGCGCCGTAATTCGCTGTACAGAGTTACGTCCCTTCGCAATGGCAGAATCCTATGACCATTGGTTCTCAATTTCGCCCTGATTATGATTCTTGGTTTGTCAGCACCATATCCGATCTCATGGGTTCCACTGAGGTGTTAAACTTGTAAGACCCGCGTTACATTTCTCTAGCATTAAGCTGACACGTCGCGTTAAACTGAAATACGCGAAGTAAAGCAATTCACTCACGTACTACCCACTAGGGGCGGTCGGGTAGCCTAGTTCGCTAGTCATGCTGAAGACCCGGGTTCGAATCCCGACATTGGCACAATGTGTGAAGCCCATTTCTGGTGTCCCCCGCCGTGATATTGCTGGAATATTGCCAAAAGCGGCGTATATCCATACTCACTCACTCACTACCCACTACCCACGGATCTGTTGAAACGTACAAGCACTGGAGAGCTTCAGGGTCGTACATACATGCCTAAAAAGTGTTTCTCGGCCACATTTGCCCCAAAGGTGAGGGGGGCGGTCGGGTAGCCTAGTGGTTAAAGCGTTCGCTCGTCACGCCGAAGACCCGGGTTCGATTCCCGACATGGGTACAATGTGTGAAGCCCATTTCTGGTAGTCCCCCGCCATGATATTGCTGAAATATTGCTAAATTTTAGCGGCGTAAAACCATACTCACTCACTCTCCAAAAGTCGGGGGAAATAGGACTTTTAAATTTGTGTGTTTGAATACAAAAGTGGTGAGAGAGGAATACTTAATGTATGTGTTAATTTGTCTTGGGGGCCTCTTAAGCAGAGAAAATTGTTTTTTCAGGGATAATAGACACCGGTACCTAGCATTCTGGTCATGTCTCCATGAAAACCAATTCTTAATATGGATATTATGTGCACTTTAAATGCAGATATAATTATGAATTAACTATCACATTCCGCCTTGAATTCAACGCTAAGTGGTGAGGTGTAATTCCCCCTTTTGACATTCATTTCTTTCATCGTCATTGACCCAGGCTGTATCCATGGTTACGATATTTACTTTCGATCTCGTGTCGTTAATTAATGCCCACGTGAGATAACGTTGTTTGTGCTTGATTGGGAATCCCTGCGTACAAAAAATATCGATCTCAATGTTTCATTTTGTTTCTCTCTCACATCCGATCGGGTTCATTCTTTGATCTGTTTAATTATTGATTTGTTGCCAAGCAGCAACAAGCAACGTCACAAAAGAAATGTCTGTCGCAGAGAGAGCGAGCGATGATTCAGTCTGCTAAATCCGATTTTAAATGCTGTCAAATACATCACTCATAACATTGTACAGAGAGCAAATGTAAAATTCAATTTTAAAAAGCAATTGAAACTACAACATGTTTCTCCTAACCTAAGCGCGTTCATGGACAGTTACGTAACAAGGAGTAAGCGCGAGGCAGCTTTATTGGGGGAGAGAGGGTTGAGTTGGGCGCAGCTTGATGTGCGTTAAAAATATTGAAATATTTAATTTATGTTACCTTATGATTCGAGAAACACTTTGCATTAGTTAGCAAAATATTAATCGATATATTTTTAAATGATCTGATAACTTGTTTCTTTATACATCAATATGAGTATTATACTTAAAAATGGTGGGTGCATGTGTACCGCAAACTCTGGATCCGCGTATGGGGAGGATAAAGGAAGAGCGGAATGCGTCAGTATTTCTCAACATGTGCAACCTGTCAGGTTAGACAGTAAGGTGTTTCTGTAATTGGCTTATTTTTAATAATTATTGAGTTTTAATTTCTAGTCAATATCAGATAATCTTATTCGCAACCTCAAACACATTTGTATAGTTACATAGACAGAATGGATACAATACACTGGCCTGGGCTTGAGCGTGCGGTTCGGAGCACGCATTGGTATGTATGTATATTTACATCCATTTGTTTGTTTGTTTCTTTTGTGAGAATAGGACCGTGGTCTAGTGGTAGAGCGTCTGCCTTGAGAGCGGAAGGTCGTTGGTTCGATTCCCGGCCGCGTCATACCAAAAGACGTTGAATATCGGTACTTCTTGTTACCCTTACTGGCGCTCGGCATTAAAGAGCTGAAACAAGGACTGGTCGACTCGGAGTCGGTATACTGTGTCTGGGTGGGGTATTCATGTTAAACTGCGGCATGGTATCTCAGCGTGCTAGCACTTTAAAATCGGGTTTGGGTGATCCTGGCACAGCCCTTGCCCCCTCTACAGACGGCGAATGGGACTTCTCCCAGGAAGCACTTCCTAGGCAAACCCACCCAGAACGTTTCGGAGAATGTGAAGACTCAACAACACTGCAGCCCTCTGCATTACCCAGATTGCCAGAAGGGCTGTATTCCTGGTAGCAAACCCGGGTACTCTCCCGATGTCAATCAACAGATTGGGAGGTACCAAACATAAGGCAGTGGGGAGTCGGACAACGTGGTACTTGGGATGCAAGCGTGACATTTCGAAAGCGAGGTCTGCATATTTGCTATGTTTTTCCTCAATGTTGTCAATCACATTACTGTCAAAAGGGACAGAAAATTCAATAATATAAATGATTTCATTGGATTTATCAAAAAGGACAAGATCAGGTTTGTTGGCCTGGATATGTCTGAGGCTGTATGCGGGCCTATTCCAAAGGATTTTGTATTTATCATTTTCCATGACGCCCTCTACATATTCCGGGTCGTACCATGGATCGACCTCTGTGTCAAAACCACAAGCATGGCGAAGACGGTAATAAAACGATCGAGCCACTCCATCATGTCGCGTAAGATACTGTGTTTGTGCCAAAGCTTGGCATCCACTCACAATGTGTTGGACAGTCTCATTAAATTCATAACATAATCTACATTTCATATTCTCCTTTTGATGCAAAATCACACATTGACGGATTCGAGTTGGAAGTGACTGGTCCTTAGCAGAAAACAGAAAGCCCTCTGTTTCACTTTTCAGGCCAGACAACTTCATCCTAGTGAAGGAATCTGCAGGATTGCTGATATTCTTAACATACTGCACATAGACTCGTTGCAGTGGTCGTTCAGAAAGCCTCTCCTTGAAAAACTGAGTCTGGGCCGATTTGATATGGCACTTCGCTTGGTTGACACTCATTTCTGTACCGTCCAGCAGTACAGAACCATCAACAAATTCAACACCGACATTGAGAATATGCCCCACATCCTTGGCTCGTTTAGAAAACTGTGGAATGCCTTGTTTTCATCAAGAGTCTTGGCATGCTTCAAACGAGGATCATCAGACAAATGTGTGCAAAAGTGCGCAAAACAATTCTTTCATGAAGAGTCTCCACATTAATCAAACCACGCCCGCCCATCATAATTGGTAAATATAAGCGATTCTTCTTCTTCTTCTTCTTCTTATTATTATTATTATCATTCGATGTTGACACCTTGTTATCAGAAGACGCACATCGTGGGAGGCCTTTTCTCCCTGCTAAAGAACAGTCAAGTACCTCTACTGGCCCTCCTCCGCAATATTTACCTTTGATAAATTAAACACATGTAACGCATGTATTGATCGCGGACACTGTAAGAGCTAATACATCATTATACGAATGAAGCTAAACCGAAATGTCAAAAATGAATTACAACACTACGTATAAGGCGATATAAGGGGTCTTATAATAAATAATATATTCTAAAGCAATAAACTGTTTGGCCTAATTCAAGGCTGATTGTGGCACATGACAACGGGGTTACCGCATTCGGAACCACTCGCCCCTTTACGTGACCTGTAAGAAGCATTCGTCACCACTCGCCCCTTTACGTGACCTGCAAGAAGACTCGTCCCCCTTTCGATCAATGTTATGTGCGAAAATACGACAAACCAATCAGAATGCGCGTATGACTTCATGTTCTTCTGTCAAAGAATCCCTCAGGATTAATTTTTGATTGTACACATGTCTCGCATAAAATATATACCCAAGATACAGTTAAATGTGTTCAATCATACTGTGTAGTACCGCATGTCCCGATATGCTTTAAATTTCATCTGAAATATATAAAATATATGCGGAAATATACGTGAATCATTACGAAACGAGTTGACTATTCCTTTAGCTATGTCCCTTTGCGCTAAGACGGAATCCGGTCGCAAAAATGGCCACTACAGGGGCACGAGCGCTATTCGGCTTGTTCCGGAATAACACGAGTTGGTCACGAATGCTGTCATTCGTCACCACTCGCCCCTTTCCGTAACCTGCAAGAAGACTCGTCCCCCTATCGATGAATGTTATGTGCCAGAATACGACAAACCAATCAGAATGCGCGTATGATTTCAAGTTCTTCGTCAAAGAATCCCTCAGAAATAATTTTTGATTTTATATATGTCTTTCATCTAAAAATATACCAACGACACAGTTAAATGTGTTCAATCATACTGCATACTTCCGCAAGTCCCGATGTGCTCTAAGTTGCATCTGAAATATATATAATATATGGGGAAATAAATGTGAACCATTACGCAACGAGTTGACAATTGTTTTAGGTATGCCCGTTTGCGCTAAGTCGGAACCCGGTCGCTAACATGGCCACGAGATGGGCACGAGTCGCTATTCGGCTTGTCCCGGAATAACACGAGTTGGTCACGAATGGAATGCTGTAAGAAGACCTTGCCCCGGAATGACACGAGTGGTCACGAATGGTGATTTCCGCTGGGCTGCTAATGGTTGACCTTAGCTAATATATCTTCCCAGGTAGTCGTAGTGTAAGATTTGTCCGGTTTGGGCTATTTTACTTGCACATACCACGTTTTCAGCGTCATAAGATATAGTATATTATTTAACAAATACATTGAGCCTGAAACTATTTTTTTATCAGATTTGATATAACAAAACGAATGATTACAAAGAGAAACTGACATTGATGCGTTTCTCGCAAAATTCTTGTTCGGACTAGTAGAAGAACCGAGGGTGGTATTAAGGAATAACACGTGACAGGTTACTGCAGCCGTGGCAGCCTATTACACCCGCTAGATTTTGTTGTGGAACCTCCAACAAGGGGGCGGTGGGGTAGCCTGGTGGTTAAAGCGCTCGCACGACACCCCGAAGGATCCGGTTCGATTCCCCACATGGGTACAACATGTGAAGCCCATTTCTGGTGTCCCGCGCCGTGATACTGCTGGAATATCTCTAAAGGCGGCGTAAAACATACTCACCTCATCTCCTTAACATCGTGCTTAAATGACCTTGGATAAGTTTCGTCGAAAGCTACTGTCACATGACTGTCTGTAACCATCTCGTTAAAATCCGATCATTTTCCCAATAGGATATCTCTCTGCATGAAGATCTGTAACATATTGGCGACAGTTTCTTGTGTTCACACGAGCGACTTACACATACGCGCATCTTCCCGAGGCAAGGAGTTCACTAACTATAAGAGTCCAGTTTCCACCCTTGCCGAAAAAAAGCTTGAATTTCCAGGCTCGATCGTAGCGCCACCAGTGGCTATTACGAGTTATATCCCTTCTATGTCCCTCCTATTGACCAATGAGATTCCACCTCTTCTATCACTTGCATATGCCTCAAAACAAATGGCGGCGCCTAGTCAAGACCATCTTGTCGATAGTCAAGATCTACATTGTAATAAAACGGACCTTATCCCACAAAGTGCATCAAATCACTTGATCACCTTGATTAAAAACATGAAAAGATTTGCGAAATATCTGTAGTCACCCAGTTGGCGGTACACATGTTTTACAAATGCTTCAGTCGACAAACATCTGCACTGAAATCCATGTTGTTTACGAACCGGATGTCGATTTCGTTACGCGATTTTGATTGGATTATGCATTGACGCATTAGAAGAATTGCCTCGATATATCCAGGGCTCGGTAAAACCAACACTAACCCCTGGATCCATTCCTGGTTCCCTAGACCGCCTCCGTCGTCTAGTGGTAGAGCGTCCGCCCGGAGAGCGGAAGGTCCGGGGTTTGATTCCCGGCCGCGTCATACCAAAAGACGTTAAAAGATGGTACTTGCTGTTACCCTGTCTGCGCTCGGCATTAAGGGGCTAAAACAAGGACTTGTCGGCTCGGAGTCAGTATACTGTGTCTGAGTGGGGTATTCATGTTAAACTGCGGCATGGTATCTCAGCGTGCTAGCACTTTAAAATCGGGTTTGGGTGATCCTGGCACAGCCCTTGCCCCCTCATAGTGAGCTAGCACTATAAATCGGCATCAGTCAGGACTTGTACAAGCAGCCACACACACACACACACACACACACACACACACACACACACACACACACACACACACGTGCATGCACGTCGCTATATAATTGCAATAATCTTGGACGCGACGTTAAACCCAATTTCACCTCACCTCACCCCTGGTTCCCCAGATTACCCGCCCTTGCTTTTCGTAAACATTTTAGCGTCTGTCATCCTCCAAGTAATCACGTTGTTGTTTTTGTGTTCCAGTGGTCAACCAAGAGAGCAGTTTTATACCTTGACTCAGCTGAAACGGAGCAACTTGAGGAAAGATGATCAGCTGTAAGTATTGGATGATATTGTGCAATCAGCTGATAACGTGAACCCTGGTGTGACTTCCAGGCTGATTATTGCATGGCGTTGTGACATAAACCGCCCACTCTATTATAACACTCTAACCACCAGGTATACATGGGGACAACCTTATTACCAGGGGCGTTGCTACGACTAAATACAGTTGTAGGCTGAAGGGAGAGTGCAAAGCGCTGGGGCGTTAACTAGGGGGTGGGGAGTTGGGGGCATGACCCCCAGTCAATTTTGCATTTATTTATATTTTTAATTTATATAGATATGCAATTTACTCCTATTTATTGACGTACTGGCTGGAAAATTCAACATTCATTGTATATATATTGTAGTTGGCAATTAGTTGACATATTATTTGATAGTTTTCAATCGTTGCATCACCATAACAGCTATTTTCTGTATCTGTTGCATTCTAGATAATCCAGATGTTCAGGAATAGAATTCTATAATTAGAAATACTGTGTAGGTATCAGTATACGTATCACTCACTCACTAAGTCTGAATATGTTTTTTGTTTTGTGAATATTTTTCAGCATTTTTATTTTTGTTATTTTTCAGCATTCCTCGCCCTCAAGACTCAGACATGGGGTAAGCATATACCACAATGGCTCTGAATTCAGAAAAAGAAAGATGTTGCGGCATATCTAACGTTAAACCATATTTTCAGTTGTCCATCTAAAAGTACATGAACATACATATGAAACAAAAGACGTCGTGTTGATAAAATCCAACGATTGCAGTTCACATAGAAACCCGTGAAGATTGGGGTTAGAATTGACGCCAATGCCAATGTCTGGACAGGACTCGATTTCTTACAGACCGCCGCCATATAGCTGGAATATTGCTGAGTGCAGCGTTAAACAACAAACAAAGAAAACCAAAAAATCTAAATGTCAGAATAATCATAGAACAAAAGGAGAAATAAAATTCAATAATACCATTAATATCTGTGTTTTTATTTCCAGGAAGGAACTCATCAACCTCCCCTTCCCCGCGGAACACCCCTACACGTCACACATGTCCCAATTTGCCGTGTTTCCCAAATTTGACTCCCCGGAAGATCCCAAAAGGGGCGTGGCTGCCAGGAGTCAACAGCCAATCAACTCCGAGATGCCAGCTTCCGCGTATGACGTCAAAATTAAACATAAAACGAAAGGTATAATTCTCGAGTAAATGTAGTATCATTTGTTAGAGCATTGACTGTTGATGGATGTATTTTAAGCAAATGCGATTACACAAAATTTTGGATTCAGAATGACAAGACCACTGGTCAAATGTGTGACCACCAGTTAGTGCACACTGGCCAATGCAGAAATCAATCGCTATTTGTCAGCAATCTGTCTGTATCTTTACGTGGATATTTAGGCTTGGTCCGAGTTTGGGGTGGGGGTGGGGGTGGGGGTGGGTGCGTGTGTGTGGGGTGGGGTGGGGTGGGGGATGGGGTGGTGTAGTGGTGGTCAGGGAGCCAGCACCTATCAGTATTACAGCAATATCACAGCGGGGGACACAGAGATGGGCTTCACCCATTGTATTCAAATAGGGAATAGAACCCGGGCCTTAGGCTTGACGAGGGAACGCTTTAACCGCTAGGCTAACCGCCCTCCAACAACAAGAGATTCTAATAAGGCCTTAAGAACATAATGTAGTTCTTTGTCAGATCTTCATTAAGAATGGCGGCAATCGTTCTGTAGACGTCATCCGAGGCTTAAGAGTGCGTTTATCTTTCGCTCATACACTTCGTGGTATTTAGGAGAAATCGATTTTGGGCAGAATCTCATTAATGTTTGTTTATATTGTAACATGGAGATTTGATTACTCATAAAATTTCGTTGTGATCAATATCCTTTGATTTAAGACATAAAACATCGATTTCTAAACACCTGCGAGAGATGATGAATCACAATAGAATGAAGCATCGGGAGAAACAATGATCGTCTGTGGTAGTGTGTTCATCATTCTTATAGATTGTTAATTATTAGGGATACTACGGTCCCAGTGACGGTAGGGTAGCCTAGTTGTTAAAGCGTTGGCCGCAATGCAGAAATCCGGGTTCGAGTCCCGACAGAGGTATGACGTTTGAAGCCCCTTTTCGGTGTCACTTCGCCATGAATGGGCGGGAATATAGCTCTCAGCCTGTACTTGAACCTAGTGCGTGAGTGCGCACGAGTGAGTGAGTTTAACGCCACTTTCAACAGTAATCATCCCAGTTTGTCAGCTTAATGTGGAAGGAAAGTCCGTTGTGATGCAGGTCTCAGACGTTTACCACTTTGGTGAATCATATGAGTGCAATAATCACTCACTTGTTGTTTTCGAAGTTGGTTGTTTTTGCATGTTGGAGATACAAGGCTCGAGAAACAAGGTGTGAGTGAGTGAGTTGGGTTTAACGCCGCTTTTAACAGTATTCCAGTTATATCACAGCGTGTCAGCTTAATGTAGGAGGTAAGCCCGAAGTGACGCAGGTCACTTACCACTTCGGTGAAACCCACGAGCACGGGTATGGTGCTGACAAACCTAGAAACATAATCGGGGCGAACCGGGACTCGAACCAACAATCATAGGTTTCTGGCGTGCCCAAGGGACGCAACTCTGCACAGCGAGTCGCGGCGCCTTAGACGACTGGGCCACCCGTCCCCCCGAGAAACAAGGAGTTAAGGCTACTATTTACATGTACGTCGTATGTACCTATATCGTGGCATGTTTGTAATTGCAGGTTATGGAGACCGGTACGAGATACAGGCGCTGCCTAAGGAATCGGAGAAGAAAGCTCTCTACTGGCGCGGTGAAGATTTTTTTGATCAGGTAATATATTTCAAGAAACTGTTAAAGAGGTTAATAAACTGCTGGAAAAAATTGTATACTCTTGAAAATTGGTTTTGACCACAAATTTATAAATGTTATGAAAACAGGCTCACAACAGTCGCTGAAACACTGCATACTTAAGGCCCAAAACACAGCAATGATACCAGTAGCAAATACATAAACTATTTCTTGTTTGTTTCGTTTTTAGCCACCATAAAACATTGGTGTATTCCTTCTTTTGCCCGCCAGTTTACTAATATGTCTCAGTTTCCGTCTGTTTGTCAACTTAGAAACATATCAGATTGATGTCACAATGTCTTTCCTTTCAAATTGACCACACCTACAGCTGAAATGTCGAATTATTCCAACTGTAGATACCAACATTTACAATAAAACTGTCATCCTCATATCAACACACTACACATATAATATCATCCCGAATTAGTACGGACAATAACGTTCCTTTTGTCAGGATTACCAAATTTCCGAAATGATAAATCATGGTGACACAGTAAATGCTTTCTTAATTAAATATTGACGTATATACGTTATCGAACCCGACAGCGCGGACGTTTCTCCTACAATGATTTGTGTTTGTTCAGGACTATTGTTTACAGGCCACCTTGCTATTTTCCTGACTGTGGCATTAAATATGCATTCACGGCTTTATGTTTCCAGCTAGTCAAGACTCACGGGAACCGACAACCATATTATCCGACCCCTCCCAAAGTCATTGCGCCAAACCTCCAGGATCGACCAATGGACATGAAGGTTTCAGACCGTACGGCTAACACACTGAGAAATGTCGAACGATCTCATTGGACAACTAGTCACAGTCTAGATTATACAGGATTAGGGCCAAGCAATCCCAAGAAACTGGAAAATCTAGACGACAAGCGAGTCCGTTTCCTTGACACCGGCCTCGAAGACGATAAACTGGTGAGTAAAAAGCTGTTGCGTAAACTAATATATGTATAACGTGACACAAATATACAGCGGGGGCAAGCCCCTGGGTGACCTAAGTGATGACCAATGCTCATCTATGATCTGGCCAGTGGCATAGTACCCGGATGTCACTACCTATTACTTATCTATTCATAAGCAAGTTCTATGAAAAGCATTTAGAAGTGATACAGGCAAGGAAGAGAATATATGGATGTCAACTTCTTTATAATGAGGAACACAACGGAGTATATGCTTACTCCTTCATTAAGCACATGGTCAACCAAAAACGGTCACATCGTTATGGAAGGGCTAATGCTGAATTCGCTTCGTAGAACGAGCCACAATGTTATCTTTAAGACTAATAAATCACCTCAGATATGTTTCATTTTCTCCTGGCTATTCACTAGTACTGTTTATGCGCTAGGTAATATTCGAAAGTTTGTAAGTGTTTTTCTTGTTAAGCAAATACGGAAATATAAAGGCTATTATAGTTAATATGTTTCTACTAATTTGGAAAAGAATAATGATTGCAATATTTTTATATATTCTGTTAAAGCCTGACGTATAGTATGCCACCGATCTCTATGAAAGCGATCATACTGTACACTGAATCTGTTTGTTGCAGTATCCACGATCCAGCAATACCTTTGATCCCCCGCGGCCAATGGAAGGCCGTATAGCTCGGATGTTGACTCCAAAACCGGCCAATCAGAAGATGATAGAGAGTGGAACACCCGTTAATCCCAACTATCAAAGGTAAGTCAGCATATGATGAGTTGCAAAATCATCATTTGCGTGAAATGAAAGGATGAAAAGTGTTGATAATCCATATCTGTAGCCTACATGACTTTGAATATGCTATCTCCTTGAAAAACCTAAATTCAAATACATACGTCTGGATTTGATTTATTTGAATCAGAGAGGACGGCAATTTTGAGATCTATAACAACGCCTTTCGATTTTACAGAAAGATGACTTTGACCGAGAAGGAAGAACATCGCTTGTTGAATGGCCAGGCTTATACAAACATGCCTGACAATGACACTTTTCAAAGTGATACTCTGTGGAAGGAGATGGACATGAGCTTCAAACCCGAACCAGCCCTTAAGAAACTGGAGGATCTTAAGGCGACCCAAGAGGGCCAGGATGTGCCCTACCCCCCGACAGGTGCCCCTCCCGATCCCGAGGAGAGCTACTTAAAGAAGACAAAGGGTGATCGGGATGACGAAATACAGCAGATGGAGGCTGAGAACAGATGGCACCTATTGGAGTTGCAGAAACCAAGCAATGACATCACCTTGCTGAACGTGAAGTATCAACATGCTACGGATAAGGAGAAGCCTCAGACATTCTATGGCCACGAAGGCAAATACAATGAAGAAAGAGCTGGGTTGTACAAGACAAGCTACAATCCTCAGAGGCTGGCATACTCCATGAACAACCTTACAGAGTCAGGACCGGAGATAATGAACACGCTGCACTCCCACGTCGGGGCTGAGCGAATGCCAACAAGACTAAGTCACGACAACGATGAAGCTTTGAGGACAAGCAGGACACTGTGTACAGCACAGGCCAATCTCAGTGGCGACAGAAGGAGTACTGAGGAGGTTCTTCAGCCGTACCAGTTCAGGAAGGAAAACCAGAAGCAAATGATCCAGCCTAATGAAGTGACAGCGAGGCCGCTGGTACAAGAGGGTGATTTTCTACTGAAGGAGAGCACAATGGGAGACAGCTATAACGTCCACAAGTTCCTTCAGGAGAATGAACTGCCAAGGCACGCTAGGAACGATCCCCAACAGGTCATGTCTCGAGAAAACCAGAGACTTAGCAATGTTAGAAGCAGGTCGGGCACTAGGACTTCCAAGAGCGTTCAGTTCTCGGATAACGTTACTATAAGAACTGTCGTTCCTGACCAGCCAATCAGGGTGGAGACTGCACCTGCAGGCGCTACACGGCCTAGGGGCAGGAGTCAGATGCTGGACAGCGATGTGACAAACACGACCCAGTATGTCAGTCGCCACGCTCTGTACAGTAAGGAGAACGAGAACCCTATGGACCAGTCTCAGACACCGAGACACAAGGTCACCTTCCGGGCCGAATTTGAACCTTTGAAAGAACTGACGACGACCAAACAGGACATTTCCGTTCCAGATAGAAGCTTTAAGAGGAGACCCAACGCTTCATCCCTGTCGGAGTACAAAGATGAGTTTGGGAGTCTGTCCACGAATTTTATGCCATCGAATCTGAAAACTACCATGGCTTTTAGAACATCATACGAAAGTCAGTTCCCGACCTTCAACCTGGACTTCAAAGACGATTCCAGATTTAGCTGGGAGCCCGGATGTGGGGTGCCACGCCCACAAACCTCGCTTCTGAATATACAGAACCGGTTTAACAGGTCGGCTGTTAGGCGCAGCTTCCATGGAGACTTCAGAGAAGAAGCTCCGGATCTGAGGAAAAACATTTCCAGTGGGAAGAAACATAATTTCTCCGGCTTCAATACTCAGGTTCTTCATGGTTGATTGACGTGTGGTGGTGATTTCTACAAACAGTGTTAAAACGTCCCCTCTGTACATCTGTGGCAGTATGTATGGTCAACGTGTACTATAATGATGGCGCCGTCAATACGTTGATTTACGGGGACATGTAAATAATCACAACTTTTTGAATAAAACATTCATCGGCATAGGATCTCGGACACGAATCAACATGTATCTAGTGTCATAACTGCTGGTTTGGAGAAGGCGAAAGCCATACAAGACATGGTGAAGATGGTGATACGACTTTGTCAAGGTTTTCAGCACTACAATCTGGAGGTTAATGAAGGGATGTACAAAGACCTGCATCAGTTCATTATTGCAGATTTTGTCCCGAATTTGTTTCGTGGCTTCTCAGCTCCATGCCGTGCTCCTGGGTTAAACCAAAGTGGTAAACATCTAAGACGTGAATCACTTCGGGCTTTCTTACCACGTTAATCAGAGACGCCACTGGTATACTGTTCAAAGCAGCGTTAAACCCAACTCACTCACTCATTCATGCAATTTTCACAGTATTTAGTATCATGCCTTCAGTATTAATGTGCTAAATGCGTTTTTTTCGCGACCCAATTTTGCAAATAGGTCATGTTTGTAAGCTTTCCATTTTTTCACTTATCACAAGTCTTTTTTCGATGTAAGTGAAAAAGTAATGTGGAAAGAACAAAACGACAAGAAAACAGACCGAGGTCTTAAAAGTCTGCCCAGGGTTGTAAATCAGTTATTTGATTATCAATGAATCAAACTATCAATTGCATTTACTCAACGTTTCTTTTAAAAGTATCACCAGCAGTATTATCAGATGATTAAAATCATTTCATTTTTCCATAATGGACATATGTAGTCATACTTTTCTGTCGGGTAAGATTGTGAATGAGATCGTTTCAATATTACTCCCGATGACAGCTGTCTCATGTTGTTTACTTTGTTCATTATTAAGGATATTTCTTGTAATTCTTTCTGACTAACTGATGACGACCAGAAATGGTTACTTATGAGACCCCTGTTGTTAAAAACAATTTGTTTACTTAAATACCGTAATGAGCGTGATTCATAAACACATACACTCATGTGGTTAGAATCGTACAATGATCTCTACTTTTAGTACAGCTCTCTTATTACTGAAATGTTTTTTGTCGTATTTTTACAAATGCAAATTTCTGTTCATAGTTGCTACCTTTGGTTACTAAAGCAAAAATGCCTTCCAAAAATGTAATTATTTTTAATGGGAGAGATTAGCAATACCAAAGGGGGTGTTTTAGCACGAAGAAATTGTGATAATGGCGGTTGCTACAAAAGTTTTTCACGTTACCGAAAGAAATTTATTCATTTTCGGTTAATGCTATTTTTCGTCATCGAGCTATGATTTCCTTTAAACAAAGACGATTTCTTGTTGTTTAAATTATTACGGTTGTTTATCATTGTGTATTATTCCCACGAATGATGTGTTGTTTGCAATGTTGTTATTTTCCTATTTATTGTGATGCATGACGATTGGACCACGCCAGTATTATATTATACCTGCAATCGCGCTATAGTGAGGTGATGTGAAGGGTGATTCAGCTCCAGTGTGTATGAAACAAATATACGAGTTCAAACCGCCTTTGTGACTGAAAATGTTCCATCTACGATCTGTAAATTTTGAAATAAAAATCGTTCTGTGATGGTCATTGTTTGACTTCGCAGTCTTTTCTAAAAGTCCGAATTATAAGTATCAAACAAATTGGCTAGCAAACATGAATTTGTTTGACCCAGGTTCAATTATTTACATACCTTAAATCTTTCAAAGCTATATTGTTAGAGATGCGGCGTAAAACAAGAAGTCATTCGCTCACCTTATTCATGAGGCGAGGCAGGGTGTTGGCATCGTGGGTAGAGCGTTGGCTCGTCACGGTGAAGACCAAGGTTCGATTCCCCAAACTGTATGAAGTCCATTCTTTGTATCCCCAGTATCAACACGCACACTGACTCGTAAATGAACATGGTGGGCTATTGGGGGCCCAACTATGGAGTCGGGTTCCACTGGAAGCGCTCGTTAAATCATTAATATCGTCCCTTCAGTCTGCTGTAGTAATAAATAGACAAGGCATGGTCCACCAACTAGTATGCTCAGGAGAAATAAACGGATCCGATAAGTTATGAGAGAATTACCATGTAAAGTTAAAATAAAGTGCCCGGCAAAAGAAAGTATACACTTGAAATGTAACAATAACAAAAGTTATCATAACGTTACCATGGTGAAAACAGTCGCCGAAACACTGCAAACGTGAGGTCCAAAACACAACTATGAAACCCGTGTCAAATACATCACCAAATTTACCAATTTCAAAAGTTATCATAACGTTACCATGGTGAAAATAGTCGCCGAAACACTGCAAACGTGAGGTCCAAAACACAACTATGACACCCGTGTCAAATACATCACCAAATTTACCAATTTCAAAAGTTATCATAACGTTACCATGGTGAAAATAGTCGCCGAAACACTGCAAACGTGAGGTCCAAAACACAACTATGAAACCAGTGTCAAATACATCACCAAATTTACCAATTACAAAAGTTATCATAACGTTACCATGGTGAAAACAGTCGTCGAAACACTGCAAACGTGAGGTCCAAAACATAACTATGAAACCCCTGTCAAATACATCACCATCAAATAACTATTTCTTATTGTTTAATTTTTAGCCACCATTAAACACGGGTGTATATTTATTTTGCCCGGACGTTTTTATTGCTCAAAACAGCAACATTGCTGC
Source organism: Haliotis cracherodii (assembly GCF_022045235.1). Taxonomy (NCBI): domain Eukaryota; kingdom Metazoa; phylum Mollusca; class Gastropoda; order Lepetellida; family Haliotidae; genus Haliotis; species Haliotis cracherodii. The sequence goes on from NW_027266271.1 coordinate 18,574,578, forward strand.
CACTTCTATTTTCGGAAAGAGCACATTTTTTGCATTAGAATAAAGAGCAACGTCCAGTGTAATTACATTCTCTGATTTCAACACGTATGAGTCGGGTATGGTATAAGTCAATATTTTGACCAGTGGATACAACATGAGCAGAGAGTAGTCGAGTCCGAGGTCAGAGTGAAAATGGAAATGGCGACTGATGATTTCGTCACGGTACACATACAATACAATGTTATGGCTGAGTGGCAGGAGCACAAAGCTTCTCTCTCCATGATGGTATGGACTAAACTGAACTAATCCCTACTAGTTGGGACAGTGTCTTGTATGGCGTGCTGCTCTTTGACAGGCGTGCTTCCTCATTACGAACAAGGGTCTCTAATCTGACCAGTGTAGTATCTCTACGATGCATCAAAATTGATTTTCAGAGAGAGAGAGAGAGAGAGAGAGTTAACCCTCTAGTCAGATTTCAGTTTCAGTTGGAATCGTCCGGATTGACAACTTTTCAGATGAACGATAAAATAGTATTCAATATTGTCCCGATGCTAATTTGATGACGAAATTAATGAGATGGTCGGATTTGGAGGTTTTCCTATTTGAAGGGATCCGTTCAACGTGGGTTTCACTGTACAGATAAACTTTTTAACATAGCAGTTATACACGTTTCATGATACATAATTGTTGTTGTCCCGACGTGTATAACGGATGATACAGTCCAATAGAATCCTGTGTTTAAAAGACACGGCAGTACCAGAATATTTGCGTAAGCTTCAGAGTTCATTCAACCTACACACACACACACACACACACGCAAGCGAGCATACACACAGACACACATACACATACGTATTCTCATCTCTCACAATCGGTACTTAATCACTTTTGTTAAATTACGAGTCAGTGTGCGTGTCCGCAACACGTCCGCCATATCACGACGAGGATAGTTATATATTATTTCAGGGTTCATTATTTGAAAAAGAGGATATCACACGATGCATATAGCTCGCCAAGGCTTTCCAAATACGACTTTTATTCCCAATACATGATAATTACCATCCCAAAACACACTCGCGTGATAACCTCCATGCATTAGTGCTATTACAAGATATTTTGATAATTTTGGTCGGGGTGAAATTTAATTGACAACAATAATTGAAGGCTCCATGATTACCCTCGCTTAATGAACAGACAGAGAGATGTAATTTTCCTTCGAAGATTACGCGAAGACCCTGGGTTAAAACCAGTAATGCATTTATTGTGTTTGAAAAGGTGACAAGAGCTCACGTCGACTATCGAATGGAGCGAGATCGATAGAGCGCCATTATTCTTCATTAGTGAATGAAGCGCCCCTTAAATATTCATTTCGTTGTCCCCGGAGCTGTTGACAACGAAAGGAAAGGAGCGAGCACGCTAAACCCGCGTGTCCAATATGCTTGACCAATCGTGTTTAGTTTTATTCCGTGTGTTATTACTAGTCAAACTGGTATTGACGAATGGTGTTTTACAATTGTAATAAAAATGAGCAATCGAAAAAGCTCTAAAGCGATCAATTTTCATTGCGAGTACTTTAATTATTTTCAGTCGCGTGTTGGAGCTAAAACACCTCTTGCGCACTGCGCCATGAAATGGATTAGCGAACGAACATCCAACTGTGCGTCGAGATTGCAGTGGGTTGAGGTAGTGGTATTATACGCAACGTGTGTCGATGAAGTTTCGGGATGAGATTCCGCTCTCCGTGGGCTCTAATCAACACTGGTGCTAAACATGGATGTCCTGCTAAAAGGGCTTGTGGGTGTGCCATGGGAGATATAGGATGAACTTGGAGGCCCGTTCACCAGTCCAATCCATTCTTGCACCAGTAGGCTTGGTCACCTCAAGGTGTACATTGACCCACTGGCCATTCCCTGATGGAGTGAAAGTATAGTAAGGTGTTTCAAAGGGGGAGTGTGATCGTAGATGGGGTGGGGCGGGAGTTTATATTGTCCAAATTGTAATTGTATTACTTTCATTTTTTTTTTGTTTAACGCCGCACACATATATTCCAGCTATACGGCGGTCTGTAACTAATCGAGTCTGGACTAGACTATCCAGTGAATAACCTCATGAGCATCAATCCACGCAATTAGGATACGATGACATGCATCAACCAAGTCAGCGAGTCTGAGCACCAGGCCCCTTTAGTCGCCTTTCACGACAAGCATAGCCGCCTTTCACGGCAAACGGGTTGCTGAAGATCAATTCTGACCCGGATCTTCACGGGTCGTTCACCTTCTCTCTATGTGTGAGGGTGGGTGGGAGTTGTGGGGTGGGGGTTGGGGGTGGGGGGCAAGAGTATCTTGACGCTACAGGGAGAGTCAGTACTAATTCAGTAAAGCCAAGGTGACCGTCCGTCCGCTTTGTCTGGGGTTTAACCTACACTGATAAAGCCGGGTTTGAGCTGACACGATCTGTTACGTAGTGCTACATAGTGACACGGGATGAGGTCGGACGTTGGAGGGGTCATCGAGTGGCTTCCTGTCCAGACAGGATGGTGTCGGACATTGTAGAGGTCATCGTGTGGCTTCTTATTCAGACAGGATTTGTGTCGGACATTGTAGAGGTCATCGAGTGGCTTCCTGTGCAGACAGGATGGTGACGGACATTGTAGAGGTCATGGTGTGGCTTCTTATTCAGACATGATGGTGTCGGACATTGTAGAGGTCATCGTGTGGCTTCTTGTCCAGACATGATGGTGTCGGACATTGTAGAGGTCATGGTGTGGCTTCTTATTCAGACATGATGGTGTCGGACATTGTAGAGGTCATCGAGTGGCTTCCTGTCCAGACAGGATGGTGTCGGACATTGTAGAGGTCATCGTGTGGCTTCTTGGCCAGACATGATGGTGTCGGACATTGTAGAGGTCATCGTGTGGCTTCCTGTCCAGACAGGATGGTGTCGGACATTGTAGAGGTCATCGTGTGGCTTCCTGTCCAGACAGGATGGTGTCGGACATTGTAGAGGTCATCGTGTGGCTTCTTATTCAGACAGGGTGGTGTCGGACATTGTAGAGGTCATCGTGTGGCTTCTTGGCCAGACAGGACGGTGTCGGACATTGTAAGGGTCTTCGTCCAGACAGGATGGTGTCGGACATTGTAGAGGTCACCGTGTGGCTTCTTGTCCAGACATGATGGTGTCGGACATTGTAGGGGTCATCGTGTGGCTTCGTGGCCAGACAGGACGGTGTCGGACATTGTAGAGGTCATAGTGTGGCTTCTTATTCAGACAGGATGGTGACGGACATTGTAGGAACCATCCTGGTTCTTCCTGTCCAGACAAGGTGGTGTCAAGGAATGTAGGGCGGCATCATGTGCAGTGGACATTCTGTAGCTTCTCTGTGAATAAATAAAAATATAGTTTATTCCAAACCGATAAATGTGCTGCTTTAGGACGCTTGGTGTCATCAGCAGAACAACGCGATCGTTGTTGTCGTTCTGGCTGGTGGCAATACGAGTTCTAGTTGGTTTGCAGATCGCGGAGTAGGGTAGAACAATGTGTTCATTAGGGTACACTGGAGCTGGTTCAAGATGCGATTTGTCGACAAATACCAGGAGCTCGAAAGTTATCTCTCCCTCTAACTTGAAGCCAGGGTTGTAGCCCCAACCATTTTGTTGAGGGCAAACCATTTGATTTACTTTTGACAAAGTATATTTTGTTCAGAATATATTGGAAAACGCATTTGGTCTCTTTTTTTACCCAAAAATGATAGTTCGCTGGACATAAAAGGAGTTGTAAAGAAAGCATCTTCGACTCCTCTTTTCCGAGAAAACACTTGTAAAAGGGACCGAAAATATATTCTGTCCCCTTAAAATGTCATTTCATCCAGAAGATATTTCCAGATGCCGCACGAAGCCAACCGTCTAGTCGGAATGTTACAAACACATCGACCAGGCATTTGACAGATGCTTTGGCTCGACCATATAGTCTCTCATCCACACACCAGGAACATTTGAGCTGCTTATTTCTGTTTTGAGAAAGGTCCGGTCTTCCAGTATGATGCTGGCTTTGCAATTTGACATAACTCGGAAATTGCTACTGTCGCAATGGAATTAGGCTATTGCAGAGTGATAATACATTGTTATTTTGTTTTATTGTTTTCGTATTTAAATCAAATGTATCACCCCACAACGCATGCTACATTGATGTTAAGATGGTTAAAGTCATATAAAATAATGATTGCCATTCATTATTATTATACAATAAAAACATGGGGTTGTAGAATTCCGGGAAGAAGTGGTCCACAACAATAAGCTGGTTCCCGGCTCTCTATGCGCGTCGTCAACTTGCGTGATATAGAGGCGGGGCCCAGCTCAGGGTTCACAGTTGCCCACACTTGACAAAAGAGTCGACTAAAATGGATAGGGTGGAAGAAGCAATGTGCAAAGGGACTAAATTGGTTGATTGGTTTTATCGTGTCCCTATGGCGGTGATCGTTGAACAGTCACCGGTTTCCGATTCGATATTGTGCAGGTGGCCGTGGTGGAACTGGGATATTGCTGTGTTCAACATCGTGTTGTTTGTTTGTTGTTTAACGCCGCACTCCTGCTATATGACAGCGGTCTGTAAATAATCGAGTCTGGAAAATACAATCCAGTGATTGACATCATGAACATCGATCCACGCAATTGGGATACGATGACCAGCATCAACAAAGTCAGCGAGCCTGACCACCCGATAACGTTAGTCGCCTCTTACGACAAGCATTGTCACCTTTAGCGGCAAGCATGGTTGCTATTCTCCATTATGTATTCACACATTGAGCTGTTCCTGGGATTACTAAGTTCGGTTTGAGCCAATATCAACTGGAACTGGAATACAGTTCACTACGGTTATAACGAACACGGTTATAAGGAACCTACGGATATAACGAACTAACTGTTTAGTCCCGACTATATGCTGTAGTTCTGCTGTATATATGCTTATAACGAACTACGGTTATAACGAACTAAAATTGGTAGTCCCTTTGAGTTCGTTATAACCGTAGTTTACTGTATTGCTGTTCAACATCGTGTATTCACTCACCCAGCTGTTCTTGGAATTATCCAGGAAATTATCCAGTTCTTTTACAGCCAATATTATCAGATTTGGATTCGCATTTGACATATTTCTATCTAAGGGTATTTCTTAGGTGAGATTATTTACATACACGTTGAGACAGACATAGGAACAGACGATACATTTAAAGGTTCCCCCCGTAACAATATTCATTCGTTTATCGACGACACTGCTTTTAAACTTGAATTAAAGATAAGTAATTTGAATTCACCCATTCTAGTACTCCTATGTTTTAATGGAATGAGAGTTTGGAGCTATCAAATATACAGTTTATGCAACTCTAAATTGAAAACAGAATGGGTTTTCTTCCGATTGCAGCTATTGTCGGTAACACTAGAACAGGACTGTGAGTTCAGGTTCAAAATAATGAAACGCCGAGTTTCATGTCTGAACAAGTAGAATCAGGTCACAGGATTATACACGGAGACTTAATACAACCAGGTTCACCCTAACATAATCCTGTATTTAAACAACGATCACTTTGACATTCCCTGTCAAAGGACCCTCATAAACTGCACAGTGCCAATGCAATGATGGCAAGGGCTCATCTTGAGTGTCTGATGAACCACCATATCTCTTGCTTCACGTCATGGTTGTGTGTCGATTTGAGCCAGTATTAATGAAGTTGATGACCCCGTATGTTGAGGATTACTCGCACTGGTCGTTTTGGTGGTTTACGACCGGTATCGATAGCCGAGTCGGATACAGAATGAGTTGTCTCCCTTGCCTGCTGGGACATTGCGTAGAACCACGGCCACTCGATAGGACAGAATTGAGCGTTAACGGCAGCAGTCATAAATGCACATCTTGGTTTGTTTGAACTTTAAGGGAAGAATCATTGTTAGCTAGGTGTAGGCTACATTGATGCTTTTATCCCTATAATACCGAGCGCCAGGCAGGGTAAGAACAAGTACCATCTTTTTACGTCTTTTGGTATGGCACAGCCGGGGGTCGAACCCCGGACCTTCCGCTCTATCTACTAGTCCATAGAGGCGGTCCGAAAGACTGGGCCATGCTGCCACAGCCAAGAACAAGGCTGAAAGTGAGATACAAACTTACGATTCTGTGAATGACTTAACTCAAGGCATGTTGTGCATTAGGGTGTAGATCTGGAGGTCAGTGCGAGAAACGGACGTTATCTCTTATTTGGGTACTTATTATCTGCTTGGTTGACATCACAAGCATTGAGTTGGGCAGGACAGGTCATGCTTACACTTTGGGAAAACACCTAGACAAAATCAATGATTTTCAGTGATCCATTCATCTTATTTTCACCGCTATTTTTCCTTTTACGCTCAGTGGAATCTGTTTTGGAGTATTCTTTGTTAATTCCAAATTATCCCGAGCTCTGTACCTCCGTAAGGTGAGTGAAACCAAGGGACGATAACAGGAGCAACATTGCACATTCTGAGGTAACCACACTCAGCGTGGTCACTCAAAGGGGAGTTGGGGTAGCCTTGTAGTTAAAGCGTACGCACGTCACGCTGACGGCCCGATTCGATTCCCCACATGGGACCACTGTGTGAAGACCGTTTCTGGTGTCCCCCATCGTGATATTGCTGGAATATTGTTAAAAGCGGCGTAAAACCATCCTCGCTCACACAAAATAGCCAACCGATTACCATCTGAGGGTGGCCTGTCCCCAAGCTCTGGATGTGGAGCAAGTTCAATGCACGGTCGTAGATCTCATGCTATTTTTAAATTCAATACAGAGCTGCCATTCCCTCCTGATGAAATAATTATTATTTCTATGTGTGTACATTAATGTTGCAGTCATATACTCAGAACACTAAACAAGCATTTTTGGGGGATCTAGGTAACAAATGTTCTTTCAGGTGACAGTTCGTAAATGAATATTCTTTTGCCACAGGAATATTAGAGTGAGAGAGTTGTGGCTATTTTCATAGTTGATAAACACCCCAGTCAACAACATTTCAGCTGTATCACAGCAGCATGTAAATATATCCGGTGTGGTCAAGGCAAACCAATCCTTAATACTATCAGCAGTGTCCTGTGCTACATGGTACATGGTACACTGACACAAGTAACCTACTACCTGATCCATGACCACCCGCTTACTAACAGCAAACCTTACTTGGGACAAAATCCCTCCTACAATTCCCATGTGGTTAGCAGGTCACCGTAGTGGAAACCCAAGAACACAAATGGTCCTGCAAGATGTTACCAAAGTGAGTGAGTGAGTGAGATGTGTTGATAATTCCACTTTTAACAATATTTCACCCTGTCAGCTTCATAATTTAAGCAAGTCCTAGATTGGGAATGTGAATATGTTAAACACTTTTGGAGCAAACTGGAAACCTTTTTAAACCTTGACACAAATACTAGGATCTCACTTACCAAATACTCAGTTATTTTTGGATTCGACAAAAATAAACTTTTACTTAATCATATTATAATATCCAGTAAAAGATATATATATATATATCAAGTATTAAGGGTGAGAAACCAATTTTTGATAATTTTAGAAAAATACTAAAAGAGACAGCGATGATTGAAAAATTCATTGCCACCAAAAACAATGGTCTATTACAATTTGAACGAAAATGGGGAAAATTCCTTCAGAAATTAATATAATAATAAAGCCCTGTACAATAAGGCTATAGATCAGCTATGCCTCAAATAGCAATACTACCATAATTGTTTTAGTTATATCTGACTATCGATACAACTTTTCATGCTCTTCTTGAGGCATATCGTGTGTGTGTGTGTGTGCGTGCGTGTTTCAATTATGCATACTATATTTATATCACAAGAAATGTACATCTATGTAACGTATTGTCACTACAATTGACTAAACCTACTGTGTAACCTCTGAACCTGATGTACAACTCTTCGAAAGGAATAAAAATTGTCCAAAAAAAAGAAAACGTCCTAGATGTTTCAGTGAGTGAGTAAGTCACAAATCAGGTGAGCTCAATCATGGCAGAGAGTCCTTGGACTCGGGAGTTTCCGGAGCTTAGTTCCTGAAGCACATGTGGCGTGTCCTTAGAAAAAGATACATCGGAATATACCTTTGTTCACCTAGCAGTGAATGGGTACCTGGTAGGATGGTAATGTGACTGCTAACCAAGTACCCACAAGCAGCATGGGTAATATATTGATTTGGCGCATCAAAAACATGCACATTATGTGTAATACCATATCAGCAATATTGCAGCTACTAGTATTTGTAGGAAGTGCCACCTAGGTGAAGATGGTGAGCAGGGTGCTAACAGAGTAAGGATCACAATTAGGATGCTCGGCAGATCCTGGCACAACAAAGTGGCCAAACTCTGCACAAGAATTTCTGCTGCCTTAACCGACTAGGTCACTCATCACCCAGATACCACATGGAATGGTGGAAATGCACCCTGTATATAGATAAAGCATCAAGAACTAATGTAAAGGTTTAAAAATATACCTTTATTATAAAAATGTACACATAAGAAACATATGAAACAATATGCTAATGATCCTCAGACATTGTTCCTTATAAGACACAGACATGGCTCATGCTTCATACAGTGGTTTTCATAAAATGGGGTTTTTGAAAAAAAAATATATCAAAATACACCCTGTGTGTTTGTCTGTTGAGCAGTTAAGATGGATCATTTTGTTTACAAGATCATGTTTGCATCAAGAATGTTCTTCACTCCATTTATATAATGCACACCATTTTTATGGTCAATGCATATTTAAGATGGTTTTAATAATTTCGCAACAAAATCCTACCCTCTGAAGGGTTAAACTTTTCAAGTTAACCCCAGCAGAGTTGATGCAACTCTATTAGAGGGTGCGATTTTATGGCACCAGAGCTATTTCTTTATACCCATGGACAATTGTGTCATCGTCTTTTAAACCACTGCCATATAACAGTTTTTTGTTCAAACTGGCTCCAAAAAACCAAACCACATTTTTTCTCTCTGAAATGTGACTCCTATGGAGGTGGTTAACTGAAAAAAATTTCTCCAAACACTTGTGTCGGAATAAATAAAAACAATATAGTGTCGCAATAATGTTGACAATTGATCTAAGATAAAACAAGATCTTAGTGGAAGACAAACAAAGTTCTTTGCATAGCGAGCCAGCACCTTCAACTACTTGCTGCAATACAATTGACATTCAGTCACAGACTTCTAAACAGCAGTTGAGTTTGCTTAAAGCTTGTAATTGGTTTAAATGTGCAACTGTAAAAAAAATGTCTAACAAAAGTGATATCTAACAATGAGTATTGACTCGATCCAAACTAAGACATTTCCACAGCATATACATTCTGCTTCAAACATCATTTATTGAGGATGTGTCAAAATTATTTTGTCATTTTTCGGCTGTGATGAAAATATCAAATGACACAAGACGTTGATTTTCAATTGCTTCGTTACAGTGATAATTTCCGTTGATTAAAACAAAAGTATCCAAAATACTTATGACATATCCCCCTATCATTTTGACTTCATAAGTGATGTTATTGGCATTCTCTTAAAGGAGATACTACTTGCATAGAACAATAAATGCATTGTGGGGGTCAGCAGTATACTTTTCGTTGATTTCACAGAAGTGATTGACATAAATGTCACATGGTATGCTAAGCAACTCCATACTCTTTGAGCTAAAAAACCATGCACAGTTTAAAAATAAATATAAGGCTCACTTTCACAACATTCACCTTTATGACATACAGTCACTTAAAGATTTTCCAATAAATAAATAACAATCTTGTAAAGATTAAAACACAGCAATATACCATCTTGTAATACTAGGTAACAAAGAAACCTATGAAGAAATGCATTGAAAACTGTCTTCAACAATCATTAGCATACATTACCATACAAGAATTTACTTTCAACCTTTCAATACTGTCGTCCTTATCTATGGAAGTGCCTGGTATTACAAGATACTATTTGCCTGTCACTAATTAACATAACAACCAGTGTGGGTGGGTGGGTGGAGCGTGTAGTGTCATCTACAGTAGAAAGAAACGAAAGACAAGAGAAGAATAGCGGACAGTTTGCAAACAATCCTCACAGAACTGGCAGGACGCCGCCATCGTCGTCGCCTTTGTCACCAAAGTTATTTACATACATACTGATAATCAGTTTTGGAAATATCCTCCAATATTGGTAAATTCTAGAACAAAATACATAATTCCTTATTCCAATCCATATCTGAAAATTTACATTAGTTATCGATAATGGCTTTTTTCATATCGCATAAAATTCCCAAAAGTTTGACGTACACGGCCAGACACATTCTCATGATCAATGGACAAAAGAAAAAAATAACCCCAAAATATTCACAGGGTTGATTTTCGGTCAAATACTTAACCCTACTTCATACCGATGCTTAATGACAGTATAGTTTCAACTAGAAACAGTATTTCTAAATATGAATTCTAGAACATAAGGGGTCGAAATGTAAAAAAAAGCAAATATGAAAAAAGTAAAGAAAATACTCCGGTGATGCAAAAGTAACCAGTATGTATGCAAACAAAAGAACAACCTTTTTAAAAAAGAATGAGATGAGAGTTCGGTTTGTTTCAAGCTCTTTTTGGTACATTTGTTCCACAATAAAATATGATATGTACATAGATTCCACAACGCAGTACATACATACATAACAATACATGAATAGTAAGTAGTCAACACGACAGTGACAATGCGTGGTCACATCACTGTCAACTATTTATACCTATATACATATGTATAATGCTATTCTACACGTCGTATATTACAGAAATACACACATTCATTTGTCGGACACAACACACAGTGATCAACTTGTAGGTGCTTGTGCATGCATCTTCATACAGATAAAGCTGACAAAATATATATATGTCCTAACTAATAATTTGCAAAAATATATGTAAACATGCTTACAGATTGTGGTTAATTTTTTTCATTCATCGAGGTATATATTTTTGCAGTTAAAAAACTGTTTGCAAGTTGTTTGATCTGAGCAAAATCACTGCCAGACTAAGTATATATTTTTTAGTTTTATCTGAATATGAATGATTTTGCCAAAAATAGCAACAGATTAAAAATGCTAATAAAATCATTAACATGTCACTGTTTTTTTGAATTTGTAATTATGATTAAAATCCTTTTTTAGGGCCAGTTTTTGTTATCATGGTTGTAGCGAGTAAGGCATGTTTGCTTAAAACTAATAACTTTAGCTTGGCACATATAAACAGCTCACAACAGAATCATACAGTAATTCCTTGGTAAGGCACATGAGTAAAAGTCAAGAGTTATCTCCCTTTAAGCACTTTCTAATCCACAGGAGAACAGTTTCTAGTGTCAGCGTTGTTGACCTTTGTTCCTTCACTCCCCACACAAAAGGGAAAGTTTTCATCACACAAAATAGCTATTTTTTCCCAAAGTCAAAAAGCACATATGAATCAGCACTTGCATAGACGTTTGGGCTATTTGCACTGGGCCCATTTCGGCAAGATGCGTCTTCTTGCGTTCGTGAACCAATAGTTTATCTGGTTTATTGTCAATCCAGTTTGCTTAATTAGCATGGCCTTTTCATCATCATTGGGATAGGGATTGTCTTTGTGGTTTCGGAGCCATTCCAACATAATTGCCACAGCCTGAAAAAATAATAATTAATAATCAATTTAATTTTGAACATATTCATAAACAAATCTATTCATTTCTTTTATTTCAAAACAATTTCTACAATTCATTTTGTGTCCTCAAGACATTTTTCGAAAGACATCTTTGATGTCCACAATGTAAACTGGGAGATCTCCGTTCAACCCTCGAAGGGAAACATGTCAACATTGTGCGTGACACATCTTTGTGATAAACACAGAAGCAAATTCCCTTGTAATATCAATGAAGGCGACAATCCAATTATAACTGTAACTAAACAGCCCATAGGACAAAATGTCTAACAAAGGCCATGCTTCAGTAGATTCCATGAATGTAGCAAGCATACTTAATAAAGTTATCAATTAGATTACAGAACAAACATGTAAAGGTCGCATTTAAAAAAATGTATAAAAACAGACTATCAACAAACCTATTCACGTAGGCAATCAATTACAATGGAAACTTTACGAGTTTCCAATCTATGAAAATGTTCTGTTTCAATCGACGAACAAATTTCAAACTTTTGGATGAGGGAGTTTGGAAAATTACCTCTTTGGGGAGACTTGGATGTTTCTTTGACTCCGATTTGTTGCTATGGTTACTGTTGTTGCTGATGGCACTGCCAGCCTCGCTGAGGGCATCTTGGGCCTCCTTAATGGAGCGAAATTGCGGTGACGCAAGAGTTGGAAGTCCGATCCCTTTACCCATAGCGGGGATAAATCCTTCCTGAGTCTGCGAAAATATTGATTCAGAGATCGTAAATTTTTAATTGAATTATCATCAACTTAAAACCCCAGTCTCCTACGTTCTTAAAATGATTAAATTCGAACCAGGTATTTCTTTCCTTCCTTTCCACATTGCTTGTTGAGCAATTCAGGAAAAAAACTGGAATTTTACAGCGTTTTATTTCTAAGTTAATTACAATAAAATCTCTAGTTCCTAGGAAGTGAGAGCATTAGAAAGGAAGATAATTTCTTCTGGTAAAGGAAAGGGGTTCAGATCGGATTGAATAGAGAAAACGTCTTGAGATGTGCTCACCTAATTTCACACTTCTATTTTTGGCAATTTGATCATCGAAAATACAAAAGACTTTCCCAATGTGATATAAAAATCACAACTCAATAAAAATCTGAAGCGACATATCAAGGTTGCAACATATCTTGAATGTGAAATTAATAGTTAACTGAACATGAAGTGGCTATTTCGTCGTTTTAAACAGAGGTAAACCCCAGTGGTCACAAGCTAGTTCGCAGATCATTTCAAAAAGTAGTTATGTAAACCAAGATTTTTGAGAAAACAATCACTCTGGATTTTCACTAGTCTTGCTCTGGATTTTCACTAGTTTTGGGCTGACGGATTATTGTGTCTAGTCCTATTATACATAGTTCATATTCACGTTTCTTTGTAAGATTTCAAAACAAGGGGTGTATCCTGATGAATAATTCATCTGATGTACTACAAAGCATAGACTCGTAAGTGTCTCAGTAAGCTAAACATAAACCAATCCAGCATGTTGGGATGCATGTACTTCTCTCAATGATTCCATAAAGCCCGTTCCAAATGCATGAACTAATGATATAAGTGTCTCTGGCTTCCTTGCCTCTAGCAGTTTACCATCTCCATGTATGACGCACAACTTGTTTTTAACTGTTTCTACAGCAATTTCAACCACATATGCCCAAGCTTTGTTACTTTTAGCTTCTTTCATGACAGTTGGACCATTAAAACTGTCACTGTGTCAGTGTTTAAGTGTTTTCTAAATAAATGAAGAGGCTCAATTGCGGGGGGAAAAAAGCACCAGTTCCACTCATAGGATGCCTGTAACACTTGCTGATTTATGGACCAGAAATGCAGAAATACCAACCCTCATGACACTTTATGACTTGTACAGAATTCCCTTGTAAAAAGTGAAATGGCAAACTTGGGACATAATTGGTTAAGAATGAAAACAAGTACAGACACAATGACAAATACAGCGTGTCCTTCATGTCAACCGTAGCCCCATTTCCGACCAGACAAAAAAATCAAAAGGAAGCGACAACACCTACATTAATTGTTTCACATTTACTTGATGTGTACGAAAATCTCCAAATGACAGAATCGTGAATGCTGAGAATCATGTTCTTCTGTTTGATAGTAGGTAGGTTTGTTTCTTTGTTTGTTGTTAAACACCACACTCAGCAATATTCCAGCTATATGACGTTGGTCAGTAAATAATAAAGTCTGGAAAAGACAATACAGTCATTGACATCATGAGCATCGATCCATGCATTTGGGATATGATGACACGCATCAACCAAGTTAGCAAGCCTGACCATTCGATACCGTTCACCCCCCTTACAACAAGCATGGGTTGCTGAAGACCTATTCTAACACGGATCTTCACGGGTCTGATAGTAGGTAAACCATTTCTTAGATATCTTTGCAAACTAGAGTGCCATGTTGAAAGACTTCCGTTTGATTATTAAATACATACTGATTCACACATCTGCATTGAATGCTTAACATGAAAAGTCCTCTAACCTTCTTTCTGTTGGTCCACAATGAAGTTATGTTACATCAGTTTGTGTGTCAGTGCGAGCATGCATGCTGTTTAAAGCCAAACTCAGTAATATCCCAGCTATGGATGGTTATTGTTTGGCAAAGTTTTTTTTTGTCAAACAATATCCCACTGAACATATTTAGGGCAAAATTTTCTTTGTTTTTTTAATGTCACACAAATTCCAGCTTTATGATGGCGGCATGTGATACCCAATCTGAACCAGACAATCCAGTGACTGATATTGTGAGCAACAATCCACGATGTCGGGGAACGTTACATTACCAACCAAGTCACTGATTAATCCTGTTACTATTACTTCATTTACACAAGTTTCAAGTCCATAGGACCCGTGAAGATTCCGGGGTAGAATAGGTCTTCAGCAACCCATGCTTGCCGTAAAAGGTGACTATGCTTGTCGTAAAAGGCGACTAACGGGATCGGGTGGTCAGACTCGCTGACTTGGTTGTTGCATGTCATCGATCCCAATTGCGTGGATCGATGCTCATGATATTAATCACTGGATTTTCTGGTCCAGACTCGATTATTTACAGACCGCCGTCATATATTTGAAATATTGCTGAGTGTGGCATTAAACAACAAACCAACCAACCATTCAAGTCCATAGCTACTGAATTCTAAACCTAATACAACACTGAAACTTAAATCTATCCACTAAGAACCAAAGATTCTACTTTATTACTTCACTGTTCTCTCAGTTATAATAACGCACTCCCCACACATGGCTGGAACCTGTCATGGATGTATGGGGATGTAGTTACGCTCTGCACTCGCCCACACGAAGCTAAGCCAACTGTCCCCTCTCCTTGTCTTCAAACCCCAGGCTACCTTCCATACAAACTCTTACAGAGGTGATTTGGTCTGAGATAACAGCCCTCCTCAACTTCGGTATTAAGCCTGACTTTGACAGGTCTCCCTCTTTGCATAAGCTCCCCCTCCTATTTCAAATTAAAATTGCCATGGCTTGATGAGGTGTCAGTGTAAAAACTGGTTTTGTTGGGTAAAATAACTAAAGCTTGGTGTTGAGGCATGAACTGCTAAATGTTGGGCATTCTGTGTAGCAATCTGTTGTGTGGGGGTATTTCGGATGAATTAGACTCATACTAATGAAACAAAGGTGGGAGAAATGGATGTCGAAGGAAGGAAAATGGACAGGTGAAATAGGGATTCAGAGAAAGCATTGAAGGGAAGAAGGGGAGGAATATATAGATGGGAGGGGAAAGAGGGAAGGAAAAGGGGATTCGAGAGAGGGAAAGATAAAACTGGAATTCAGAGAGAGCAAGGAAAAGAAGGTAAGGAAAAGGGAAGAGGGGAAGGAGAGAGGGAAGATAAATAGGGATTCAGGGAGAGAGCAAGGAAAGAGAGAAGGAACAGAAGGAGGTATATGAAGATGGGATCGATGGGGATAGAAGGAAAGGGAACAAAGGAAGGAAAAAATTGAGAGGTAAACAGGGATTCAGAGAGGGAGGGAAAGAGGGGAGGGATAGAGGAAAGAATATGAAGATGGGGAAAGAAGGTAAGGAAAAAGGGAAGACAAAAATGGAAAGAAACAGGGATTCAGGGAGAGAAGGAAAGAGGAAGAAAGATGGAAAAAGGGAGACAGGTGGGAAGCAAAGAAAGAAAGGGCTGTGATACAAAGATAGAAAGAAAGAAAGACAGTAAGAAAGAAGCATAACATAATACCTTAACAGTTAGGGTTGATGGGGTGGGGGGCCTATTGTGAGGGAGGTCAACCTCATGAATGGAGGGCCCCAGACTCTGGATAATGGGATACTTTTGCCTGGGCAGCGAGACACTCCTAACCCTTGACAAATTGGGATCTATAAATCCCATTCATAGGTGTAGAGCACTGAATAAAGCTCAACAGGTTTTGTTCACATACAAAGCCCACCTCCTGTATTTCACTGGGGACAATAGACAGGGAGAGGGTTATGATAGGACTAGTGCCTGGCTAGACCAAGGGTGGCTAGCCTGGAGGTTGGGCTAGAAAAGACTGACCCTACTCTCTAATCTGTATTTACAAAATGACAATGTCTGGATGGAGTGAAAAGATATCTTCAAATTGTAAACCTTAAGTAGAATAATTAAGGAAAATTCCTATGCTGAAAAAGAGCATCTAAAAAAAAATCTGATTTGAACTCTAACAAGGTTAAAACAGTTTTGTCAGTAGGGTTGACTTTGCAAACAGTCTTAATGAGAATGTATTTCAAACTCCGCAAGTGTATGAGAATAAAGTGTCACTTCTTAGAAAGAAATAGCAATGATTATTCATGAGTCAGAATACATTTTAAATATAACCAACTTTAAAATAAATAATCCTCAAGTAATTTAGTGAAATAGATATGACAAAATTGTTATGAGAAAATGCGTGGGAAAGGGACAAACAAAAGTGTTTAAAATAGACGGGAGATTGGAATTCTTTCATCATTAGAAGGCACACAGCTTCCAAATGGACCTCTCCAAGATATTTAAGGGAGCAAGGTTGCAACAAACCAGTTATTTATCCAGTCAGAAAACACAGCCAACAGTGAACTGTGAACATTATGTGGGGGATGAAAATAGAACTTATTTGCCAACGCAACAAGACAAACTGTGTTGACATGTTCAGTAGGGGTCAATATTCGACACATTTAGGAAACTGACAGGAACATTTTTGTTGTGCACAAAGCCAAGATTAAACAAAGGCCTGCCAGGGGGCTTGGCAAGATATTGGGGGGCATCTCCAAAATAGTTGCAGATTTTAAAAAAAGTTTTATTGTTGAATATGATGATGAAACTTCAAATAAAAAATGTGTGGCTTTGCTTTAAAATACTGAGCATTTTTTTAGTTAAGGAGTATTTGCGAGATAAGCTTCGATGCCTCGGTAATGCTGTTATGTGCATAAATATTAACATGGCGTTTAGGAATTACAATGACAAGTAGCAATATTACTGACATGCAGCAATATTACTATAACATGTAGTAATATTACTGATCTGTAGCAATATTACTGACATGCAGCAATATTACTATGACATGCAGCAATATTACTATGACACATAGCAATATAACGGACCTGTAGCAATATAACGGACCTGTAGCAATATTATTGACATGTAGCAATATTACTGAAATGTATCAATATTACTATGAAATGTTGGATGCCTTAAAGACAACTGCCTCCCCAGGACCTAGTCTATGGTTTCCTGGTCCACGGACCTGTCACAGCCACTGTGTCAGACATATATGCGAAAGGGATTATGATAACACACTTATTTGTATATGCAATGGGGATTTGGTGTTCCATTCTATGTTGGAGAGGCTTGGGTATATACAGGTATTGTTCCAGATAGGTATATACGATCAGTGATGGTGGCACGTAGTCCAACCCGGACTTGATGAGACCTGACTTCATTGAGTCTCCCACCCTGTACCACAACTCCCATATATACTATACTACTCAACATTTGAAAGGGATATTCTGAGTGTCCTGGCACATGGGAGGGGGGAGGAGGAGGAGGAGGTAGAGGGAGGAGGAGGAGGAGGAGGTAGAGGGAGGAGGAAGAGGGAGGAGGAAGAGGAGGAGGAGGTAGAGGGAGGAGGTAGAGGGAGGAAGAGGAAGAGAAGGAGGAGGAGGAGGAAGAGGGAGGAGGTAGAGGGAGGAGGAGGAGGAGGAGGTAGAGGGAGGAGGAAGAGGGAGGAGGAAGAGGAGGAGGTAGAGGGAGGAGGAGGTAGAGGGAGGAAGAGGAAGAGAAGGAGGAGGAGGTAGAGGGAGGAGGAGGAGGAAGAGGAGGAGGTAGAGGGAGGAGGTAGAGGGAGGAGGAGGGAGGAGGAGGAAAAAGAGGAAGAGGAGGAGGAGGAGGTAGAGGGAGGAGGAGGAGGAAGAGGAGGAGGGAGGAGGAGGAAAAAGAGGAGGAGGAAGTAGAGGGAGGAGGAGGAGGAGGTAGAGGGAGGAGGAGGGAGGAGGAGGAAAAAGAGGAAGAGGAGGAGGTAGAGGGAGGAGGAAGAGGAGGAGGTAGAGGGAGGAGGAAGTAGAGGGAGGAGGAGGAGGAAAAAGAGGAAGAGGAGGAGGTAGAGGGAGGAGGAGGAGGAGGAGGAGGAGGTAGAGGGAGGAGGAGGAGGAAGAGGAGGAGGAGGTAGAGGGAGGAGGAAGAGGGAGGAGGAGGAAAGAGACGAAGGAATGTGTTCAATCCTTGTGTGTGGAGAATAAGAAGTAACTGAATGGATTAACTGAACAACATCAGTCCACAGTCATATCACCAAGGAGATAAACCATGATTTTTCTGCCAGATGGAACTAGCCCTTTTAACACTGCAGATGCCCTTTACGTCTTCACCCTGTGGCGAAGTTCACCTTTTCAATTTGCCCCAAAAGTTCACAGTATCAATTTGCCCTTTAATTCACGACAACTGCAATTCTGAAAGGTCATATACTCTTCATCCATTCATGATCATCACCATCAACACCTTGTTGGCAAATTATCCACATTCAATACCTAAACAACAGGTAACAAGTCAAAAAGAACAATTCGGTTTCAATTTCTGCTTACCATTGATGGATCCATCATGCCATATTTGGGATCTTTGACTACCTGGCCTACACCGAGCGAGCCCATTGGCCCAGCTGCCATTTGAGTCCCGCCCATTTGCCCAGAGCTGAGCATCATGGGATTGCCATGGTTTACAGATGCTGATTGTTCTGGCTGTAAATAAATAATATTCATAATCAAAATAAAAGTAGTACTATAAAAATCAAAAATCATTTTCATCAAGGCTAACAAATGACAGAAGAAAAAACAAACAAGTGAGCTGTATTCCAGTTATATCAATTTGCAGCTTATCATCATGATCAGGTGTTTACTGCTTTGGCGGAACCCACGAGCACGTGTATGGTGCTGATAGACCAAGAAACATAATTTGGGCGAACCGGGATTCGAACTCCACACAGCAAAATGCAGCGCCTTAGACAACTGTACACCATAAAATTGAAGAAAAATAAACTTATCCTAGTTATATAATGAAAAGTTGCCAGATTTTTCACACAATGTATCCATATCCAACAGGGAAATAGCATTTCTCAACATTTTTGAATAAATCATGGAATGTTAACTATGACCTGTTTTCTACAAAGTCAACTACCTCCAATCAAATCAAATTAACATAAAATTAGAAAATTCAAAGCTTTTTTCCCATCATCACAAAAAAAAAAAACAAGGGACAGATTAGCAACATGAACAGAAAAGGCAAATCACATTTGGGACAGCGGATGTAGCGTTAACAACCCAACAACAGGACCAAACCAGATCCAGCCAGGTTAAGTGTTAGGACACTTGGGTGTGATATGATTTTAAGGGCATTACAGTTCAAGCAACAGTCTACATTTAATCTACACTTTCTTCTACCCCTGATAAGCATGAAAACACGAGGTGGCTGGCCCCCTGTGGGGGTGGGGCGATCATGTTGTACCCAAGGGGAGATTAAGGGCCCGTCTATGATTACCTTCCGTTAATCCGCCCACTCACCTAATCTGATTACAGTTTATCAGCGTTCATAGGTAACAGTGTATGGTTACTTGACTATGTTTGCAATCATCTTGACTGAGCTTGCCACAACTCAATTTTAACTTGGCGACAGACAGCTAATGGCAGTCACTCTTGGCGACCGTGAGATAACTCACACCAAGCACTACAGTGACCAAACTTAATATGGTTCAGAGATAAGTGCAATATTGTATAAATCCATGACTTACATACTGATAAAAAAAAGTTAAGGATCATGAATATGTGGGATTTTGTTGTGAAAACTGCACACAATTATATCCCCTAAAAAATTCATGATCCCTTTTTTTTTTCATCATATTTCATATTAACAAAATTCCAAATAATCTTTGCGCTTTGAATACTTTAAAATGTTGTGATGAAGTAAACGGCTCAGGAAGTTGGACAATAAATCATTCTTCAGACCTTCCTGTACACTGGTACAATCACTGAGTCATAAATATACTTGTTCCCTAGCAGTGTCAGAGATAGGAGATCCACTAGGTTAACTTCAAATTGACAGCAATGAGCGAATAAAGTCTCACCCGGGAAATATTTCGCACTCAAGAATCCGATTCCAATCTTATTGAAATCCTATTCCTAATTTTTAACTCAACTATGTACACCACATGGACGGCTTATCATTCCATTCATACAGTATCATGCTTCACGTTTTGGGTTTTTGATGAAGAATCTGATATAAGACTGCACTAGCATTTCTCAAAAAGCCCTGTCAGTTAAGATCTGTTGAGAGAAAAAATGGCCACATGGAATTCCAATTTCCACTCTTTCACACTAGGTGTTTACAGTCGCTCCATGGCTTTTTTTTTTTTTAAATGGTGAAAAATCGGAGACTGTGCCTGTTACTAAGTTGTTAATTATGAATGAACTTACAATACTGTTGCGAACAGCTCGATCAAACTTCTCACAAAACTCTTCAATAGCACTGAGTGATTTGGATGTGGCTTTGGTGTGCTTGTCTTGTTCCTGGCGAACACGGATTTTCTCTGAAAACGATGGAAATAACTGTTACAAGATACATGTTTCAAACTGTTTCGTTATTATAGATATGATAATCAGGACCCATAAATCCTGAAAGTTATCCATTTGTTTTTCACATATGCTACAAGATGTGGTACTCAATTGTTAAAAAACTCATCTAAATGATGTATTCTTCAAAAATTCTGCTCCAAACAAAGAATTATCATTTGACCTTACTGTTTTATTTCAAAGTACACTGCTACGAATGTGTAGAAAAAAACAAGCAGTTTATGTAAGTTATTGTAAGCCGATCAAATAGTAATTTCTTTTCAATTAGCATTTCATATGAAAACTACTTGTTGATAAATTTTGAGCTTGTTCTTTCAACAACAAAAAAGCTACCAAAATGCAAAAAGTCCATGATAGTTTCAGAAATTCTTCTTTTGACTTACCTATTAAGCACTGGTGAGCATATCGGAGGGCATCCATTATGACACTTTCTACGGCAAAGTTGCCCTGATAATTTCCAGTGGGGGGATTCCGATGTAAAAAGTTCTGTAAAAGTTTGTCAAACTCGGCTGGCAAGTTGCTAATTAGCTGATATGGGAACGAAGGAGAAGCAAAGTTCATGTCAGCAATTATCAGGTCCCGCAATAGAGGGAAGAGCGGATGTGACCGGAACGCATTTGAGCGATCCGTTATAAGATGCTGTATAAAAGTCTGTTGAGAGGCAAGCATGGGCGGCCTGTGCGGCGAACCCGTCTTGCAACTCTGGCAATTTGGTATAGTGCAGGGTACCATTGGTGACGCCCCAGATTGCATGTTTTGAGAGCACTGTGGGTTCTGGGGTGTCGATGGGGGCATCATTTGTTGCATGGGGTTTTGGGGAGTCTGTTTCATGTGGGAGAGATCCTGCATGTTCTGGGGGGTCTGGGGAGCAGCGGTTCCCTGGTTTGACCAGGGCTGAGGTGTCCCCGGTCCTATGTTTCCAGCATGCTGCTGCTGCTGCTGTTGTTGTTGTCCTTGGTACATTTGTGGATGCATGTTCCGTGACGGTGTCTGACTGCCATTGTTGTACATGCCATGTTCATACCCCGACGTTGAGGGCATTGTGCCATAAGGTCCCGTGACTGTGCTATTGGCTTGGGTGTGTATTCTCGGTGTGCTACAAGAACTAGGAGGTTGATTGAACTGTTGCTGGTTGCTAGAAGAACCTTGCTGTGCTTGTTGCTGGTTGTATGTTCCAGCAACCTGGTTTGCCCCCATCATACGGTTAGCTCCTTGGTTCATGCCTGCCACAGAGCAGCTATTGTCATAGTTACCAGACTGCAAAGACATCTGGTTTCGGTACATTTCGTTTTGCTGTTGAAGTTGTGCCATTGATGAAGCCTTCATGGAGTCAGTCACAGACATCCCCCGGTATGCGTTCATCTGCTGTGCATACGTTTGGTTCTGCTGGTACGCCCCCATTTGGTTAAAGTCACCTGTCTCCACCCTCAACATGTTTTGATTATTGTCTACATAGTACATGTTATTCTCTTGACCCTTGCCAGAAAAGTCAAACTGCTGAATGTTGACAGCAGGGCTCCCCCCACTGCCTGGCCGACTGCCCGGGTTAACTCCACAACTACTCCTATTGGAGAAATCATAAGGGCTTCCTCCCGGAACAGTGTACGGAGCTACTTCAGACTTCATGCTTGCTGAGATACGAGGAAGAATTTTGGATTTTTGTGAATTTTCTCGGAACTCCTGATCGAGGTCGAAACCACATTCGGAATTAAAACCACCGTTATAGTCCACACCTTGCTGGTTTTGGCACTCAGACCCAGTCTCAGACCCGGGTATGTCAGCAAAGTGAACCGATTTCTGTGGTATGGCTGGCATTGGTGGCATTTGAACATGTCCGACCGTTGCCACACGAGGCGGCTGCACAGAGTTTGATTGTTGTATAGATGGGATCATTGACGACACATCCTCAGTCTTTACATGCATTTGATCAGCACTACCCATGGACATGTTGGAACCATAGCTCCTCACACTACCGGTGTCACCGGAGAAGTAGCCTTGGTCCAGAGAATCCAGCGACCGACCATACTGAGTGTTTGTTTGAACTGTCAAAGAGTCACAACCTTGAACATTTGTGTGTGAAGCCTTTGGGTTCATCATTCTTAGGTGTTGCATATTCTGCACATTCACAACAGGTGGGGCTGGTTTGCCCAATCTTTGGTAGTTTGTAGCCGTTGCAGACTTTTGCATAGAGGGAGCCCTATTTGAGCCTATTTGATGTGACTGGCCATAGTGCAAAGTACCGGGCTGATGGCAGGGAAGTGAGTTCGGTGACTGAGGAATATGTTTTTGATGCAGTGGGGACTGCTGACTACATGAAGGCAGATTTGGTTTGGGGGAGTAGCACCTAGTTTTGCTTGGTGTCATGGGACAATGTGACAAGGGCACCGTGTCTCGACTTGAAGAATCATCACAATGATTGGACGGTGGCAGGACGCTGGGAGACTGGCGACCAGCATTACCAGACGATAACGGACGTTTTGGCGTTGGGGGGGTCTGTGGCATTTTGAACACTTGAGAGGGCAGAACATGTGGTGATTGTGGAAGAGGAGGAGCAGTGGACTTGGTGGGACTCGACTCTCCCGAGGTAGATGGATGGAAGCGTTTACTGACTGGCGAGTTGGCACCGCTGGACACAACGGTTGATGTTCCAGACGTCACAGTCGAGGACATCACCACCGGACTGCTCAGGGGCCGTCCCCAGTTCTCCATTCTCATACCACTTGAGACCTGTTTGACTGTCGAGATCGAGGTCTGAGATCCAGAGCTGAAGCTACTACTGTTCATGATGGCTTCTGGGGTCATATATGAATGTGGGTCGGGCATGTCCTGTTCCATGAGGAACTCCACAAAGTCCAGCTCCATCCCTTCCTTCATTCCGATGTCCTCACAGATCTCATCCAGCAGTTCGTTGGGGAGTCTCTCGTCATCCACAGGTTGGGGGACAGGGGATGACGGGGTGGTTGGAGACCCCAGTCCTTCCGGTTCCAGCGCTGAGGCACTGGATGCCGACGGACTTGGGGGAGCCTCTCGGTACTCCATGAGCTGCAACAATAAATAACTGAATAAGCAACTGAATCATCAAAGGCGCTCCAAAATAAGAAATATTTTTCATACTAAAACCAAATGCACATTCTATTTAGTATGTATTAATGTGTTCGATAGTCAATGTTTTGTTGTATGTTGTTTAATGCTGCACTCAGCATATTCCAGCTTCATGATGGCAGTCTGTAAATAATCAAGTCTGGACCAGACAATCCAGTGATTAACACCATGTGCATTGATCTTCTCATTGAGGATACGATGTCATGCATCGACGAAGTCAGCCAGCCTAACCACCTGCTCCTGATAGTTGCCTCTTACAGGAAGCATGGGTTGCTATAGACCTATTCCAACCCAGATCTTCATGAGGATATAGTCCATGCGGCTCAGATAGTGTTGAATAAGCAGTTAAACAAAAGTCACTCACTTGCTAAGACTCAGATTATGAACCCAAACTACAAATCATACCTCCAAACAGCCCACTAAAACAAACATCAATCATTCCCCTCCGCAACCATCACACACGCCAAACCTTTATGTACTTCAACAACAGGAGAGAGTGCCTATTGACTTACTTACCACAACAAAAAAGTGTGTAAAATATATAATTGATTACGGCAATGAAAATAATTGGCACAATTAATACGAAGGAGACACTTGATTCAGTACACTAACTGAACCACAGCGGCGTCAGGCTCGGCTCCATGTTCAGATAAAACAGCTAACTAACCCAAGAACTAATGGTACTGACTTGATTGAAATTAACACAGCGTACAGATAAGGCACAACACCATGAACCTTTCAGCTACAAATTTTGAAACTTTCTGGGACAAAAATAAAGTTGATTGATTAACATGGATTTCCCTCATCCCAATTTTCAAACCAAGCAGAATATGAGAAAATATGATCAAAATTACGTATCCAATCTGAAAACCTAAAAATGTTAACATATTGAGAATGTGCACTGACAAATTGACAAAATAAATATGACAGTCATTGCCAATAAATATATTCCAAATGCATATAGCAAACTACAGACATGTCAACAAAAAGAAAATAAATAAAGAGATATTTATCCCTATAAGAATAAATTCAAAATGAAATGCAAATACCTCGAGACAGAACACCTCCGATTCTTTCATTGTCTAGATAATATTGTGCTATCGGCTAACTAAAAATCATATTTCAAATTGGAGAGCTGTTTCCTCCTCAACATCTGTCAAAATGGCTGACAGAAAACATTGTACATTTTAACATCTCTTGACCTCGCCCTCATATTAAAAGAAGTCTCAAAATTATATTTTCCTCATAATTAATGAGCTTCCTCCTGTTTCGCATGTTATGTGTTCTTGAAACATGTTTGTCGGAAAACTTGCCCGGTGAACGGTCACTTTTCAGGCGGGGCCAGGAATTATTTACGAGCATCCTGGCCATGTTGTATGTTTGACCATTAAAAGGCATGTTTTGCTATTCATACATTCAGCCTTGTGTGCAAAACGAGCACATGTGGTGTGAGAATTCATAAATCTTCTTAAAAGTTTATTCAGTGAAACGACGAGTTCATGCAGTTCTTGATTAGATTCTTGAAATTTCGGAACAAATTCTGATTAATTCACCAGTTGTTATAACATGTGAAGAACTGTAACTGCAATGTTTGATATTTTGAATCAATTTTAATGAAATAAAAAATGATTTAAAGCCATACCTTACAAATAAATATTTGTCGAAAACACAATACATGATTTTCTCCTTCTGAAAACGTCACACTTCAATTCTTTCAATTATCAACTAATGCCTCCTAAATCATTAATGAACACTAGTTTGTCAGGGAGGTTTCTATTAGCAGTCCAAAAGAATTGGAGGGTTCCAATTACTCAAATTTCAAGTCAAGAACAAAGTCAAATTAAATTTTAATCAGGTAACACAGAATTTTAAATTCGACAAGTCCAAGGTGCAGAATTAACGCAACTATGTAGAAATTTGTAAATTACCTTGAAATGCAGGGAAGCAGTATGAATGTTTAATTTTTGTTTAACCTTTTAGGCGTGCTTTTTGTACGCCAAATTACATTTGTCAGTTCAGGCAAATTCATTTATGCTGAAAGGATAGTTCTCTACTAGGTTGTTCTGATATCATCTACTGAGTATTTCAATGAGATGTCGAAGATTTCAGAAAACGTCTGTGGTATTTTGAATAGGTGTTGATCTGGTGAAATTGAGGGAGTATGTTTTACGCCGCTTTTAGCAATATTCCAGCAATATCACAGTGGGGGACACCTGAAATGGGCTTCAGACATTGTGCCCATGTTGGGAATCCAACGAGCGAATGCTTTAACCACCAGGCTACCCATCTGCCCAACAGTCATATTGTAAAAAGATAAAACTAATAATAAAAAAGCCAAAGAAATACACTTTGTAACATACATTAAAACAGCAATGTCCCATAAACCCAACACAAATTTGAAAGAAATGCTTCTACTTTAAAAACAACTTACAACCACCTGATACTTTCCCATTGCTATAGTTATTCTGTAATGACAGATTAACTATAGCAATATGAAAGAAATGGGTGGTCCCCAACTTTTTAAAGTAGTATAAATAAACAGCAGCCGCTTTCCATGATAATTCATAGTTTGTATATACATCATAATCTAGAAATCGACATGAGTTTCAAAGCCCAATCCATTTCACTCCCACAAGACAGAGCAAGCTCTATTCCCACAGATTAAATCCCCTACTGAAATTGACAAATGTTAATGTCAGTCATAATCTGAGATTCTAAGCTGACACGAACAAGACTATTGTGTATGTTTCCCAACAAATTCAGGATTATGGCCAAAACAAGCTAAATACTTCAAGTCAGCCTAACAGACAGCGACCCGTTTGTTGCGAGGCCATGAGATGACAAGGTTTGAATGAATGGTACAAGTGTGTTGAGTGATCAGCTGCTGCATTATTGCATAGGTTTCCATAATCAGACCTCGTTCACCACCACTCCAGATATAGGCAATGTGATTCGCGGTCACAAGCCCTGTGGACAGATAATGTGGTTTGAACAGCGGAGATGTAACTGACAAACATTACATCATTCTGCCATGTCAGTGTCAAGATGAAACAGACTATTGTCATGAGAAGAAACTTTCCTACTTGACTCAACTTTCCCAATCAATGATGAATCTTTTTGTACAGCCAGGGCCCAATTCCATAAAGCAATCTTAGCATTAAGGTGATCGTAACTCCTATAGCTTTATCACAGTCTTTCGATCGTGGTAGAGCTGAGGTCACTCTGTAGAATGCAGCCCTGGCCAACATCATTTTAAGATAAAAAATACAACTTTACAAAAGTTATTTTCCTAGATACTACCTTTGTTAAAAGTATTATTATCTCTTAAGAGCTAACTTTAAGTCAAAAACAGTTTCAAAGTAACTTTCAGAATTCCTGTTTTTAACTTTACATCGCTTTTCTTTAAAATTGAAATCAAATTAGTGGTGACATTTGAATTATTGTTTTTGCCTCTGAAATCTTGACTGTTTGGCATAGAAATAAGTTAAAGGAAAACTAACTTAATTTACGGTTTTTTAATTGAAAGTATTTGCACATATTCTTTGGAATAAAAATTTCAGTGACAGGAAACTTGAATCTGCTGAACATGACAGGCAAATTGGGGGAACACATGATCATAGGTTCCTGGCATGCCTAAGGGACATAACTCTGCACATCAAATTGTGGCACTTGAGACTGAGCCCACCACCATGGTCCACAAATAATTCCAGGTAAACTGCCTTGTAAGACAGTGGAGGTGCCTGTCAAACTGCCGCATTCATTGTACCTGTGGATGTTTGTTGCTTTTCACATTTGCAATACCAGTGTAGTACTAACAACCTCTTTAGCCATCTGTTGTTGACAAACACTTAGTCTCGAAAACTCAAAATAACTACATTTAAATTTAAACAAATCTCCAGTAAGACAGGTTTTTATTTGTTTGTTGTTTAAGACCGCAATATTCCCATTATATGATGGTGGTCTGTAAAAAATTGAGTCTGGACCAGACAACCCAGTGATTGACATCATGAGCATTGATCTACACAATTTGGATACGATGACATGCATCAACCAAGTCAGTGAGTCTGACCACCTGATCCCGTTTGTCGCCTTTTACGATAAGCATGGGTTGCTGAAGACCTATTGTAACCTGGATCTTCACCAGGTACCAGTGAGATCTAGACTTGCTTCACTTAAGACTGTAGCATCCCAGTAAGGGCGGGGGCAGAAGGGGAAATAATATGATTCAGGGACAGTAAGACAGACCACCATTTTGTTTGCAAAAATATTTCCAGGCTACTTGGCATTATCCTACATTCCATGACACATCTACGACCATTCCTGTGTGACCAATATTCCAGAAGGTAAGAGACCATCTAAAATACAATTCCAGATTCCAAACAATATTCATGATACTACCAGCAGTACGAAATTCAAACTAATATAATAAAACAAATCAAATTTCAGTCCCAAATTTTCAAACCATCATTTCATTAAACCATATCACCACCCTCAATATTACATTTGCATGGCAAATAATAAAATCTAACAGCTTATTCATTTGTCGGGGAAATCAATTCCGGAAGTTCCATCTGGTGCAGACTGGGCCAGGAGGCACTGGTGATATCACCAGGTTAACTCTGCCAGTCCCTCCAGGCCCTGTCCGTCTCTGGTACCTGGTTCGCTGTCATCCACACCTGCCCAGTATCAGCTGATAACCAACACGCTCATTTCACCGTTTTACAGGTCTATCTTTTTCGCTCAAAATTACCATTTTCACCTCAACTTCTTTTGTTTTAATGGCCATGTTTACGTTGGCTGACATGTGAACTTTTCAAAGTTCATGTATTGAAAACTAAGTTAATGTATGGAAATATTACACCAAATGGTATATAAAGAAACTTGCCTTTCAAGTGATCACTGTTTGAACGGTTTACATGCAAAGGAACATCACGCTACAGAGCTCCAGGTAAGCTTATCTGCGTAAAATACGCAAAATAAATCACCATTACCCAATTCATTTTGAGTTGCTTCTGTAACACTGATTATCCTATTTATCCTTTTCAATTTGCTTTCTTGTATTTCTTAATGGATCTTTATTGACAGGCATCACATAGCACATACATGAACTCAACTGCAGCGAATAATGCATAAATGATCTCACTGATTGTTAATTAGACATATTTAAAAAAAATTAGACTCAATGTAAAAATACCCATTATAGACTGAACCCTAGGGAGTAGAAACATTCAGTGCCCAAAGAAAACTATCAACACCCAATATGAACAGTCACATGCTAGTAATGGTCAGAAAGCCCTGGTAGAGCCTGACTATACCAGTGATTTATTAATCTGGACACTTCATAATCCAGACAATTCCACAGGAAACTGCACTGTCCAGATTAACAGGGTTTCACAGTTTAACACTATTTGGATAGCCATTTTTTTTTTAAAAACAACAAAAAGCTTTACGGTTTATTAAATCACCACAACGCCAAGATTTTCATACCTGTTCATGGACTGAAATGCCAAATGGACAAACAAATTTACATAAAGTTTCTTCGCCAACATTTGCACTTGTTTTGCTGTCATAACATGATGGATTGCAAACTGCAGTACAACAGGAAGCAATTCCAAAAAAATCTCCTTTCTTCTGCACTAAAAATGTCACAGATGGTATAGCTTCAAGCACATAAAAGCACACATTTATGATCTATTCCTTGTGTCTGTAGCAAGCCATGTCACAACATATCTAAACATACATTTTGTGAAATATTCTCGGAATAAAATCCATCTGTTATTTCACAACACATCCACTTGGCACAAAGCATACAGGAAAGTGGATTACAGACACCCATTAAACTTCATGTCCAATTTCATTCATTGACAAGCTTAATTCTCTATTACCAAATTTCAGCCCAGCTAAATCTCGGCATCACCTTAACTGCCACGTAAGAATCACTTAATCACTTATGCTCCAAAATAATGTGTGAAAGGTTAACCCTAATGGCAGACAAGATCATTTCCTGATCATCAAATCCCTATTTATCACAAAAACTCCCTCGTTACACTAAGAAGGCTACATACAAGAATACTCCGTTTCCCAAAAGCTCCACCAAGTAAGTCCCCCTTTTCAACAATTGTCAGGATTCCTGTGGTTTTGTCAAGATAAATTTCTTTTGACAAGGGGGAAAAGAAGCATTAATGGGTGGATATATGTTATGCAATGGTGGCTAGCAAACATCCTTCTATTGTTGCCTGTCATTGTATTTGGATCAGTCTTATAGCATATCACAGTTTGAATCACCAGACGTAGCCTTCGGCCATCTTGGATTTCTTCATGCGGACAGGTTTCCCTTCACATAACGTTCCCTTCTGAAGATGGTAGTTTCACAAACAAGAAATAAATGCTGATTGTACCCATAATAAAAATGTGTATGTATGGAAAAAGCCTGGAAAGTATTTACTCAGAAATATTCACAGGTACATTTACTGTCCCAAGTTGTAAATGTTCGTTTTACTTCCCTTGTGCAAGAAGTCTGATAACCCTGAAAAAGTTGGCATCTACTACCAAACTCAGTGTGACTGAACTTGTAAACATATCAATCAAGAAATAGTGTCTTATTTCACTCTGACATCTACAAAAACTGGTGGAAAGTGAAAAAAGTCCCATCCAGGCACTCAGGATCTGCTCTGTTTTACATCAAATGAGTTTGTAGTTTGTTGAACAAACTTAGTAAACAAATAGTCTTCCAAGTTTACACATCACTGAACAAAGGAGTTTATTCTGGCTTACATTTTCAACCTTAACCTTTAATGCTAGTGGTAAACTGGCAAATTGTGAGGCTCTTCAACAATGGGCTTTTCATCATGCTGCAGTAATTAAAACACAGTGCTGAGGGTAGGAGGGCTATAATAGTATTAGTAGTCTGTCACTAGTAATTCTGTAATGTTTAATGTCAATATGAGTTGTGTATATGATTGATTGAGACATAAAACACATAGTAAAGCTTTGAAAACAGTCATTTTTTTATGTACTTGTGATATGTTCACCCACTCCTAATCCAATTTTTAAAACATTTCTGCCACAAGAATCGAGTTGTCTTTTTATAAGTTCCTGGAACCTAATGATCTTATTCCTTGTTGAACAGGTATATAATAAGAAACCAAGGCATCACATGCTGCTAACCAAGATATTATATGCTGCTAACCAAGATATTACAGTGAGTGAGTGAGTATGGTTTTACGCGTCTTTTAGCAATTTTCGGGGGACACCAGAAATGGGCTTCACACATTGTACCCATGTCGGGAATCGAACCCGGGTCTTCGACGTGACGAGCAAACGCTTTAACCACTAGGCTACACGACCACCCTTAAGATATTACTTGCTGCTAACCAAGATATTATATGCTGCTAATCAAGGCATCACATGTTGCTAACCACGATTCCAGAAGCTCCTAAACAAGATATTATATGCTGCTAACAAAGACATTACATGCTGCTAACCAAGATATATGAAGCTACCCAAAGTCGTGACCAAATTCAGATATTACTCCTTCCAAACCAAAGAAACTTTTACAAAGTGAGTAAACAACATGTGACAGAAAACATACACTATTATGAAAAATAAAACTTTAATATTCACAAAAAAAATGTTTCAAATCTTGCAATTACAACTAAAAGTTCAATATTGATCCCCTGGCCAGATTTTATCCCAATATATTTCAAAATATTCTCACATTAGAAAACAAATTACAAAAATAAATTTCATAACGACACAAAAGAATAGAAAATAGTCAATATTTTTTTGGACACCAACAAAAATGTCTCCCCTCCCTTGTGAGCCTCAGTGTGAGTGCCAGCAAAAACTGTTTCCCTACAGCTGCTTCCAATCACCGTGCACAACACTGATTTCCATCAGAATAAGAAATTCAAGAAACTGGTGAAGTTTTTCTTGTTTCTGGTTACTTCCCACATGGGAGCAAGGGGAAGAGCGAAGGGAAGAGGGGAAGAGTGACTGGAACAGGGGATGCTGCTGGTTGAACAACTGTTTCTATTGTTGCAGCAGACTTGATTTGGGTTAGCTTTCAAGGCAAGTGTCAGTGTCAGACACTGAAGCTTGTTTCTGTAATAAATTATCTAAATTATTATTCCTGTAACACAATAACAGTAACCAGACTTCATATAAGATTCAAGAAAAAAAATACATTCATTCAGCTTAGAAGCCTAATTTTTTGCAAGTTGTTCAGATTCTTGAAAAAACTAGTGATAGAGTAGCTACATTATTCTCTTCATTGTTTCACATTTAACAAGAGCTTTCATAAATTATCAAGCTTAAAAACAAAGAAACATTAAGCTAGATGGAGTGAACAGCCAAACACCTGTACCCAGTACAAGTATATGTAAAAATAGCATGTGCATAAAATGAAATCTGTTTTGCGTACATTTTTAAAAATATGCACATATATATATTATTGACCCATGATAAATTCATTAGATATTCATCACCCTCGAAGACACATTTTATTGATAAGCAACTGACTGTTCCCTTTTTCCTTGTTTGATGGCAAAAACTATCAACATTGTCCCACATAACTTTCAAGTTTTCAAGTAAATAGCATCTTTCGGAAATTAACGAAGACAGATGGCTTAAGACATTTCAGATAAAAAAAAAGTAAAACATCTATCCGTCTCATTTTTAAAGAATTAGGGTGAAAATCTGCTTGTTAATCTATTGAAGCCTTACAGAAATAAACCTATGGAATGTATGTTGCTTTATGGTAATAACATCAATTGACAACTAATGAACACAGCTCCCTTGAAAGGTTTCTTCAGTTAAAATGTTAAAATGTCTCACTCCAGTCTCCTATTTCTAAATAATTCTGATGAAAATCTTATTGTTAATTTAACGTGGCGTTACAGAAATATACAAGTTGAATATGTTGTTTCCCGTTAATAACATCCCTCAACAGTTAACAAACAGATCACTCGAAAGGTTTCTTAAAATAAAAAATGAAAGGAAAATATAAAATGCCTCCCAACTCACATTTCTTAACCTTGAAATCTTTGGATGAAAACTGAATGTTTAATTTATTGTGGCCATTCAGAAGCTACTCGGCAGTATGTATGTTGCACAGCAGGTGGGGCGTGGAGCTTTAAAACAGATACTGTGAAGCAGTTACTGTCCCTCTGAATCAGGGAGGAGGTTAATAAGGGGCAATACAGGAAACTCACTCGAGGGGTTACAAGAGTCTGACCTTTGTTAATGGCCTCTGAAATATGTGACTACTAGTGGAGAGGGGGTCTACATTCCTACTGTAACCCTACACTCACAGTGGCTGTCAGGGTCATTCACAGACTGAGGGGGAGGGGGGAGGGGGCAGCGGATGGGACAGAGGAGTCTGTGATTCCATTTCTGATGAGTCAGCTTTTTTTAAAGGAATGAAATATTGAGGTTGAGACACTGGATGAATGAATCTGTTTAAAACTCAGGGTGGGGCTTGAGGGGTGTTGTGGAGTGGGTTTGGGGTGAGGTTGGAAGGGGTGAGGTTGGAAGGGGGTGAGGTATCAGCTGAAGACTTGACAGGAAGACAGGACTGTCCATTCACTTTTAACAAAAGTCAGTTACTTATAAAGGGAATGAGAAAATTGAAATTTGGACACAGGCTGGAGTAGATACTGTTCGAGTAGTCACTTACATTATTTAGTTGGAGTGAGTGAGTATGGTTTAATGCAGCTTTGAGCAATATTCCAGCAATATCATGGCGGGGCACACCAGAAATGGGCTTCACACAATGTACCCATGTCGGTTATCAAACCCAGATTTTCCGTGTGACAATTGAACACTTAAACCTCTAGGCTACCCGACCACCCCTTATTTGGTTGGAATGGGGTAAAGAGTGGCGTGGTCTAGTGAGGTGGGAAAGCATGGGGTGGGAAAGCATGGGGTGGGTGAGGCAAGGTGAGATGAGGTGAGGTGGAAAGGGACGTAGGATAGCCTACTTTGTGAACAAGGGTAAGTTTATTCAGTCAACATCACAAAGAAGTCCTCATCAGTTTGACCCAAGAGTCTGGGTACACCAGGGGGATACAGGCCTTGACATCTTGGTGGAGAGTGAAATGGTCTATACTCAGGAAAAGGAGCTAAGTCTGATTTCAGGAGAGGGCTTTGCCTCATTACAAGATTATGAATATCTTGTTACCCTCAAGTAAAGCCGGATTCATGGGATCAGCACGATTCATTCACCAGTCCATTGGGCGGAGACCCCTGACACTATAGCAGGGGGAGACAGGGGAGACAGGGGGGTGGGGCAGGAAGCAGACACAGGAGGGGATACAGGGTCGGAGGGGGGACACAGGGTCAGGGGAGGAGGGGGATGAGGACCTTCTCACACATCAAAGTCCCTGACCTGCTTCAGTAACGAGAAATGCATTCATAAATTGTCTAGAGCATATCTTCCATATGAAATGGAAGGAAGGGACATAATTCATTCACGGTCAACTTGGAATCTACTTGTCTGTGGAGAAACACATATATAGCCATTCCTGACTCATTCTACATGATGTACATTGCTGTAAAGATATGCATGAAAAGTTAGTGTTCTTAAGAGTCATAAAGAATTCGCTACTGGACGGACTGTTGATGAGACAAGTATGCCTAATAAACAGGCTAATCATACACCATCACGGGTTGGTGATAAACAACAGTATGAGAAAATGCCGGATGTGAATTAAATGCAAAGAACCATCAAGAAAGATGACCGGTTCACAGAATATTCATTCATGCAGCAGCAAGTCTTCAGACGAAAGAAGCAAGAGGTATCTCCACTAAAAGAAACAAATGGCGTGGATCAATAAGTTGATAAACACTGAAGACTGTAGTTGGACACAACCTCTGACATATCCAAACCAGACTGCACCTACTCAGCGGTCAAATTGTAATCTCATGTTCAAAGAGAATGTTCTGTGGCATTTAATTATAATAGAGTGAGTGAGTGAGTGAGTGAGTGAGTGAGTGAGTATGGTTTAACGCCGCTTTTAGCAATATTCCAGCAATATCACGGCGGGGCACACCAGAAATGGGCTTCACACATTGTACCCATGTCGGGAATCGAACACAGGCCTTCCGCGCCACGAGCGAATGTTTTAACCACTAGACTACTCGACCGCCCCATAAAGTACAGAAAAAGAATGATGTTTGATTAGTATATTCAAGGCCATTGTCAATCATTTTTTCACCATGAAAAGCTGGTAAAAGTATTATGTAACAAATGTTATATTTGGGATAACACTTTCTTAGTACAAGAATCTGTACTTTACTGAGAAAGTTTTATCCCAAATATAACATTTGTTACATAATACTCCAGCTTTTCATTTCTACAACTCAAAAGCAGTTAAAGAACACCTGATTTTTTCACATTACTATAGTTAATACGTCATGGGAAAAAATCAGGAGTTCCTTTACTTCTTTTGAGTGATATAAAAGCATCAAGTGCAATGCAGGTATGTGAAATTGGTTACCTTTTTCCTGATAAGGGAACAAATTTGTGAAAATACTTTCTATTTGATAAGTAATTTAACAAAGATCTTGCCATTTAAAGTACAGGGAGCATGACTGTCTGTAAATGAATGGTCACCGAGACAGAATAAAAGAGTACCAAATGCCATGTAAAATGTCTTTCTTGTATCAGCACCTTAGTTTGGTTGACCTGAATACTGGACCTGGTAAACACTTAATGCCCTGAATATGTTTCTGAAATATTAAGTACATCCTGAATAGTTCAATACAATGACAACCCTGCCCGAGTGATTGTTTGAGACTTCTATAAGTACTCAAGTATGCAAACAGGACCAAACATTACATTGAAAGCTTTTGGGTCAAGAGCACTTGACTTTGCTCAGATTAGGAGCCAAGATAACTTTGCATAATCTTCATATTTTTTCTTAACCCTATCCTGACCTCAAATTACAAAGGTTTTCTGTAGTACACTTGAGAGAGTTCAGTATCTATCTGACACATACTGGAAAACTGAATGCACAGTCATTGAAACATTAATGCAACAAAAACAGATTCAGAAGCTCACCTTCCCTACGTTGCACATACATGCGAGCCTATTCACCTTTGTATGGTTCATTACCGCCATGTTTAGACAACATGGGATGATTTATGGTTCTCTTTGGTTAAAACATGCTTCTTGGGTATCAGCATGTCTAATATATATATATATATTTGTTTGTTTTGTTTGTTTATTGTTAAAAGCTGCACTCTAGTTATATGACGGC
The DNA here is from genome assembly GCF_022045235.1 of Haliotis cracherodii. Taxonomy (NCBI): domain Eukaryota; kingdom Metazoa; phylum Mollusca; class Gastropoda; order Lepetellida; family Haliotidae; genus Haliotis; species Haliotis cracherodii. The sequence goes on from NW_027266271.1 coordinate 18,610,738, forward strand.
GTTCTGTAAAATATCGAATCTGGAAAAGACAATCCAGTGATTGACATCATGAGCATCGAATACACAGTGCCATTTAGAAAGTGGTCAAATGTAACAAATGTAACAAATGTTATATTTGGGATAACACTTCCTTAGTAAAATACAGATTCTAGTACTTCTTTTGGGTTGAGTCCCATCCGGGATTCGAACCCACACTTGCCAGTGTGAGGCACCTAATCGCCTGCACACAAAGTCAGCGATCTAACCCACTCAGCCACCGAGGCTTCCACAAAAATGAAAGTCCGACAACTGGTAGTCTAGATCACATACTTTGAGTACCCCTCTGTTATATAACATTTGTTACATCATGAGCTTCGATCCACGCAATTGGAATACGATGACATGCATCAACCAAGTCAGCGAGCCAGACCACCCGATCCCGTCAGTTGCCTCTTACGACAAGCACAGTCATTTTTTACTGCAAGCATGGGTTGCTGAAGACCTATTCTAACATGGATGTTCACAGGTCTATGTTAAGGAAGTTATTGCTGTAGCCCAAAGTTCGCTTTGTGCAAATGTGCCCAGTTTTCTATAACCACTACGGTTGCAACCATAAGAAGAGAATTTACGGCGTATCTTAACCCATCAGACTAGGTCCTGCTTGACATTTATTTATGAAAAATGTTTGGTTGAGATCCAGAATAATATTCCTTTGTCTCCACTTGTCTAAATTTGATGATTAGCAGAAATCCAAACGTTATTACATTATTCAAATAACAAACATTCAAGCTGCATTCAGAATGTGATCATGAACCTAGACTCGTTTTAGCCATCTTTTAAATTGAGGCGAATCAATTTCAACATGTAGTTAGCTGTTCAAACCGATTTAATGAAATAATTTCAGATTACCCCCAAGTTGTATAACCCTGGTTACGTCAATTGATAATTTCAGCCAACTTTCCCAGGACGCTTCTGTAACCGTTCACACAAACCCAATGAAGAGGCGAGAAGATGGCCGCCAGATATGGCTTAAGAAACAATACTCGCATTTAAACCTTCGGGAATATTTCATCATTTTAATCTATTGGCAACAAGCAAGATCAGGCTTCCAATCAAACATACAGTGAGAGATGAGTTCGCCACACAGGCAGAAACACTCTTATATAAACATTATAATTACAATGACGAGAGACTGAACTTAGCAAGCAGCTCTAAGACAGGCCCAAAAGTGAGCAAACAGAATCACACAATTCCTTCAATTCGAGTCCTCTCTCCTTGTATTCCTACAGTGTATTTTCTATTTGTATTTCTAAACATTATTTGACTAAGGCTTGCTTGTCGTGTTTAGAAACATGACTTTTCAATAAGGATTTGTAGAGTTTTCACGTCATGTAATTTGAGAGAGAAGATGGTGTTTGGTCTTCCCGAGGGAGGGAAGAGACTTCGCCGAGACCTTCCCGTTCAGGACAAGCCATGGGTGATTGATATAAACTATATAGCTTCCAGAATCAATGCATGATCGGTGACGGATGCCATAGAATCCTTGTGTGGGCTTCATCCCTGTTTACAGCAAACACACATCTTGAAGTACCCAAATGACATAACAAAGCTCTCACTGTTATTGATAACTCATAGATTTAATCGACAACCCTGTAAAAGATTCTGAGAGATGACAGCTGGGCAGAGCTATTTGTACCCTCTGGCAAACTTGGCAAGGTCCTAGGAAAACCTGTCAGGAGCAAGTACAATCAGGTGTTAGTTCCTACGGCAACAGTTGTCTAAGAGGCAGAATAGCAATGGAAGTTCACTGACTGTAGAAACCCTCCTCAGACCGACTTCGATGTTATAGGACACACAAATATATGAAAGCTTATTTTCTTTCGCCGAGGTTAAAACTCCATCGTATTGTTACAATTTTTGAAATGTTTGCTTGATGAGTATGGAAACCCAGGTTTCGACATGCATACTGTTTTAACCACTTATTTCTACAAGAATCATCAGGATCATATCCCCTGGCATGTTGAAAGTTTGTGAAGTATTATTCAACAGTTTAGAAAATTTCCAGAAACAGAGTAACTTTCATTGATTATACACTTCACCGCAAGCTGATATGTGTGGAGACTATTCTGATGAAGTATTGAACAGATCTTGAGTTATGCTCCGGGAGAGAACTCAACCATCAGTTAAATCTGCCAGTCCAAGTCCAGCTTGGTTTCATGAAAATGCCCAAATGAAAATAATAAAAAGATTGACCAAATAACATATGGCACCACTTGCCTGCAAGGACAATGTGTGTGCAAAGTTTTGTGAAGAAATAATGACCACATTTTGTGCTATTCATTGCAAGCTTGGTTATATTGTCCGACTATTTGCTGATCACTAAAGCAGTGATAGCCGTATTTGTTTCTTTAATACACTATTCAACATCTGCTAAGGACCAAAATAGTCATCTTGAGTTAAAGGTGTGGTCTTCAGCAAACGTTGAATAGTATATTTAAAGCATTATGGTAACGTCTTGCTATTGTTGCAGTTGATTCTGAGCCAGGAATTCACTGGCCAATCGTTCTGGCTAAGTATAACTGACGCAACTGAAAGTCATTACGCAAAATTATAGAGAAATCATATCAAACATAACAAGGTCTAAGTTGGAGAAATCACTTGAATCTCTTAATTCTGGAAAATAGATACAACTCGTTTGTTGATTCTAATTCCGAAAATCGACATATATTGCGATTTCTTCTGTACTTCTCTGATTGTATAATTTCATCAATGTATTACTTTTTAGGACATAAACTTACACTAAAGGTATTACGACCAACCTAATGATAAAATAACTCCACTCACAAAACTTTTTTATTTTCAATTTCACTGATTCCTCCCAAATAAGGCAAATATAACCTTACTGCTTAAACACCATTTTGTGCCTCTACATAGTAAATTTAAATTGTTCAATCATATATTCTTAAAATTATCATTCCACTGCAGTCAGAGGCAGCATGCAAGACGGTGCAAGTCGTGTACTCTTAATGGCTGTAAAACTTACAGTTTTAACACCTTATTTTTTCAGGTCAATTAGTTCACAAAAAGCATTCGAGTCTTTTTAACCACAAAGGTCATTACAGCATTTTACACTATTGTCAATTGCCTTCCAGAAGATCAAATTCTTCATCAATTTCACATATTTCCCCTTTAAACAACCATAACACATGCTCATTGGCCATATAAGGTGAGAAACAATTCAAAACCAGCCAATCAGAACCGTGAACACGACTCTGCCCAAGGACAATATCTGTTCTCAGGGCAGCATTTCACATTGATAGCCAGTCTTCGACAGGTGCAAACCCATTCTTTAAAGCATTAGCATTGTTTGAGGGAGCAATTAGCTGAAATGAATCTTTGGTTGAAGTAACCCGACCTCAAAAATGGGCGTACATTTCTACACCATCCCCCTCGGTGTGCCTGGCCTGTTAGTTTTGTGAGGTCTAAAAGGAAATACTCAGTATATTGTATAGTTGTACTTAATTAAAGAGGAAAGTGTCCGTATGTGTGGACTAAAACATTGATAGTTGCATCATAAACGAGTTAAGAGTACCTGGTAACCTTTTACATAATGTTCCCACGTTTTCTTTGAACAAAGATTTATTATTGTATTGTTTCAAATCGTGAAATTCGCATTCTACTATACAAATCAATATACAGAAAATGACTGGTTGATATATGAATCTGTATCCTGATTAGAAACATTGTTATCAATTGATTTTCAACACTTACAAAATTTGCATTTGGTGAGATAAACATCATATACTGAACAAAAAAAATTAAGGATCCTGAATATTTTTGGGGATAATATTTTTGAAATTGGGAGCTCAGTCTTTACTACAAAACATATATCCCCTACAATGTTCGGGATCCCTAACCTTTTCTTGTCAGTATAATATTTTGGGTGAGTTGAGGTTAATGTTGGTATTTTGGTCATTTGTGTTAGTCGAGGGCAGGATGACAATCAAAAGTGAGGAGGTTGTCAATATTGTCGTTTCCGAGTGATCTACAAGTAAATATATCAATACGATATTCAGCCTTTGAAATTTATGTTTGTTCACTAGCTCTGACTACTAATATGTGATGAAGACAAGCAAGAATCCAAGGTTTGTAGTCCTAACTGACATGAGGGATAGAATTCTGAACCAGATCATTGTTTCAATTTTGCTACAGTTGGAACTCAATAAAACTGAAAACTCTGAGTGAGTATTGTTTTACGCTGCTTTAAGCCATATTCAAGCAATATCGGTTGGGGACACCAGAAATGGGCCTCACAAATTGTACACGTCGGAAATCGAACCTGGGTATTCGGTGTGACGAGCAAACGCTTTAACCATTAGGCTACCCAACCACCCAGAATAAAACTGTAAACAGATAAAATTATTACCTTGTTCAAGAAGGACAAGGTACAAACTCTGAGGACTAGTGAAATAAGGTTTATACTCGTCCACTGGACTAGTCTTTAGGAAAAAAAACTGCATTTCTAAGGCAGAAGACATAATGAATCCAGTCACAGCTCAAACTCCAGATAACCTGCTTATTTTCATCAAATATGCAATATAAATCACCATAACCCAATTAATTTTGCGCTGCTTTCATTCAAATACACATGGAAAAATTCAAAACCCAATAGTACAACATAATCAACCAACGTATCCTTTTCAACTGTGTCTTGGTAGACCTTATCTACTGATCGATGCAGGCTTCACACATAGATCACCTCTACAGCTGTGAATAATGCACAAAAACATGCACCTCAGGCTTATTGATAATTAGACATAAGGATCGCTGTTGGAAGTTTACGCAACATGTTCTATAATTGAGGCAGCACTTGAATCGAAACATTTTAAGTCACTTGTAACAACATTTCAAACAATAATATCTAATTATTTTTTTGTTGTTGTAAAAATACACAATAGACTAGATATATTTGTAGTGAATACCTAAAGAAACCTATCAATGCCCACTATGAATGATAACTTGAGCGTAAATACTTCATGGCTAAAAAATGATCTGGAGCCCTGAAACTGTATTCTAATGAATAGAAAAACAATATAACTGATACACAATGATAACGCAACGATGCCTCAGTACACACAATCCCCACGATAAGGGTTTTGGTGCGAGACTTGCTCTTAAAACAAACAAGTACGTCCATCTAGGCAAAATAGTGATAACATTTCAAGATTTAATAACGAGTTCACAAATATACCAAACTGGTCTGGTAAAAAGACCTCCCCGGCCCTATAGTGAATTTATGCTGACATAGCACTTTCCGTGGGTGTGTTATCGACTCCCTGCTCCGGGTGTCTGTGGTGTCTGTGGAAGTCGCCATCATAATGTCCATCCTGTGATTAGACGCAGGCAACTTTTCATTGCCCCTGTACAGCAAGTGTAAGTTAAACCCCCATTATCTTGTGTTGCTTGGCCTTGCTGTGTGGAAGGGAGCTAGACTTGATACGGCCAGTCTTACAGCCTCGTAAGCTACGTTAATGAAACAAGACTGCAGGGTTGGAACAGAAAGAAACTAAACACATTATTAAGGTTTCGAAAACACAACTAACAATTTAGATCGGGCGGATTTCTTTTCTAATATAAACACATTATTAACATGACGGAACAATTTAGATCGGCCAAGTCCTTTTTTAACATGTTTTTGTGTTCTACCAGAAGAGAAAAGTAATTCGTAAAAAAATAGGATTTAAAACATGGCATTAGATTTATCCACTATTTTGCAGTTACAGAATAGGGTTTTTAACAGCACCAATATGGCAACATCAATGGTTAAACTTATAGAAGAATTTCAAAACTGACAACTTTCTTTCAGAAGATAGATAAAAAATTGTTCATTCATGTAAATCACATGTTTTCTGTTAGCTTGAAAAATGTCTGTCTTTAAAAAAATGGTTTATTCTCCCAATTGTTGTCAATATCTAAACTTGATCAATTCAACACAAGAAAGTCAGAAACTTAACCACAGGTTAGGAAAAACCTCAAGCTCCTAATCTCGCTTCAAACATAATCCTATCATTATCAGGCAACAATAAAGAAAATTATTTTAGTAGTTCTGGTGAAATTGAGTCCATTTATCAGATCCTCGAGACATATGTTTACCAAAAAATGCTCCCTTCGCCAAGTCTATGCAGGCCCATGCTATTTGAGCAGAGCAGTAGATAGCACAGGCCCTGACCTTTCCTATCAGAGGCTTCCAGGACAAAGGGAACAGCCATAGGCTCTGCCACCACTGTTTTACACCAAACACACATTTATCACTAATGCTTTCCCCAGGGAATCCGCTTTTTAAGAGATAAAACACAACCACAAACTTAATATTACTCCCTTTTTATAGATTTTTCTAACATCCTGGTATCATTATTCTCATAATCTATTATTGGAACTCATAAACAATAAATTACCAAATTGCCCTACAGTAGAAGTCGTTTTTCAAAGTTTTTTTCTTTCCCGATTTATAGTTTTTCTCCACCGAAAAGCAACAGGGGTTTTATTTTGGTGAAAGTTATTGCACAGATTTGCAGTTGGTTGAGTAAGACAGCTTTGGTTTTTTGTTTAAGTGTATAGTTTCGTCTTGGGTGACGCAGCAAGTCGACTGAAAGGATTGGGTTTGGAACAGAATACATATGCCTTTGAAAACAGCAGATCTAGTGTTTCATTCCCCTTGATAACATTGAGCTCAAAGGTTAAAACTATTCAAACAAGTTTGTATATATTTTCAAACAATTAAAGAGAATGAAAAATATCATTTAATATATATACAAAATTTTTCATAGATACATCTTTTATCTTTCCATCACACAAACCTGATTCTCAAATGTCAAGAGTATATTTGAATAGAATGACATACTGGATTGTCACTATGAATAGAGTGTAGTGTATAAATGTATTAAATTTTATGTTCAAAAAACAATATATAACGTTTCTAGAAATGTTAAATGTGCAACCTTGTGTAAATGTTGCACAAAGTCCAGATTTCACAAAATGCAATAATAATCATTAACAATAAAAAAAGAAGTTATACAAGTAGGCAAAGATTATTGCATGCTTTGAAAAGCTGACTGGTAATGTATAAGTTGACCAAAAGGTTTCAGTGATACAAACTCACAAGATGAACAATTGCTCACAGAGCAGAAACAAAGAGACTGTGCACCATACACATATATAAACCATATGGTTCAGACTCTTATTCCTCCTAATGTAAGCAGCCAGGTTAGTTTACAGTACAGGTGGGCAACGCTTCGGGGCCCTGCCTCTGTATAGGTATCTGTCCCTCGTTAAGGCTGTAGAGTCAGCCAGGTAAGAAGGCCCCCTCAGGTGCGCCAACTTATCTGATTAAGGGCTGCTTTCTCTGGCCACATATGGAATTTCAAAACTCACCCCAACTGACGACCAGTGCTGTAGGCTCCACATACTTCGGGGAAAGCCATACAATGGAGAAAGGGCTACAACACTTGCTTTCATGAAATGTCTAAAGGGGATATAAAGGCTTGTGTTTACCTGGAGTGGAGGCCATCATGCCTCTTGCCTCATCTGTAGACATGCTCATTTAGCATCAACAATAGCATTTAGACTTAGGGACTCCAGCTATTAATGTCTTTACTCTAACTATTCAACATTTCTGTATGGTGGTAAAATGAAGTTGAATTTTTACAAAAATACTTTAACTCAGGCGCACCACATGATATATGTCGAGTCATCCCTTGCTCAAAACAAGGTAAGTGGTTAAAGTGTTTGCTGAGTGCCAAAGGCCCAGGTTTGATTCCCCACATGGAAACAATGTGAAGCTAATTTCTGATGTTCTGCAGTGACACTGCTGTGATACTGCCAAAAGTGGCATAAAACGATACTCACTCACCCACTTAAATCAAACTGAACTGATATCGTATATGTTGATAAGGATCATGTCAAAATAAAGTCACATTGTCTTGACCTATACATCAAGATGATGCCACTATGTGTTCACTATTTTGAAAAAAGAAACTAAAAACTGCTTCTACTAATTTCCACAAAATCACAAATCTAGCTATCCTAAGAGCCTTAACAACTGAAGATGAATACATTGAAATAAAGACCACTTACATTAATTTCACACTTTCAAGATTTACAGTCCTTCCAAAAAACAGACAGAGGTTAATTCAAAACTTAGACAAATTTAGTATTCTCAAACACGATTCAGAATTCAGAATTTGGTTCATCATATTAAGTCTGGAGTAATTAGTGAGTGAGTTTTGTTAGGCATGCTTTGAACAATATTTATGCATTCATTTATTCATTCATTTACTCGTCTATTCAGCTTTATGTGGAAGAAAATTCTGTCATACAGGTTTTATATTGTTGACCACATTGGCTAGACCCAAAAGTAAATGGGAATGCTGCTGACAAACCATGAATCTTTATCCAAGTCATTACTCATAAGTATATCTTTCATAGTTACAGTATGAAGAGTGAGTGAGTGAGTATGGTTTTACGCCACTTTTAGCAATATTCCAGCAATATCACAGAAGGGGACACCAGACATGGGCTTCACACATGGTACCCATGTCGAGAATCGAACCCGGGTCTTAGGCGTGATAGGGAACGCTTTAACCACTAGGCTACCCGACCACCCCTTCAGTATGAAGAAAACAAACTGCCACTCAAGTGCAACAGGGAACAGTGGAATCAGCTCATGGCTTTTGGGTGTCATTAGTTTGTTTCTTGTTCGGTGCCAGACTCAGCAAAAATTACATATAACTACATGACCACAGTCTGTACATAATCGAGACTGGACCAGACAATCCAGTGATTAACATCATGAGCATTGACCTACACAATTATGATACGATGACATGCATCAACCAAGTCAGTGAGTCTGACCATCCGATCCCCTTAGTCAGCTTTTGACAAGCATTTGATGTTGAAAGCCAATTCTTCTGGACCTTCATTGGTTGGATGCCACCGGAAAACTTAGTAACAATTATATCTGGGGATATATCTTTTGGGAAGCAACATTAAATTGTTTTGTTTTTATTGCGTTTGAAAGGTGAAAATGCACTAACATTGCGAAAACTGTTGGTAACATCCTCATCCTTCAGGTCCTTCTTCTCCAGTACAAGTCCCACAACCTTTTTCATGTGAGGGGTGGGCTTCTCCTCCAGGCTGTCCTCCTCCAGCAGCTTGAAGCTGGTGGTTTCCTTGTTTGTCCTCACCGCCATCCCTACTGCATTATGCACACTGAAACACAGGGTCATCATGGGTTATTTCTACTGCATTATGCACACTGAAACACAGGGTCATCATGGGTTATTTCTACTGCATTATGCACACTGAAACACAGGGTCATCATGGGTTATTTCTACTGCATTATGCACACTGAAACACAGGGTCATCATGGGTTATTTCTACTGCATTATGCACACTGAAACACAGGGTCATCATGGGTTATTTCTACTGCATTATGCACACTGAAACACAGGGTCATCATGGGTTATTTCTACTGCATTATGCACACTGAAACACAGGGTCATCATGGGTTATTTCTACTGCATTATGCACACTGAAACACAGGGTCATCATGGGTTATCCCTACTGCATTATGCACACTGAAACACAGGGTCATCATGGGTTATCCCTACTGCATTATGCACACTGAAACACAGGGTCATCATGGGTTATCTTCTGCATGTAGAGCATGGGTTATCGCGGGTTATCTACTGCATGTAGAGCATGGGATATCATGGGTTATCTACTGCATATAGAGCATGGTTATCATGGGTTACCTGCATGTTGAGATGGGTTATCATTAGTTATCTACTGCATGTGGAGAATGGGTTATGATAGGTTATCTACTACATCTACTACATGGGATACCATGGGTTATCCCCACACTAAGCAATATTCCAGCTATATGACAGCGGTCTGTGAACAATCAAGTCTAGAAAAGACATCCAGTTATTGATGTCATGAGCATCAATCCACACAATTGGGATACAATGACATGCCTCAACCAAGTCAGCAAGCCTGACCACCCGATCCTGATAGTCTTACGACATGCATAGTCGCCTGTTATAGCAAGTATGGGTTGCTGAAGACATATTGTTATCCCCTCTGTATTACGCACACAGGTTATCATGGCTACCCCTACAGCCTACAGAGCATGGGTCATCATTGTTATCCCAACTGCATTAAATCGTTCGCATAACAAAAAATACAGGACATAGGTCTACTTTCATCATGAACTGTTTCGGGCTGTAGGTTACATCAAGCATACAGCTGCCATGACGAGTGTCTACTTCTCCTGTCACAAGGTCAACATCTTGTAAACATCAGTTACCATCACCACACGATACAGACAGACAAGCCAGTACACACAGGGTGGACTTGTTCAGCATCACAATTTCCCAAAAGACTTTAAAAGATTGCACTTGTTGTTACCCTGTCTGGATCTCGGCATTAAGGGGCTAAAACAAGGACTGGTCGGCTCGAAGTCTGTATACTGTGTCTGGGTGAGGTATTCATGTTAAACTACAGCTTGGTTTTAACTAGCACTATAAAACTGGCATTATTCGGGATAGTACAAGCAGCCACACACACATGCATACACGTTATATATACAATAATCTTTAACGGGACCTTCAGCCCCAGTCCATCTCACCTGGTAGAGAAATTTACAATTTAACAACCATCCTTCCTTCTGTATACGATCAACCTGTGTTTGCAAAGGGCTGTATGTTCCTGCACTCTGCACTTTCACAAAACTTTGCAGAACATACTTTGTTGGAGTACTTGACAAATCATTTCAGGGAAAACCTTCAAGTTCTGCAATCCCACTGTATGGGAGAGGTACCCTTCATTTCAACACACATACTATATCAGAAACTGAAGAAGTTGCTATGTTCAACAACAAGATCAACAACAGTCAGTTTCTAGTACATCAATTTCTGCCAATTCTGGAACAGAATCCTTAAATATAACCAGTGAATGATGCCACGAAGAAATCAACAAGTGGACAACATCATTAGAACTGTGGAACAAGTGTTACTCTTGTTGATACAACCACTTCCTTCGATCTGAAGCTTAAACCTTTTTATCAAAATTCATCTGTTAGATGTGTCAGATTTGGAAATTCTATTCTGAGTGATAGCCTATCAAGTTGGTCCATGCAACACGACAGACCCTTCAAATCAATGTTTTCCTCAGTTAAACCCCATAAATTCTCTGTCAATAGTCTGTAAACTGTTCTGGACTGTCGAAAATGTGTGAACATTCTCAAAATCTCTAGGGCAATCTGGAGCATCGAGCCAGCATCTGAATGCTGAAATGTTCAGTCACTGGACCCTTCAGTGAACAAAGTCGCCTCTGGAGGCATCAACAAAACCATCAGGACAGTACTTAGCCCATATATTCCTTACAAATCAGAACCCATGCACAAACTGCAATGACAGCAACTCTGGTTAATGGGAAGATACATCACATCCTTAATTTGAAGCATCTACACCAGTGTGGAACATTCTGTCATACAGCAAATTTACGGCTCCCTCAGCCAATGCGAGCCATTTACCTTTCATCAGGAAACTATCAGTTCTCAAGGAGACAAGGAAGTCCCCATTCAGGATAGCTTAACACATCGCCTACCTTCATCAATTGACAATTAAGGGTAGGCAGCATGCTTGGGTTTATAATTCAATTAACAGCTTGACTAATCACAGGAAGTTGACCTCCTTACTGACCTCCCAGGGGTCAACTCTCACCGACACAAAGGCCACCCCACTCCCTTGCTTAGCTGTGAGGGACTGCCTGACCTCCAGATGTGTGCGATTATACACAGCAGGGGTGGCCAAGCGTGACTGCTTACTGCTTCTTTAGCCAGAGGTGGTTGAGGATGGGTGGTGATAGAATTTCAAAATGTTCAGATAACATTTTTAATGAGCATATAAGTGTGCCTTTTCTTCAGCTCCAGATGAAAATGGCCTTTTAAATGAGATACCACATGTGAGGAATTTTTCAAGAATTTGTTTTTTAACTCGGTTGCTTGTTAACATAACTTAAACAAATTTAAATATACAAACATCAGCAAGAGTTTGAACAAAAGAGTTACGTCAAACCACCCTTTCACAAAATCCACCACATATCCAAGAAGTTCGTTAAGAACCATTTTGCGATACATATCCCGATATGAGCAAATATTCTCAATTCATAACCATGAAATTCCATCGAACCATCCAGAAAATAATTCCCCATTTTGCTGTAATCAGAAGTGATTTCATTTTAAAGTCAACATGTCAAAACTGTAAATTTGCGCACAGGGTTAACTATTCGCCACAGCGATTACAAAACGAGAAAAACTTTCTTTCAGCTTTGCACCAAGCCTGCAAGAGGCACACACAAACTAGCATCCAAACAAGGGTCATTTCTACAGCCTTTCTAAGGTATGTTTGGTTCTCAACAATGGAGTATAATGAGCCTCAGCAATCCTTCAACAGAGGCATGGCAGTGTACTCACCCACATGCAGGGAGCATTTAGACTTTAAACAGGCTTTTGATGAACAGTAAACTTATTGTCGCTCATGGGACTAGTTTCAGATTCATCCCAGCCCTTATATCAACGTGATATTAGCATAGCTGCCAACTTTCCAAATTAATATTATTATTTAGTTACGAACTTCTGGTCAGGACCTTGAAGTCCAATGACCTTGTCTGCAGTACAATATATTATGTGATCTGAAACTTCATAATGTTTTCACTTAGTTTCTATTTAGACTACAGCTACTTCTGATAATACGAGTGGATTGGACAGATGCAATACGATAAATAAACTTTATACCAATAAACCAATAAAGCCAATAAACAAGATGTGTTCGTAGTAGACAGTGTAAGGCTATATGATGACCCTGTCTTTAGTCCTTATGATTTGTTTAGTAGATTGGCATATCATTTGGATAAATTTGTAATTTAGTTTCAAATTTGTAACAAATACTAAATATTCTGAACAGTTGGCAGCTATGTATTCGGCAATTGGTGAGAAAACTTTCTCAACTTGCAGGAGCAACCTTTAAGGTAGAGCTGCCTTCTGATGCGACTGTAGAAATGCTGAAGGAACACTAATGACATCTTTCAGCTGTATTTTGAGTCTTGCCACCAACATAAATATCACTCCAAGTATTCAAAAGGCTCAGTAAGTTTCTGAAGAGGTATCATATCCTTTTCTAACCATTGAATGACATACAGATCCCAATTAAGAGTCTTGTTTTATGCTTCTTTATCAAGAATATGCTTCATGCAAAGTACCAATAAAGGAATCAAACCTGGGGCTGATGCGATGAGCAAACACCCTAACCTCTGGGCTTCACCATTCCTCCAAGTTTGAAGACAAAAAGGCAGTTTCAGGAGGGCTCAATACTGAACTAAACATGAAAACAATATCACTTATCCAAAGATGACTTTGGAAATGTGTCTACAACATGGCCCAAAAAGCTCTTGAAAGCAGTGAACTTCATTCTTAACAGAAGCCAATCAACATTGAACCTCATTCAACATAAACAGTTGTCATTTCAAACCTGAAATATGACCCAACAGCCTAAGCAAGTCTAGGAGACCTTCAACTTGCCAGTGAGCTTGAAGACTTTGTGAACGAGGGGAAAGAGTAAACTGTATATATTTAATTAAAACCACTGAACCCTCAGAGATGATCGACTGGGGAATTCCTCCCAAGTGACTCAGACAGTGACAGGAACCTTATAAATAACTTGTTACCACTTCAATATACAGTATCATCTCCAGAAAGACAATGGAAGAAACAACGTGGGATGATTCATGCATTCATCACAAAACCCAACTTGAAATGTATTCATATCATATCTTTGCATAATGTTATCATCTCTTGGAGCTACATCCAATGAGGGCTACTTTGATTAATGCTTTTGAAATTTCTGAGTGGGGTTTTAGGGATCTCTACTTTGCATGGGAAAATTTAAAATGGGCTGTCGTAAAACATGCTAAATTGGCCTGACTAAATATTGATTAAATTAACAAGGATCAGCTGAGGCGACTAAAATGTTCACACGTCCAAACAAATCGCCTCAAAAGGGTGCAATAGATGCTGTGAGACAGAAGTAATCATTTTTGCAATAAAAGTTGAAGTTTACGACTAAATGCTCAGAAATAGTCAACCAATCAATAATCGTGTGATCGCAAGGAGATAAAAATGTTAAACATTCGGAAATATTTTTTTCCATTTCATATTCATGGTTTCTATGAATCATTGACCATTTCAATGCAACGAGGAACAATTTAATGCAAAAGAGAAATTTATACCAATCCCTATTTGGATAGGAAATTGGAATTCCAGATAATTGTTTTGGGCGATGTTTATCGGCCATTGTGATTTGTGACTTAAGATTTATATCTGTTGCACTAGAACTTGTTTTATGGAAACGGGGGGGAATGAAATCAAGTTTGAGTGATCTTGTGGACTGTTTTGGCACCAACTCAGCAAGTTAAATATAAACTGCAATAATATATGCTTATCTTTAGATTATATTTGCCTCTGTGGATCTTGTATCCACACTGAATCAGACTACACGTCTCAGAAGCAAACTGATAATTTTGACAATTCTGAGCCAATAAGATAATAATATAAGCAACTGTCCCATATAGTTTTTACTGTCTGGCTTCTTCGGAACAGATCAGATAGTTGCACTATCTTTAAAGAAGGGTCTTTCTCGACACTGCAAAACTGAGCATGTCAAAAGCCAAATTCATGACGTGTACAAAATAAGTGTTTCGGTAAGATATTGATTGAAATTAACTGTTGGTCATAAGGGATGAGCAAGACAAAGAGTCAAACATTTTGTAGTATATTGTTCTTTCTATCCGTAACAAAATGTGACGATAGTCGATTGTCACCAGGCAGACTCCATGTTTATAGTATATAGCCCATCAAATATACATAAAATTCATCATAATCTGATGTGATGTTAAATGTTAGACAAGCAGACATATTGGCTGGGTATTTTTCAGTTTCTAAGACCAACAATCAAAAAAGGTATCACAGGCCGTGGCTCATTTGAACAAACACAGCTAAACCCTAATCACCAATTCTGAAAAAAATTCAAAATTCAAATTGCAGTACAGAAGAAGAAAATTATTTCAGCTTCTGATTGAACACAAAAAGTTGCAAAACATGCACCCAAATAAGTTTTCAAGAAATTCCATTTTCCACTAAAACAAGAATACAAAAGAGTTGCTTGCAAAATAGAATTCCACCACATTCAACACGGCTGTACCACCCACAGAAGGACCCCTAGGGGACATAAAGCCCTGAAAAATACCATTCAGCTCAAGGTGAGACTTAACAGCAGGTTGGGATGCCCTAGGGCCCTGGCAGCAGACCCCTTGTCAATGTAAAACAATGAGACTTGATGTTTTGGCGATTGCCTATTGTCTTTCCTCAATACATCAATCTCGATGATTGATGGCAGGCACAAGCAAACCCCTAGGGCTAGAAAAATATCCCCTAAAATAGTCTCGAGAGTACTTGTGTTCCATAGAAGGGAAATTATTAAGCTGTTGTTGTAAGATGCAAGGGATTGTGCTGTCCTGTGCAATCTTCAGGCCGTCCAACATGAGGTGGTTCAGTTGCATCTCTGAAGGTTGGGTAAGGTTATGACTAACACTGATGGAGCAGTTGCATCCTGGGTAGAAGCTTACATATCCCTACCAGAGGATGGATGAACACGAAGAGGATGACCAAGATTGAAACAATAAATTGTCATACATAAGCACAATCAGCCAAAATACATGAGTATTTTCTTGACAAAGTGTTGAATGCCAGAGTGAAAGCTTGCTACCAAATGAGCTACATAGATATTGTTAGATGAACCCATTTCCATCTCCTATTTAGCCCATAATTCCAGTCCTACTCAAACATTTAACGCGTGAATAAATCAAAGTGAATACACACGGTGTCCCCTTTAGTATTCATAGTGTGTGAGAAACTCCGGAATATTTGGAGATGCTGTTCCGCAGAAGTTATTTCATCAGTGATGTACAGGATTCTTGATAACTGACTTACATCAATTCAAAACCATCATCAAACCATCAACACTCTAAAACATGGTTGAAAAATATTAATTTCGAAAATTAAAAAAAAGTCAAACACTGTTGTGTCGAACTTTGATGTGTCAAACCTAGGGTTGTCTTGAAGTAAAAGCTTAGTCCCTGTGTATTCCTTCCTTATTCATCAATTTTGGTTGTCTCGAACCTTGGCTCACTTGAAGTACTGACGCAGGTCCCTTCCACTTTGACACAACATTGTTTGACAGTATTTAAAGGTGAAAAGGTAAATCTTAAGAAATGAGATGTGTGTGTATCACCTAGCATACAAGGCAAGCATACACTATCCCAAGCTATGGCTGTGGAATATTTGATACCCAGACTCATCCCAATGAAGAATTTCATTTGGCACTAAATGGCAATTCAAGGGACAAAATTTTTAAAACAATTGCTTGATACCAGTACTGACCTGTCTTCTACTGAATCCACACCTCCATCAAGCCTACCAAACCAGCATTACTACAAAGTATTCATTCTGAGTGTTCAAAAATTCAAGGGAGTGACAGAGCTTATTTTCAAACACAAAAGAAAGGATTAGGCCTTTACAGGGGGTAAAAATTGGTGGAAAAAGGAAACAAAAAAGTTTGGGAGCATTTCCTGTGATCGCCATCTTCACGGCTATGTTAGAAGGAGAATTGGCATTGAAATTTGGCTTTACAAACTCTGTACTGAAATCATACGCACCAGAGGCTTGATTCATGGCTCTATTATCATTATTAAGCCTGATTTATGAAAACTGACAAAGCAGCAGGGTTATTTAGCGACATCCCGCCCCTTAACCCACATTCAGGTCAAAAACCAGTCATCCTTATAATATAAGAGACTGGATCTACGTGTAGCAATCATAACCAACGTGGTAAATGTAGCGGAACCGCATTTTATGGCAGTATGATTATTAAGTAAGCAAAAAGTCACGCGATAAATCGTGCCGTGAGCTCAATATACAATAGATATGATAGAAGAGATGTTGCTGTAATCATTATCAATGTTCCTCGTGATCACCCTTTTTCGAGTACATATATCTAAGTATTCACTTCAAATTCGTTGTTTCAGAGGTCGACACTTTTCTAATGTTAATATAAACAAACCAGCAAATTTATTCACAAACTGTCAGACCCAATAAAAAACAGAGATGATTACATTTAAGATTGTGTGAACCAGAAGGCATGAAAAACAAATTAAAAAGTTAAAATAAAAATGAAAAAATATAGAAATAAAATAAAATTTCCTCTATGAATTTGTGGCAGGGCGGTTTCTTCTTTCACATAAAACTGTTTTGTTGATATTCGTAAATGACATCCCATTTCAGAAAACACTTTACAGAATCATACTCACACACATTATCCACTGATATGAAACATCCATTCAAAACAACCAACCTCACTGTGCACACCCGATTCCCGAACCTTCCTTTATGTCCACATAAATTACCCAAATTCCATGCCAAATGCCTATAACTCGACCCAATGTGTGAAACTGCCCAACACTACTGTGACATACCTGTGAAAACACCCCAGGCTATTTATCTACCACAGATCTATACGGCCTCGGGACAGACTCTAGCTCCCTCTAATCCTGTAACAGGAAAATAAATCCTCTTGTCTTTACCAGGACAGTTAATTGCTTCAATCATGAAAACCATATAGGTCTTAATTATCCATTCCCATTTTACAGAGGGAAAGAAGAAGATCCTAAAGAGTACTTGGAGGGACCCCGAGGGGAGGATGATCTGACAGATAACAGCCCAGCATAAGGTGCTCTGCCTCGAGATAGCATTAATCTACATCAGTTTCAATTGGGAGACAGGTGCAGATATTATCGGCTTCTTGTACAAGTTCGGTACTCTTTCGCCACTGAACACATCAATTTTGTGGGGTAGAGGGTAAATGAACGATGCCAAATTAAGTTCAGTGAAACATAAGTACTTTGATGCTGTGACTTTTTGTGTTAATATGTCGACGTAACTTCTGAGTGAGTGTTGTTTTATGCTAGTCAGCAATATTCAATAGCAAGGCAGTTTGTAAATAATCAAATCAAACCAGTGGTTGATAGCATGAGCAATGTTGTTGTGGTCTGATGATGGCCTCAGTAGAAACAGTCAACTGACAAGTCAATCATGACATCGAACAGTGGGTGAGACGAGGTGAAATCAGGTTGACATTACATTCAAGATAATTGAACTTATATAACGGTGTGCAAGCATGTGTGTGTGGCTGCTAGTGTGGACTATTGCTGTTTTTATCGTTCTAGCCCACTGAGATACGATGCCACAGTTTCACATGAATACGAACCTCAGATACAGTATACCAAATCCAATCCAACCAGTTCTCGCGTCAACCCCATAATGCCGAGCGCCAGGCAGGATAACAACAAGTACCATCTTTTGACATATTTTGGCATGAGATGCTCAGGGATCAACCACCAACCTTCCGCTCTACCCACAACACAATGAAGACAATCCATAATAAACAAAACCTACTTCGCATCAGATATTTAGTCAACTAAAACACAGCAGACGGATAAGTGAAAAAAAGTAATTTTCATTAAAAGTCTCATTAAAAACAAATACACAAGACACAAACCCACTAAAGACTCACTTCGAACACATAATTTGACATAATATGACTTCCATTCCCAGCCTAAACCTGTTATACATGCTAGATGTAAATCAGTAAGCTGAAATCAATTTGATGTCAAAAGGCTCGGCAATAACATCATTCAAGTCTCTCCACGATTGTCCACATGTGATATGAAATCCATATATACAATACTTTGCACCACGACAAAGTCTAACTTTGACATTTTTCCACGACTGAAAGGATGCAAAAAGTTTGTAAGACAGCTACCTATCACTGGGTTAACTGAAATTGACGAGAAGACTTATCTTATCAAGTTAGCATAAAACAAATGACATTTTTTTTCAAAACGGATTATTGACTAAGAATCTTTTTTCGTTCACTACATTTTTAACGTTGAATATATGTGGAGTTTCAAAGCTGAGAAACTACTTGCAATGTAGAAATAAATCTGTCTTACTTCAGATCCATACATGTGTACGAAATGTACCTATGTGAAAACAGACTGTATCCAGTTCTCAGACAGAAATCCGAAATCGGTAATTTCAGAAGTTTTAACAATGCAAATCTGCTTCTGTTAACAAATTATAGTGATAATCTTGTGTATCCAACACCCTTCATCATGTTCATAAACATATCAAAACCGAAAATTGAACATTGTGGCGGTTAAAAAATGATTTACAACCCATGATGATATACTATTAGCAATGAGTGAGTATGGTTTTTGTGGTTTTAAGCAACATTCCAGAAATATCATCGGAGGACACAAGAAATTCGTTCACATGTGGGTATGACCAGAGACTAAATATTTGATTGGAGATATCAACCTGTTTGTGCTGCATACCAAATGTGCAAATTTTGGAAAAAAACACAATTCAATTTATTTAGAAACCAAACCTTTCAAGAAGTTTTCCATTTATGTATTTCAGCTTTGTACAATTTCACACGTATGCAAGTAATGTGTTTTGACATATATGGACAAACACCTTGATAAGAAATGGTCAGAATGATTTATGAAGGTGTCTTCTGAAGGCCAATTTATATACATGTGAATTAATGTATGTGTTTGTACACATGCATAATAAGATCAACACGCTCGCATATTGTATTTCAAAGTGGCATGGCTCCATTCCAAACTTGTTACATTATTAAGAAAAAAATGATACCTCATTGAATGAAATACCCAGGCTATCAAACAAATGGGAATTTGTAACATTAACAGATGAATCTAGCTTTGTGCATCTAGCAATACAAATGAATTGAGTTTTTACAACACGTTAACATGATGAATGAACAGTTATACATCTTTCAAGACTTTTTCAGATTTTCAATTTACAAATCAAAAGTTTAAAACCTGAAATTGATGAAATTAAGATTAAAAATTTAACAAATTGTCTCCAAACTGCAAACACAAACATAACAGAAATCATTTTGAAAAACTCTTACAATTTTGTCAGTTTTATCTCTCATGGCGGAGACTTTAAAGCCGCGTCTTAAAGAACCGCAGTGATTAACCACACTTAAAATACCAGGCTCTAATTCAATATAGCCCACATTTTTGTTTAAGGATGCAAACCCAATGAACGGCATGTGTCTAATCTAGGAGCTAGATGTGAGAATTAATAAACGTTTCAAACAAAAATACAATAACAAGCTCCTCAAGCCAGACATGCCTAAAACAAGTTGAGCAAAAACACATGAGGGTTTCTATGACCATTGGCCCCACGAGGGGGACTCGCACTCTGGGCTTCTGGATTGTTTACATGGGCGGGCAACACAAACACTGCAAACAAACAGGTAAGACTATGAAAACAATAGGGCACTGCGGAGGCGGGGCACACACTGAAACTTATCTCAGGTGCCGAATTGTTCCAATAACATGGGAATGGAAAATGTTTGAACTGGGCTCAGAATGAATGGAGAGAGTTTTGTGCGTCCCAGGATAAATCTCTGCTTATACAGAGATTGTTTCTACAACCGTTCGCAAGGTGTAGGACTGATTACGTAGTCAATGTCAGGAGAAACTTGTGATAAGATTATGCACCATGAAATTGCGTCAAGATTAGCAGTCTGGTTTTAATTAAGCATGCAAGGTGTTATTGAATTTTCCACCGTGGGAATCGGTGAGAAAAAGGTTATGTTTGTCGTGAACAGATAATAATAAATAATTCCACCAAGATAAATGTGACAGGTTTAGGAATGTAAGAAGAGATATATGCGCTTCCTATGTCAATGTTTTCAAAACTCAAACTTCACTTGTTCCACAGACTTGGCATCCTTATGACTCTTCTAATGATATTTAATAATTAGGTACCAATAAATTATTTACAATGCTATCATCTTTTGATATTTATATTGATTAATTTAAAGCCTAATGTTTTTGATAGTGTATAGAAAGAAATACAACATTCAACTCCGCAAACAAAGTTGAATAAACATCAGCAACAAAAAGAAGCCATTTCTTGAACAAAAAAATCTCTGCAGATGCGTGTTCTTCTAGCCAATAAATAAGATCCGCAGTTGAATAAAATATGGATCAGGGTGTTGAACTCATCCCAGTGAAAAAAAATTGTTTGGTTAGCCTTGAAAAAAATATATCGAACTGTTACAAGTGTATCAAATATTCATACGGAGGTGGGACAATCAGAACGTGGTCAGCAAGCTGTTAATCCACGTTCCATGCCAAGAGGAATCGGAGAGTGTTTCTGCGGAATCATTCATGAAACGCTCTCAGCGATTATTCAGTGAGCTCATACCCATTTTGGTAACACGTCTTTAAACCCTTTTAGAGCACTACATTCTTTATATGGTTAGGATATGAACTGCCATACTGATTCAAACGGGGATTCAACCGGGGATTCAAGTATTTTCCCTTTACAGAGAAATGTCCACTTGATTAGGTACTGATTGAATAGCCATGAGAATCAATAGGATCATCAAATGAGCAAATTTAATGGAAACATGCCTTTACACCTTGTTCCAGCATTGCTGTGAATCTGCCTGCCTTCTCGGGGGTTCAGCAGTATTGTGAGAATATAAGATTGCTTATCTCATGGATTATGGAAAAAATGCACAACCATCGATAAAAAAAAATATTTTTCAAAATTTATTCACCATTGATGTAACACAATGTAAACTTAAAGGAGGTGGTTTGAGACATATGGAGCAGTATTCAGTTATATCATGAGTTCTGTGCAAGAAAAGCCATAGTTGGCAGGTTGGAAAGGTACCCCACTTTTGGTGGAGTCTGAAGCCAGCAGTGTCCAAGACCAACAAGGCCACACCTTCCCATCCAATCTCCACCAGATAGGTCACAGTACTAGTGACAAACACATTTCACAGTTTGCGTCACTGAATCTGTAGACCAAATTAAAAACACCTTCAGTGTCCATCTCTCAAAAGAATCACACAACCAAATCAAACAACTCCTCACATAAAAGGTTGACACTGGACATCACTGTGGTTGATACTGGACATCACTGTATCTCAAATGTCCTCCAAAATTGAAGAATATCAACAGTATCCAGTTCATCTAAAAACATCAAAGGTATAGAAAGTGGCTTAATGGAAGCATTCAAACAAGAACCTCCATTACAAAGTTAATATTGGACACTGTTATATAACTCGAAGACCCTTCAAAATGCAAGCATTTCAACAGTATCTAGTTCATTGGAAAGTCTAGCAAGTTTTACATACAATCTGAAGGAAACATTCAGGCAACTGATATAGAAAAGTTCATACAAAGTTGATATTGGAAAATAAGTCAAAGTCCCGAAAGCCAGTTTCAAGTTGATGTTAGGCATTCCATGGACAACAAACAGCCTCAAAAATGAATCTTCAATACAGAAATCCTTACAAAAAATACCACTCAAAAGAAGTTAAGGACCAGCTGATTCTTTCATATTACTTCAGTTAATCTTTAGCATGACAAGCAATAGTAATATGAAAGAATTGGGATGACAGACTAGCAATAGTAATATGAAAGAATTGGGTGGCCCTTAACTTCTTTTGATTCGTATATAAAACCAGTATCAGAGTGATTCTATGAGCCAAGAAAAAGCAACTGCAAATTGGAACGTCCACCGCTAAAGTCGTAAATTGAAAGATTACACAAAGACCATAAACCCCCTGGTAGGAGACGAACAGAGCATAGCCTCATTACCGGATTCTTCTTGTTATTATACAACTTTTACAACATGGTAATTATCGCTGAGCTTGTTAAGAGTTGAAGCAGAACCATGTATTGAGACAGACGCCTATTGCGGGGAGAGCTTCCACAGCAGAACGCTATTGCTGAAATGATTCTTGCAGGCAGGCCGAATATGATATGTGATAATTTTCATTCTGTACTGAGGTGATCATTTTACAAAATGTCTTAATTATCGGATCTTTAAAACCGATCTTTTTAATCGTAATTCAATCCAATCATGTATTGATATTGGAGTGTGTTTGGTTTAACTTGGCTTATAACAGTATTTCAGTTATACCACGGCGCGTCAGCTTGATGTGGAGGACAATCCTGAAGCGATGCAGGATTCGTTATGATAGAAATTTTGTTATTGGGCATGTAATTCACAGACACAAGATTTCGGGATCACAGAAAGGGAACTATGCATGTGTATTGTAAATGGGGATTAACATCCTGTTAAGGTGTTTGCACTTATATAGCAATGTGCATGCATGTGTGCGTGTCCGGCTGTATTAGTCCGGACTTATGTAGGTTTTATAGTGCTTGCCCATTGAGACAGCATGCCACAGTTTAACATGGATACCCAATTGAGACACAGCCTACTGATTCTAAGCCAAACCATTCCTTGTTTTAAGCCATTAATACCTAGTATCTGACAGGGTAACAACAAATACCATGTTTTTGTAGGGACAGACACTCATCCACAATAGCGAACTTTAAAACTATAGATACTCCATTCCTGATGCATAGAAAAAGAATAATCTGCAGACCAAACCTTGGCAGCTGATGATGGAATCTTGTTTAAAAGATACCATTAAAATAATGTAGTCTTCCACACAATCAACTCAAAAACAGACCATGTGCATATTCATAATGCTCCAAATCCACACCATGAAGCTTTCTCAAAGCACAGCATCACTAACCAAAGATTCATCTTTCATTCCTCTAACCCAATGCAACGGATGTTGTCTCATCTGATGGAGGAAGCAATGGAAAGGTTGTTTCAAGATCATATTCTTCAACAATCTAAGATGAACGTACAGTCGGGGGTAGACATGGCCTCCAGTTCAAGACTTGTGAAATCTAAGGGGAGTATTTGTATTATCCTAATACCCACTTAGTTTACAAAACTCACTAGTCAGAAATAAGCTGTGGACTATGAAGTTGGATATAAAGTGTCTACTCTATCAGGAATGTTTCACAAAGATCTTAGCGCTGAGATCACTTTGTTGAACTGAGTCCATACATCATATCCACCAAGCTCTGCATCAGCAAGATGCATGATGAATATGACAGTTGTCCAACAGTGTAGTCTCGATTAATTCAAAAGAGAAGAACGAAATTTGGCCGTGTGGGAAAATTTCTTCGAAGACAGAACTGTATATTGAACAGATGTACATGAACTGTAAAATACCTCAATTTTAAAAACAGCTTCCTCATGCAGAGCATTACTTTTTAGGTTGAATTTGAAAAACAAATACATCAAAATGCAACCATGAAAAGATCGCGGCCAAACAAAGTTAGATGGCAATTCACTGGAGTGATATTGCGCGATGAAAACATCCAAGCTAACAACTCTTGGGTATTAAATTTAAAAGCTAT
This sequence comes from Haliotis cracherodii, assembly GCF_022045235.1. Lineage (NCBI taxonomy): Eukaryota > Metazoa > Mollusca > Gastropoda > Lepetellida > Haliotidae > Haliotis > Haliotis cracherodii. The sequence goes on from NW_027266271.1 coordinate 18,635,230, forward strand.
CAACTTTTATGGTATATATGGACTATTTGTGTGCATCTAAACAAAAATGTTGTAGACTTGCTGGCTTCACATCACCGTTACTTATATGTAGATTTCAGGATAGGGAGCTGTAGGTTTTGGAAGCCGAGACCCGTGAAGACATTTGGAAGAAAGAAAAACAACTGTGCATAAAATGTATCAAGTATTGGAAAGTCAGCGTGTTCAAATTTAATATTCTTTCCACAGTGGAATAATACTTGAAAATTATTTCCATGAAAAATTGATATTTGCGATCTAAGGAATTTCTGACAAAAAGGGCTGCAACAACTGTATGTTTCAAATACTGCAGAATGCAAAATGTGACAATTCTGCTGCAATTTTATATTTGTCCACAGAAAATGACTTTAATAAAGTCAACATTGACAGCGTGTCAGAATGGATGAGTAAATTATCCATGTTACACACTATCAGGGCTTCAAGAATACGAGTTGAAACAGCTTGCGTTCGCATCTTTAACTCTTATCACCATAACAGAATAAAATCTTGCATGAAATTTATAAAAACTGCAATTCACATTTAGGTGTCTTGAATCATTATCTCATGAAATGAAAGTAATACAAGCAAACCAAAAAACACAGGAAAAGATTGTTAAACATTAGTTTTTTATCGAAGACTGACACAGAAAACACAAATATCAATCATACATGCCAACGCTACTGATCAGGAAGATATATCAATCAATACCTCCTTATGGGGAGAACAGATGTCTTTAGAAGCAGGGATAGATTTCATTACATGGGGAAAGTTCAAAGGAATTGATGCAGATAAAATCAGTCAGACTGATACCACAAATGAAGCAACATCCAAGAGGTGCAAGTGGTAGCATTGATTGATTTTGAAATAATCAAAATGTAATTAACGCCATTGTATACTTGCTGCAGAGCTGAAATTACTTCATAATACATAAGTTTGTATCTCGAATGACTTTCATGATATAGCCTTACTGTGTTTGTTTTTTTTTTTTTCACAAAACGTTATGGGTAACCAAGAAATTACATACATAAGTTTTTACGCTTGTGGGGGGACACACAGCACTAACTACGGAGGTGTCATTTCTTAACATGCTCCTTTACAAAAATGGAAAGGTTATTCCTATGAGAAAGAGGAAATTGTATTTTCTAAAATTAAATGATCTTGTGATGGTTACCTAAGAAAAACCATATGACTTCAATGTAGATTTGATAAAAGGTTACAGCACACTTAAGAAACAGAGGGTTTTTTTTAGATCATGTTATTTCACAAATAACAGTTGAGCATGTTTATTGGTGCTTAGAAAGTACATAAAACTATTCACCACTCCATAGATTTCAATACGCAATCATACCAGGTTGGTCGTATAAACATTAAAACTATTTGCAGTGATAAACCCAGCCGTACCATGTTAGCAAGTTACCTACAACAACGTTGTAGTTTGTTTATACACACCTATGATATCACAAGGGGTATTAAATAATGAAGATAAAAGTCTTCTATGACACTGAGAACATTCAAAATAGCATTTGTATGGTGTGTTATATGACGAGCAATAAACTCGTAAAGTTTTATTGCATAGGAGCAAACCTATGAGTTAAATGCACATTATCAATGACTCATAATCCAATAATTTATAAGTATCAAGAATGACTATCACAAAATAAGCTTGCTGTGTTTGATTTTTTAGACAAACCATTATTGGTAACCAAGATATTATCTCTAAAAACAACCTGAGTATACGTAATAAACTTATGGAAACACTTATGTATAAATGTTGCTTTAAACTTGACATGGTTAACATTAAATTTGTATACCTATAAACATGTTTAAGTTGTACCATTATAGAGAAACATTACAAACTATGAAATATGTACTTTTCTTTTCAGTTCTTTTACAGAGCATCACGTTAAATGAAATATGGAAGAAACATTGCATGTGTGAAAACAAAGTTGCAAACAAATGTATTCCTTTCAAGCACAAATCTCACCTCCCAGATAAAGAAGGGAACAAGGTTGAAACAGAGCTCCATTATTTCCTAAAAATAGACAGCATTCTCACTGGCAGGCCAGAGGTTTAGTAAGGGGTAAAAAGCTGGTCTGGGGGCCCCTTGCCTCTCGCTTCAACGCTGTGTTGAATGTCAAAATCTCAGGAGCAAGTATGCATTGCACCTGCCCAAAACATGTGCCGAATCTAGATCCTAGCCGTCATGTACACACACATAACTTCGTAGTCTTCTAAATTGTGACAGGCGTACTGAAATGCCCACAACTGAGAACAAATGTTTCTGGTTCTGTGATGTCGAATAAATGTGACCCACCAACCCTATCTGTCGAAATGATTGCCCCGCAAGCAGTCAGTGTCGAAGATAGAACAAACACGTTCAAAAGTCAACAATGTAACAATTTGCAAACACTTCTGAACAATGTTGCTTTTTCGTTGCATATTATTGCAAAATATACCACGGACGAAGGTTGTATACATCCCACATCGCGTGAATAGATTCAGGTGACATACGAACACAAAACAATTCTTACCCGAGTTTTTTTCCGATCGGATGCCAAGCGGTAAGGTTTGTCAGTCGAGGCGAGCGAGTGCCCCGAATCGGCATGTAAAGGAATGCACAGGGGGCGCTGACCTATTTACGCTAACAAAGAGCGACCGAAGCAAAAACTTTACCTACCCAGCATCTACCGTGAGGAATATCCTTAATCCCTGTTCGAAAAACTCTCAGTGTATTGCACAGTTCTTGAGAGTCGACTACTTCATGCCTGTATCGTTCAAAGATGGCGGTGAATGGCAGGCTGTGACGTAAGAGCCGAGAGAAATCGACATCGGGGACTCCCCGGAAGTCACCTATCAAAAAGCCCGCGAAACTCTCGCACAAAGAACCCCTCCGTAATTAGATCGCAGGTATAGCCAATAGAATCTCCGGTTGGAGATTGTGAATGTAAACAAATTTAGCTGTCGATGCAGAACGGTATTACTCCTGACATTTCTCTAAAAGCATTCGATGAAAACTAGTTCGTTTTCCGAAAACACGTGGTGTTGTTGCCTGTAGCTGGTGTAACGCTGGCGCTTTGTAATAATGCCCTGGCTATTTTTCAACCAAACGAGCTCCGCTCGCAGAACATGATCGTCATGATTTCGACAAATCTAACTCATGTGCACATTTCCTGTTCATAATGTATTTTATTATCTACAAACATAAACCAAATGCTCTCGAATTAAAGCGTTACTATACACACCAAAATAAATTAAAGATTAAAAAATTTAACACAAATATACAATTTTGATATTTACTGAAAAGCATTCCTGTATTAAATAAGAATCCATAAAAAATAATCATTATACATTATTACGCAATAAATAATAAAAGATGAAAGTATTACCTCGGCGATCTCATAACTGCTATCATTTTAAATATCCTTTTCCTGTAGTCACAATCGGTATCATGGAATCAAAAGCACAATCTTCGTCTCACATCACGGTGATAACATCCACCCGATATAGTCATATCACACTGATAACTGACGGTTGGATTCAAAAATGTTTGTTGACCAGAGCTCGTCGTCTGATTGGGCACATCTGCCGTCTTCTCACCCGCTATATATCCTCCACTGGCGACCCCGCCCCCTAGACTAATTATTGATCATGGTGATAATTATATAAAATAAACGACGGAGGGAATCCAAGCCCCGAACACAATAGGCACGCGACTGTTACGAGCTTCGCCCTGCCTAATTTAAATTTTCCTCAGTGATGCTTTGTTAAAATATTCTCCTTTGATGTTTGATTTATTGCCAAGCGATAGAATCACGGACGAGTTGAGCGCGTGCTCTGCGCGAGCCAATGTATGCACCTGTTCCTTTAAAATGCGATTCATCGGAATTTTCCTATTGTTCATATTAAAATCGCCGAGAGGCCCGACCTTGAATCGCACCCGACAGACCTGATGAATAGACAGCGCTCGGGTTCTTCCAGTTTTTTATTCTAATCGCGGCTCTCGTTTAGAATTATAACGACACACTACACTTTTTATATCCACCGCAAGTCTGTTTTATTTCGTGAGTTGACAATATGAATGGCTATTTTGTCATTTTGTGGCTAATAAAATTGAAGATTAAAGAATATTGTTTTGGATGTTGAAGAAAAGGAACGTTTACCGAGAAGGTCTTCTAGGTCGCTGTGCGGTTACCGATAGTTATTGAGCTGTATCGGTATTTAATCAAGAAAGTATTATTAAAAGGAATACAATATATACGCCATACTCTCGTGCGATATGAATGCATACTGGCCCTTTGAACTGGGTATGTCATAGAAAAAAAGGCAACAGGTGTTATGGTCTCCCTTGAATCAACTAGTCGCCACTGGTGTTTTAAAACATTTTTTTCAATTAGTATATTGCAAACGTTCAAGCATAGATTATGTTGAAAATCAAGTCTTAGACACATTAGGTGAAGTGAAATGGGGTTTAACGTTGCGTCCAAGATTATTGCACTTATATAGCGACGTGCATGTACGTGTGTGTGTTTGTGTGGCTGCTTGTACTAGTCCGGACTGATGCCGATTTATAGTGCTAGCTCACTGAGATACCATGCCGCAGTTTAACATGAATAGCCCACTCAGACACAGTATACTGACTCCGAGCCAACCAGTCCTTGTTTTAGCCCCTTAATGCCGAGCGCCAGACAGGGTAACAACAAGTACCATCTTTTAACGTCTTTTGGTATGACGCGGTCGGTGATCGAACCCCGGACCTTCCGCTCTCCGGGCGGACGCTCTACCACTAGACCACGGAGGCGGTCTAGATACATTAGAAGTGGAAAGAACACGTTGACATGGAAACCTGACGGATAACAGCTTCTTTTATTGTATGTAATGGCGTTTCAGGTCAACTTCATGCTCCTTCATCAGATGAATATTTTTGAAAATTATTTGAAAACATGTTAATAATCACTTGAAGCTGTTGAACATTGTTTAGATGCCTTCGAATCAATAAAAATATGCTAGGGTTTGGATTTCAATTATTTTCTTTCACGGCAAAGTTTCCATACAACTACAAGTCAGTACTTTATGAAGCAAGGGGTAGGATGGATAAAGGCTCGGGTAACTCAGTGTGAGTGAGTGAGTATGGTTTTACGTCGCTTTAAGCAATATTCCAGCAATATCACGGCGGGGGACACCAGAAATGGGCTCGGGTAACTCAGGGATACAACAGAGTAAAACCTTTATAGTTGTGTGATACTGCCACTGTTTAGGCCTTCCTCGTACATCCACTCACTAACAGGCACCGTGACACTGTTAATCCAACAGGTGGGCAAATGTTGATGTTGTTTTACGCCGCTGTTAGAAATAGTTCGTTATATCACACCAGCCTTTAAAACATAAAGGGGCGGTCGGGTAGCCTAGTGGCTAAGGCGTTGGCTCTTCACGACGAAGACCCGGGTTCGATTCTCCACATGGGTGCAATGTTAGCTGGTTGGTTGGTTGTTTAACGCCGCACTCGGCAATATTCCAGCTATATGACGGCGGTCTGTAAATAATCGAGTCCAGTGATTAATATCATGAGCATCGATCCACGCAATTGGAATCGATGACATGCATGAATCAAGTCAGCGAGCCTGACCACCCGATTCCATTAATGTACAATGTGTGAATCCAAGTTTCTGGTGTTCCCCGCTTTCATATTGCTGGGGTATTGCTAAAAGCGGCTTAAACCATACCCACCCATGTGGATCCTCTGGTATAACCACTGTATTAAAGGGGGCACGTGTGGCCCAGTCGTCTAAGGCACCGCGATTTGCTGTGCAGAGTTGCGTCCATTGGGCACGCCAGAAACCTATGATTATGGGTTCGAATCCCGGTTCGCCCCGATTATGTTTCTAGGTTTGTCAGCACCATACCCGTGCTCGTGGGTTTCATCGAAGTGGTAAATGTCTGAGACCTCCATCACTTTGGGCTTTCCTCCCACATTGAGCTGACAGGCCGCGATATAACTGGAATACTGTTAAAAGCGGCGTTAAACCCAACTCACTCACTCACTCAGTATATTAAAAAAACAACGTAAAGGAAAGAGATCGTGAGAGTTTTAGGAATTTATACGTGAGCATATCGAAATGGATTTGTCACACAATCTCCTGGTCAGTTTGTTGTTGTTAGTTAATCTGAACGACAAAGGCGAAGCGGATTCTTAAAATGAAATAACGAATTATGTTTTGTATCAGATCACTTTGTAATGAGACCTGATGGTGTGCTGTGACATGACGTAAAACATCCATCCATCCATCCGTCCGTCCGTCACTCATTCACTCACTCACTCACCCACCCACCCACTCACTCACTCACTCATCCACCCACCCACCAACCACCCACTCACCCACCCCTCCCTCCCTCCCTCACTCACTCACTCACTCACTCACTCACTCACCCACTCACTCACTCACTCACTCACTCTCAATATCACCCATGGTCTCAACAGTAATACTTTACAAATCTCAGTTTAATATCGGTATTCTTGTCTCGGACTACGGATAACTGGATATATGTTCGAATGTGTCCAGGAATTAACGAGATTTCAATGCAGTTTCCACAAGGTCACGTCAACAATAACTTTAGAATACAGACTCCGGAAGCCTGAACGTCCAAGAGCTCGTGCTCTTTGAGTCTTGTGCCAATTTTGCAATGCTGCCCATTCACTCATAGTTTCCAATTAGGTTCCCTCACATGGAATTAACTGATGCGGAAAATGCAATTGCTTAATTAAAAAAAGGAACATAAAGGCTGGGGGTTTGTTTTTACGTATTTCCTGCTGTAATGTCAAATGAGACTTAGCCGACGTGCCATGGCAGTTTAGTGGGAAACGAGGTTAACTGTGTCCGCATACATATATCATATCCATGGAGTTACAATAAGACTGGTATGTATACTGGTTCTTAGGAGCCAAACTTTAAATATACTTTGTATTTTGATTATGTATTGTTAAGAATTGATATCGATCAGAAACTAACGCTCGTGTTCGGCGTCGTAGAGTCACAAATGACGTCTACACCATCTTTGAAGTGAGGTGAAAAGGGGTTTAACGTCGCGCGTTCCAGATTATTGAGCTTACATAGTGTGTGTGTGTGTGTGTGTGTGTGTGTGTGTGTGTGTGTGTGTGTGTGTGTACTTGCACTAGTTCGGACTAATGCCGGTTTATAGTTCAAGCCCACTGAGATACCATATACTGTTTAACATAGATACCCCACTCAGTATACTCACGATGGGTCCTTGTTTTATATCCTTAATGTCGAGCGCCAGGCAAGGTAACAAAAAGTACCATCTTTTAACCACTCATTGTAAATTTCTCTGCCAAGTTTTTACACAAAACACAAAAAGGTATATAGCCTCAAATTCCAACGGAGAAATACTTTTAACAACCTTTTACCATTATTTACCAACAGTATGGACCGGTCCGAGGACAACACTAAAAGGATAATGGAACATCACCAACAGTATACATCGGTCCAAGGACAACACTAAAAGGATAATGGAACATCACCAACAGTATACACCGGTCCAAGGACAACACTTAAAGGATAATGGAACATCACCAACAGTATACATCGGTCCAAGGACAACACTAAAAGGATAATGGAACATCACCAACAGTATACATCGGTCCAAGGACAGCAGTGAAAGGACCATGGCACATCCCTACAAAGTGTTGCTCCTAGTTATGCCTGCACCCCACGCAGGTAATGGATGGTTGTTCCCACTCACTGTACCTTTGTCTGAGGGGAGAGGAGAGCGACTGGACCCCCGGACAGAATTTCATTACTCCTCGGACAGATGGCTAACCGCCTGTTCCTCTTAATCGATCGCCCTATAGTTAGAGCGAACAGATTGGGACAAGGTGTTTGGGAGTTCTGGGATTATGACTTCGCGGGCTGGGATGGGGTGGGTCGAGGATTTAAATTTTGAAAATTAGTGGATTGAATTAGCAGCGGTTGGTTGATTGAAATACTGCGGGAAGCGAAAGAACGGATTTGACGTAGTCGTAGGCAACGTTACCCAACTGTGTCACAGCGGTGGATAGGCCGATAATAATTATCTGGGGAAGGAAAGACAGACGCTTCTACAGCGTGGGCATAGAACCATGCCATCGGGGTACGATTACACACTAAACCAGCCAGGTTTCAGATGAGGGTTTGGTCCCTGGGATTGTCATCTATTACTTGGTCAATCCGAAACTTTCACTCACTCACTCGGTTCCTGATTGAATATCTCAATTCTCTCTCTCTCTCTCTCTCTCTCTCTCTCTCTCTCTCTCTCTCTCTCTCTCTCTCTCTCTCTCTCTCTCTCTCTCTCTCTCGGCCTAAAAATAGTAGATGGTAACGAAAGGATCCGGGATATCTATCATAATGAACCTAGCTATCGTCACCGACGGTGTTCTTACTATGAACCATATGTATACCTGGTTCACATTATATTTGTTAAGTGAGTGAGTATCGTTTCACGTCGCTTTTAGCAATACTCCAGCAATATCACGGCGGGGGACACCAGAAATGGACCCATGTCGGGAATCGAACCGGGTCTTCGGCGTGACGAGCGAACGCTTTCGCCACTAGGCTACCCGACCGCCCCTATATGTTTTAAAGGCTGGTGTGCCTGTTAGTGAGTGAATGTACGATGAAGGCCTAAACAGTGGCAGTATCACACAGCTATAAAGGTTTTACTCAGCTTGGCACACTGTTCCAACTGTATCAATTCATGGGTATAGAACCAGGGACTTTGACGGGACTAGACTACCCCACCACCCAACGAAAATATAAAATGAAACATTAGTATATAATCTCCACAAAATAAACCTCTGTTCGAAACCGAACCCAGATTTCGGCGTGCCGACGAACGCTTCAACCACAAGGCCACCTTCCCTGATGGCTACTATGGAGCCAATGAAGTTAAAGATGAGGGATGCATCTGAATGAGTTAGCATGACGTCATGCTGGTCCGGTGGTGAGAAAGAAGGCTTGGGCAGGCAGTTTCCGCATCACTCTCTTGATTTGATTACAGCGTGGTGAGACGGAGTGTATTGGAGAGCGTCTGGATGGTTGGAGATAAAGGTTTGATGAGGTTTCATCACATCTGACTAAGAACCGCCATGTTGAAATGGGTTAGTCTGGAGATGTGGAGGGACTTTCCCTGTTCCATGTCCGTCTCAGTGTCAAGGACCCTGCTCGGGACAGTATGGGTGAGTCAGTCGAAGCCGACAGTTGTTCGGCCTTCTTTGTGACTACATTGCGTACTTTTCCGTATGCCTCTGTTTGATTTGAGATTTCAAAAACATGCATGAAAGGTTATATCAGGCGTTTTGCTGAATATTCAAAATGTCAACGCCAGAGAATAAGCAGTCTCGATTATCTTCCGAAACAAATTCCACTGGACGTAAAAGGCTGGATCTCTGCAAATCAGAGACGACATCGGGTGTTCTCGAAAAGGGCATGGTCAACAGTTTTGGGGAGAGCAGCTCAAAATGACCACTTTGGGTGCTGGTGGTGCTGGTGGTGGTGTGCGTGCGTGCGCGTGCGCGTGTGTGTGTGCGTGTGCGTGTGCGTGTGTGAGATATTGTTTTCATTATGATCTCCATCAGGGGAGGAGAGGGTCCACCAGACGACTATTTCAATATCAGGAATGCACTTTGTGGTCACAGCCCTGGAACCGCCATTGTAGAACCAATAACCCTGTCTTCCGGTGCACAGTCAGGGGAGACTGAAAGCGGTATTGGTAATCGTTACCAGAGTGAGTGAGTATGGTTTTACGCCGCTTTTAGCAATATTCCAGCAATATCACGGCGGAGGACACCAGAAATGGGCTTCACACATTGTACCCATGTCGGGAATCGAACCCGGGTCTTCGGCGTGACGAGCGAACGCTTTAACCACTAGGCTACCCGACCGCCCCTAATCGTCACCAGAGGGCATTTGTGTGTGAATGTCCGAGTCAGGTAAAATACAACATTGTTTGTCGGGTCAAATGAAAGCAAAACCCAGTTACACAGGCCCTAGGCATTTATACAAACTCCAGTGAAAGCTGACAGACCGAGGATCATATTTAGGGCCAATGTAAGATTCAAACGGACAGCAGATCCTGGCAGCTAAGGGACACAAGCCTGGATCCCGTTTCACAAATATATCGTAGCGCTACGTGTCGTAACTCCCATAATTTAACAGACTTATACGACAATCGTAAGATTGCTTCGTAAAATGTGACCCAGCTCGGCGAATGCCGCTTCTGTACCGCAATTAAGTGTCCACAGATTTATACAAGGTGAGGTGAAATTGAGTTTTACGTCGCGTCCAAGATTATTGCACTTATATAGCGACGTGCATGCACGTGTGTGTGTGTGTGTGTGTGTGTGTGTGTGTGTGGCTGCTGGTACTAGTCCGGACTGATGCCGATTTATAGTGCTAGCTCACTGAGATACCATGCCGCAGTTTAACATGAATACCCCACTCAGACACAGTATACTGACTCCGAGCCGACCAGTCCTTGTTTTAGCCCCTTAATGCCAAGCGCCAGACAGGGTAACAACAAGTACCATCTTTAACGTCTTTTGGTATGACGCGGCAGGGGATCGAAACCCGGACCTTTCGCTCTCCGGGCGGACGCTCTACCACTAGACCACGGAGGCGGTCAGAGTTATACAACTGGTGATGGGGTGGCTCTAATGGCAGATGCTTGTTCCTGGCTTGATGACGATAGACCATCTCTCAAATCTGTGGTCATTGCATCCTGTAGACAGCGTCCCATGGGTACCTGCTTCAAGACAGATTTAAATTACCGGGCAAAAGTGTATACTTGAAAACTGGATGTGACCAAAAAATTACAAACGTTATCAAAACGACACTAGGGTGAAAACAGTTTGCAATTTGCAGAACAATTCTGATACCCGCGTGAAATACTTCACCTTCGAATAACAATTTCTTGTTTGCTTCTTTTTTTAGCCACCTAGTGTATACTTTCTTTTGCGCGGCAGTGTAATTACCGTAATAATGAATTATGGGCACAGGGTAATATAAGTATAATATAAACTATGATATATACCCGTATCAACTACATCGACTAAACATTTCTTATTTGTTGCATCATGGGTATATTCTTCCCTTTGACGGGGAGTTTATTTGCCGGTCGCCCCATTACAATGATATATTGCTGATATTGCATAAACCACTGTTCGTTCTCTCAGTTGCATATATCGAACCTCGGGCAACGCCAGCTGAGCTGAACAACGATCATAATACAAGCAACGTTCCTAAAACCGTTGATCTGGTAAAAACTACCTCCGTTGTTAGTGCACGACTAATAGGCAACGTGGTGAAAGGGACTTGAGTTTTTTTATGTTTGTCCTGAATGAATGAATTATTCACCTTTGTGCTCGCCCAAAAAACTCAAACCCATATAACAGAAAATCACTACAGATAAGCGCGCTTATTAACATCTATCGCAAACCTCAATGCGTGTTCAGCTAATGACCCACGTGACACGCGGAAGGATATGCTTAAACAGCGGAAACACTTCACGACTTATTCTGCCGCGGATCTATGTCAAACGCTCGTGTTTGATCTGAATGCAAATACAAGTTAAGAAGTTCAAAAGTCTAGAAAATATCCCTTTAATGACAGAAAAATATCATTCAGCGTAGTATTTTTTTTATTTGGCGTCATGCCACTTGGGGTCGACCATTTAACCTTGCATTTCTAGTTCGCCTCCATTAACTACTTGTTGTCTCCTTCATAATGGCCATTATGACTGGTGGCGCGCGGAACTCACAGTAGCATTCAGTCGGTGTCTCCCTCAACAATGGCTCTCAGACAATCAGAGTGTTGTTGTGTGGGCGATGATCGGCGCATATTGCACGATATACCCCTCTTCGGGCTAAAGGCTAAACGATTGGGCTGATGATAAGGATATATGCGATCCAGGGCTGTATCTAAACCACAGGTCAAACTTTGACACATCTCCGTGAGTCAGGGGATGTTTTCCTGTAAACCAGAGGTCGGAAACCGATATCCGGATTTTCTACCCATTGAATAACATTAAGATGCACGAAGTCATGCGTTCATAAATTGTGACGACGCTCTTTCTGTCGAATTGCGTCTGGAATATCGAATGCCGATTCGGGGCTCATATTAACTATAAGACCCGTGAAGATCCAGAGTTGAATAGGTCTTCAGCAACCCATGCTTGCCCTATGAGTCGACTATGCTACTAAGGCGACTAATGGGATTGGGTGGTCAGGCTCGCTGACTTGGTTGATGCATGTCATCGTATCCCAATTGCATGGATCGATGCTTATGATGTCAAACACTTGATAGCCTGGTCCAGACTTGATTATTTACAGAAAACCGTCATATAGCTGGAATATTGCTAAACAACAAACAAACACATGTTAACTATATATTAACTATGGCCTGTTTATGTATAAACAAATATTATGATGTCATTTTCACAAATTGTAGAAAAAAAACCGCAATCGTTACCAAAGTAAATCCCAAAGTCACAATTACAAAGTACCAACTGTAAGATCCCTCAATATATTCATCATGTCTTATGCATTCCATATATGGTTTAGAACCTCACTCGAAGTACACTATGGCGAAACAAATAATGACCGGAAATGCCTGTAGGCTATCAACTAAATCCAAAGAAATATTAGTGTCCCAGCGATAATCTCCTTAGCGGTTTTAAGCGTGATTAGGCTGTAACTTTTATTACAGGGATTAATTGACCATTGTTAAGGGGGGCGCCAAGCAGAACGCGGGGTCACAGGTATGTCACAGGCTATTACTGGACCCTCACTAAAAGTTCTCAAACATGCAGGTGTTCTAAGACGAGATTACGAACTTTCTAATACATTGATCAACGACCCCGTAAAACCTTGGATAAATGCGACTGGATAATCGGATGTAGGTATATATATTTAGGCATTACTTAAATCGTTTTTGAAAAGTCTGTAAGTGTTTGCTCAAATACGCTTTTATTTCTTGGAAAAGGGTTAATCATACGCCGGTTCATGCTAGTGTTATGAATTCGGAGATTATTTGTCGAATGTTGGTATTATCAAGTCGTGTAAGAAATTCGCGATAATCAGCTTTTAACAGGCACACTAAAAATACCTTTGTATATCAACACCCGACATATAGCAACGTCAAAATGACCTTGAACCTGTTCGTTACAGGAGATATCGGTTATCAATTAAGTTTCTAGACATTGTCATTAAATTCTTTTGGCGGATTATTCGTCATGTAGATGATATGCATCCTTCGTTTTTTTCTGCATATTCTACTTCGTGAATATTACAAAAGTAACTATGACAATATAATTTATAGGCGGAAACACGTGTGACGTCGTCTTACGTAAAAGAAATTACAACGTTTTCGCTGTTATTAGTATGTCATTCGTGTTATCCGTTTTATCGTCATATTCTACCTCGTGAATATTATATAAGTAATAATGATGAAATAATTTCAATGAGGAAACACGTGTGACATCGTCTTACGTAAGAGAAATTGAAACGTTTTCCCGTACACCATGACCTTGGGGTATAGATAAACGTTTAAGGAAGATAACAGATAAACGCCATCAATTGCAATTAACAAGCAGTTGCCGATTTTGACATCCACACAATAGTTAAAATATGTCCCAAATGAACCAATTACAATCACATAGAACCATATACATTTTACACAACGTATGAATTGTTTTTATTTCACGCGTGATATCGTTGAAATATTGAGCTGTAATTGAAATTCACTAATGTTTTCCAATGTTAAATCTCCCTCATGCATGCATTTGTTACTGTTAATCCTCCACCTACTATATATATTCTAGACCATATTCTATATTCAGCCCTGCTTAACAGTAAAATAAAGCAAATGTTATCCATAAATTGTGTCAACTGTTTTCAAAGAGCTTTTTTCAAAGTAATATACAGTTAAAACAAACTCAAAATTGAAAAAAACAAACCTTTCCTGACATTGTCTGTGCCCTTTAGACAAGTGATGGTCACTTTTACTCACCATTAATGAAAAGTATATAATATCTAAACACTTTGAAAGGAAACGGAAATAGGTGCGACTATTTTAAGCCCCCACAATGAATCAAAGTGTTACACTGTTATCAAACAAATGGTTTAAGTACACAGAAGTGTAATTAAAATCATCTTAATTAATTATTACAAAATTTGACAGTCACAAAATTTCACAGTTGTTTTTGACTTTGAGTATAATGTAATGTATCCATTTTATATTAAAGATTATATTGTTGTATGTACATGGTCTTTAAATTAAGGGCGTGGTCAGTTTCCCAAATGGTAGAACCGCGAAGGTTTTAGTGAGCTGTAAGGCATGTGCCTTAAAGCTTAAAAGGTAATTTCGTGCACGGAAATGTCATGAAGAAGTATTACTGGGCTTAGATACTGTCATCCAATCCAAGTCTAGTATGGGTCCGATGCGTACACGGAGGGAAGCGTGAGCATGGCGGGTCTGAACTTTGTTCATGAAAGTAACCTTGCTGAAATTTAAACTGTTGTAAGTATATGAGTTGTGATAGACGTATGGTAGTCTTAGCGTAAGACTGCTTTGTGAAGCGATGCCCGGCTAATATGATTGCCCCTTCTTTATACTGATGGGCCCGGTTTCATAAAGCGATCTTAGTGCTAAGACGATAGTTTTCTCCGACATAATCACATCGTCAACTGTTTATCATTTATGACTGTTTATCATTAAAATATCTATTATTATTTTGCATTTATAGATATGGATGCATACATTAATTTCCCTCTAAGGAATTCCCTGTATAATCGATGACGTCATTGGGAAACCCCTTATTTTACCTCCGTCACGAAAGAGCTCATTGTCGCAGCTACGATTTGTGTCTTTGTGATAACGTTGCGATGGGTTTAATACAGCTTTAAGAACAGCTCTTCTGGCAGTCGTAATCTTTGTCGATAATCGCTAAGATTTGTCTTAGCTAAGACAGCTTCGTAAAATGGCCACCTGAGCCTTACGACTGTTGTGAGTCTATGGTAACCTGTGGAGGCTACGCTGGTTTTAGGGCGACGAAATCTTTATAAAACGGGTCAAGGGACCCGTTCTACAAGGTGATCTTAGAACAACGATTGTCGCAAGTCTATGCTAAGGTATGGGAGTTACGGTCGTCTTAGCGCTGAGATCACTTTGTGGAATGAGCCCATGTTGTCTACGGTGCGATTTGTATTGCGATACAAAACGAACACGTAAGTCATTTTTACTATGAACGTGTAACTCCTCAACCAGTGTTGTACCGTGCGGTTGTCGTAGTTTGGGAGGCATTTAGACAAATATGCCAGTGTGGATGATCACGGCTTATTTCTTCAGTCAGACCTACCCTAGTGGTTAAAGCGTTGGCTCTCACGCCGAAGGCCCGGACTTAAGTCCCAGTGGGTACAGTGTGTGAGGCCCATTTCTGGCTTTCGACGCCGTGACATTGCGAAATATTGCTTAAAGCGACGTAAAGATACGATCACCCTCTCGTACTCAGACATACGTTATATTAATAGTTTCACCGAAGTGGTAAACGTCTGAGACCTGCATCAGTTCGGGCTTTCCTCCCACATCAAGCTGATATAACTGAAATACTGTTAAAAGCGGCGTTAAATCCAACTCACTCACTATATAAATAGTTTAGGGTATAGATGATAGTTTCTACTGGAATACGGACTCAAACAGAAAAACATCCATCCTGACGTCTGTTTGCGCTTTCCTCCCACATTAGACTGTTGTGCCGTGATGTAACCGAAATATTGCTCAAAGCGGCGTTAATCCACTCACTCCATCGGCTGAGAGAAGGTATTTCCGATTAGTTTACAATTCATTTGGAATTAAATCCACGCATTTGCTTCTTATTCATTATAAAAACATATATGTTTCCTATTTGTAATAAAACATATTCTTGCTGGCTTCGTTACACCAACATATCTTTTAAAGTATATGGCCTCCACCCCTTCAACACAGGTGAAAAGAGAAACCTTTAAACACAGGTGAAAAGTCAAAACATTTATCATCCGGATTAACAAAGTGTAGCTGTATCTAGTACCTGTAACTGTAAACGCCATGGCATATCAAACCATTCTGGTTAAACTGGCAAATGTGTTAAACACATATACGCATAAGCTCCATCAGAAGCAGGTTACTGATGCAGACCTTCCTCTGCAGCACTGTTGTAATGTATGGGATGACATCGTCTTCTTCGAATAAAGAAGCTTCGCTTGTGATCAATAGGTTTGGAATAAAATATATTTGTCTTCAAAATAATTAATTGATATGATTCTAGGGTATGTTTCTTGCTTATGTTTATATAGGGATATTTGTGAACATCTCTTCTTTGTGTAAAATAGACCGTCTTCGTGGTCTAGTGGTAGAGCGTCCGCCCGGAGAACGGAAGGTCGCGGGTCCAATCTCCGGCCGCGTCATACCAAAAGACGTTAAAAGGTGGTACTTGTTGTGACCCTGTCTGGCGCTCGGCATAAAGCGGCTAAAACAAGGACTGGTCGGCTCGGAGTTAATATACTGTGTCTGAGTGGGGTATACATATTAAACTGCGGCATGGTATCTCAGTGGGCTGGCATTAGTACAATTAGTACAAGCAGCCACACACACACACACACACACACACACACACACACACACACACACACACACACACACACACACACACACACAATATCATTGCACATGGTTGTCCTGGTAGTATAAGTGTTTATCATTTTCACACAGCGTCTAACATTAACGTGTATACTCACATCACCGTTATCTCTCTTAGATAAACACGGGTCATACTATTTATAATAACGGGCCGTACCATTTACACCAATGGGGATAAAAAATAGTTCCCATTGCGCCTACAAATATTTCTGTAGGCAGAATGGGATGTAGGCACATTGGGACTGTAGGCAGAATGGGATGTCCGCAGGGGCGTTTTCCTCGATGAATTAAAGCGCAACTGAAAGTTCTGATTCAACCCTGCTCCATTGATGAAATACTTGCTTGCATCTCAATCATTCTCACTCTTCATCTCACTGTTATGTTTTTTCTTCAAAGTTAAACATGAATGGTGATTTGAATTTTAAAAAAATATCACAATTTGTCGTAATAAAAATTTCTAATTCATGAAGCACCAATAACAACGAAGAAATCTGAACCTCCAAACATATTGTGTAGCGAGTGAATTACGTAATGTATTTCCCTGGAGAAATATCTACCCCCCAACCCCAACCCCCTTCTCATCTGTGTCGTCATTAAGAAGCATCCCTCATTGATCGCGGGTCTCCGGCTGTAGTCGTATCTGCTGTGATGTTGGATGCCATGGCCGACATTATTGAACCTGTGGAGTGCATAACGATCTTATCAGACAGGTTTCATGAATTCGAGTTAATGATTATAGTCGACCATAAAATGAAAACAGTGACTAAGCAGCTGGATTGTCCCTGTTCCGATAAAAGAGTTTGTGTTCGAATATTATTCTTTACATCGTGTGAAGACGATGATGGTGTTGTCCGCTGTGATGTATCTGGAATATGCGGCGTAAAACAATACTCACTCGTTCATGTAAGTGAGTTGGCGAGAGTGAATGAGTGTGTATTGGGTAAGCTTGTTTGTTTTGAGTAATGAATTGAGAAGGTAGAGGGGTGAGGGAAATAGGTCGGCCTGGAGCAGGCAAACCAATTATAGTGAGGTAGTGAGTATGATTTCAAGCGGCTTTTAGCAAAATTAATATCACGGGGGACATCAGAAATGTACTCATGTGGGGAATCGAATGCTTTAACCACGATCCAACCACGACTAGATCGTCCAAACCAATTTCCATAGATAAATAACCATATATTTTAAAGCCCCACCAATGAAATAAAAAAACAACACCAGAGAATATCCAATCTCTATTATCTACCGCAACATTTTCAATTGGGATTAAAAGACAAAAAATGGTGAGAATTGTATGAATGGGCCACCCATGAACAGTGATGACACCAGGTGTTCGAGAAAGGCGCAGCATGTAGCATCCATCGATAAAAGGGTAAGCTGACTAAGCATGTCCTACACCACCGCAGCACCACTCACAGTTTCAACATTAAAGTTTGTTGTCTGGCGCTGCATGTGTTTCGTCGCCGGTCTTGTAAATGCACACTCGCTGAACCTTTCCGATATTAATACGTTTTTCACACCTTGTAGGCCAAGTGTGTCCCATGTCCACCCCAGCGGGCGTGCAGGTGGATTACAGGGCTGCCCAACCATGCGACTGATCTGTCATAAACCACTGACGCAGGAGGAAGTGTATATTGCCCGAGACCTATCTGAACGGCACCGACATGCCGTGCATATACCTATATCATCATCGTCTACTCATAAACGATAGCAGAGGAGTCATAAAAATACTATGAACGCCACAAGACATAGAGCCAACGTCGTAAAGGTCACGGCCTTCGGTTATATATCGAGTAGTACATATCTGTTGTTGATACCAATCTTGCTGAGGTGATCTCGTCTTATCAGTCGCTGCGTGAAGACATCGTTATACGAAACAATGACTGTGCAGTTTTGTGTTGGTAGCGATATGATCAAGTGAGGTGAATATTGTGTTATTTAGCAGTGTCATTGTAAACACTGATACTGATCGAAAAAGAGTATGGTATACTTTCTTGTCAATAGGCTGAAAATTTTAATCGTTTGTTTGTTTGTTTGTTGTTTAACACTCAGCAATATTCCAGCTATATGACGGCGGTCTGTAATTAATCGAATCTGGACGAGACAATCCTGTGATTGACATCAGGAGCATCGATCCACGCAGTTGGGATACGATGACATGCATCAACCAAGTCAGTGAGCCTAACCTCCCGTTAGTCACCTCTTACGACAAGCATAGACGCCTGTTACGGCAAGCATGGGTTGCTGAAGATTTATTCTACCCCGAATCTTCAAGGGTCCAGCCTGTACTTAATCGAGTCTTGACCAGACAATCCAGTGAGTGACATTGTGCACAACAATCCACGCTGTCGGGGTACGGTGGTCACCTGACTGGCCAGTCCACACCTTCAAAGGTTTATTCTGACGTCAAGGCCCATACTGCATAATTTTTATAAGACATGGAACATATAATTCCAGATAACCCGATCTTAACCAAGAATATGAGTTACAAATATGTAAAATATGACATTCGTTTTCAACAATACTGCAGCAGCGAGACAATCGTCGTCGTCTCCACGTGTATGTTAGACCAACATCTAGTCCCTGAAATAAAATATTTTACAGTTGTTAAATTATCTTACTGAAGTATAATAGTAAGTGAGTATGGTTTTACGCCACTTTTAGCAATATTCCAGCAATATCACGGCGGGGGGCACCAGAAATGGGCTTCACACATTGTACCCATGTCGGGATTCGAACCCGGGTCTTCGACGTGACGAGCGAACGCTTTAACCACTAGGCTACCCGACCGCCCCTGAAGTATAATAAAAAAGGAGCCCAGAGACATTATTCCCGAAACTGCAGAGATCTAGACTTGCCAACTATTATAGACTTTCATGGGATCTATTGACTATATTTATATTTATCTAGGTTTGTCATCGTTTTGATTTGAAGAACGGGCCATCCATATTCACCTTTAACTTAGTACAGCAGGTCTGCTAGCTGAAATGCCTGCAGGTCTGTGTTTGAAGAGGTGGGGGCGAAATGGGGTTAACGTCGCGTTCAAGATTATTGGACTTATACAGCGACATTCTGGCTGCTTGTATCGCAGTTGTACATGGATATACCACGCGGACACGGTATTCTGACTCTGAGCCAGGCAGGATAACAAGAAGTGCCATCTTTTAACATCTTTTGGCATTATGCGTCCGAGGATCGAACCACCGACCTCTCCGGGCAGACACTCTATCCACTACACCACGGAGTCGGTTTTTGTTCGAAGAAAGACATCGATAACCAAATGTTAACCAAATGAATTGGTTCAATACCGCGTTACTATATGCTGCTTCACAAATCCATGTTTGGATCTGCCACAGGCAAACCCGCCTTGAGATGTATGTAGCACAGACGATGTCCGCGTTGTTAATTCAACACAGAAATATTATCACTCAAACGTTTGAACGCCTATTCCAATGAGTTGTACAGAGCATATATTGCGATCTCGTTTCATTCCGTGAAAAGCCGAACGGCGCCTTGTAAGTTACGGAAAGATACGAGTGGTGACGAATGTTTCTCGATAGCATAATGCCGGAACACATACAGAGACGTGGATTTTTTCCCTTACTCTTGACGATTGTGGAAAATATCAATTTGAGGCATCATGACATTTAATGATCGTGAAGTATTTTCCACTGTGATAATCGTTACTACAAGCAAAATCAGCAATAACCGACGTCCTGACCACAACAAGTGAAAACATTGGACCATTAGTGCCTGCCTGTACTTCTTCTATGTTACGGAAAGAAACGATTGATGACGAATGAAATTAAATTGTCCCGGAATGACACGAGTAGTCACGAATATTTACGAATTAACAAAACGCGCTCTCGCGACCAACTGAATGACATTCTGGTAGGTTACGGAAAGATACGAGTGGTGACGTATGAAGTTGATTTGTCCCGGAATCACTCGAGTTGTCACGAAAAGATACGAATACCCGAAACGCACTCTCGCGACCTACTCGTCGTATTCATGACATTCTGGTGTAGGTTACGGAAAGATGGGGACGAAAGTCAAATGCGTTCAGGGGACGGCAGAGACTAGTAGAAGTTGTTGGTTCATTCCGGTTCGTCGCTCTGGTTGACGTGACAGAAAACATGATATGAAATATTCGTTTTTGACAACACATGCGGAGCGTGGGGATGACAAGTGAGCGTTATTGTACGGTTTGAATTGTTCCTTGTCACGCGGAGCAGACGACATTGCCGCCATACCTCAATGAAACAAATGGAGAGAGTGACACAGCGAACTAGTTTTAACTTCAAACGACAATGCGGATATTCCTTGCACTTCCTGTCAAAATAGGCCTCAACAGTTTAATGTTTGGGGGAAGCGGTTTTTTTGTTAAAAAATAATATTAATTACAATAGAAACCCGTTTATCAATTCCGATTGCTGACCCGTGAAGATCCGGGTGGAGAACAGGTCTTCAGCAACCCATATACATGTAGCTGGAATACCGCCACACTCAGCAATATTTCAATCCAGTGATCGATATTGTGAGCAATGGTTCATGCAATCAACCAAGTCAACGATCCTGAACAAGGAACCTATTCTAAAACAATCCCCACGTGGGCTGCAGGTAAATAATCCAATTGAGTTTTGAACACATTTAATTAGCAAAACAGCTTTGTTTCTATTTTATGCGCTCGTTTGTATGTTCTATCTGACTTAATGTTGTAAAAAGTCCCTAAATGTGAAAGAGTTGTAACGAGAAAAGATGTATTTGCCAGTCACGCTGACCGTCACTAAAAGAACAAATTCCAGCATTTAACTACGGCAATTCTATTAAGGAAAAAAGGTCGTATCATACTCTGTCCTTTGCCATATGTATGAATAATGCAAACACAATTTGCTGATGGATCCCAGTGGCCGTGTTTTGAAGTCATGTTGGCCGATTGTCTGAAATTAGTTGTCCTCTTAAAGCTGCAATGCAGTGTACACTGAAACACCGTTCTTCAGCAAGCACGACCCAGCTTTCTTTACAAAATGAGGGATGAATGCAAAGAATTAATTCGGGATATAATCTACAATTTTGAGCCAATAATTAGTAAAATAATTGTTATTTTTGTAGAAGGATTCGAGTTATATGTTTCTTATACGTTTACAAAATGAGTTTGTAGTTTAACGCCGCACTGGCAATACCCTAGCTGTTAGACCGAGGCATGTAAATAATCATGTCAGGGCCAGACAAACTTGTGATTGATATTATGAATTTTGTCACGTAATAACAGAGCCTGACCACCCGATCCATTCATCTTGCCTGTGCACCGTGAAGATCCGGGGTAGAATAGGTCTTCAGCAACCCATGCTTGTCGTTAGAGGCGACTAACGGGAACGGGTGGTCAGGTTCAGTGACAAGTTTGATGCATGCCATCGTATCCCAGTTGCGTAGATCGATGCTCATGATGTCAACCATGGGATGGTCTGGTTCAGTAAAAACTCATTTGTTCACTCATTTCTCGAACGGGCTAGTCACACTACCTCAGACAGGACAAGACTTCTGAAACGTGGTGGACATTCCCTGTCAAATTACGTCGTGTTTCAGCTGGTCCACATGAAGCCCTGATAACCCAATCTACACTGGGGGTCCAGACCTCCTCCGTGGTCTAGTGGATAGTGTGTCTGCCCGGACAGCAGAAGATCCGCGTCATACGTTAAAAGATGGTACTTGTTGTTACCCTGTCTGGCGCTCGGCATTAAGAGGATAAAACAAGGACTGGTCGGTATTCTGTGTCTGAGTGGTTATGATGTTAAACTGCGGCATGGTATCTCTATGGTCTAATGGTAGAGCGTCCGCCCGGAGAGCGGAAGGTCTGGGGTTCGATCCCCGGCTGCGTCATACCAAAAGACGTTAAGACGTTAAAACATGGTACTTGGCATGGTACTGGCGCTCGGCGTTAAGGGGCTAAAATAAGGACTGGTCGGCTCGGAGTCAGTATAATGTGCGTGAGTGGTTATCCATGTTAAACTGGGGCAAACTGGGGCAAGCTGGGGCATGGTATTTCAGTGGGCTAGCACTATAAAACCAGCATGCGCAAGTTCATGCACGCCGCTATATATAAGTGCAATAATCTTGAACGCGACGTTTAACCCAATTCCACCACCCAAGGGGCTGAACAGGGGTTGGTATGGTATTTATTTCAATCAATATTCCATCACATACTTCTGAATAGGAATACAAAAGTGCATTTCATCCCAGCAAATGCCAACTGTACATTTGTTTAATTTCGTTTACTTGCTATGAAAGTGTTCCGAGGAATAAATGGACGAGTACCACGCCAGCAATTACACATCCCCTTTCACTGTTTCATGACATCTACCACGCATTATCACCACGCGACCCTCAATAGTGACACTTCGCTTCACTTTCAAGAAGACACACTTCAAAATCAAACCTGTCCAAATGCTTATCGTCTGACTCAGCGCTGGTTCCGTGAGTGTAGATAGTAACAGAAGGACAAGTTTCTTTAATTGCCACTAGGGTGCGCCACCCACCTTGGATGACCAAATACTTCTTTCTGTCTACCTATTTACTCTGGGATGTATTTCAAGCAAGACTTGGGCGCACTGTCTACCCTTGAAACCAGAGCTTCTGAATTCAGGTGTGACTAATTACTGTGCTCGTGAGTGGCGTTTCGTCTCCGCGTTGTTTGTACGAGTCTTTTCCCGCCATTGGTAGTTGTGTCGTCTGCCCGTGGAACACTGTCGAGGGTACGACGGAGATTGGGGTATATCGCACCGCTGTGGAACATTCCTCTCCAAATGTCAAGTCTCTTTATATTTAGAGTTTATGATGACAAAATAATATAACTACCAGATGAAATATTTGGCAGGTCGAAAGACATTTCGCGGTGGGTTGTCAATATTTTTTTTCGTTTACGTATTTGGTACATTTTCATCTTGATTATACGGATTGCGGTAGGATTTAAAATTTTAAACCGGCTGGGCTAATGTTTGCACATTTCTCCATAAATGTCAGACTGTAAATTTTCATCATCCTGCTAAAATACGCATGATCTAGACGTATCTCGCTGCTGTTAGTGTCTCGGTCAATATTTCCTCACAATGCGTTACTTTACATTACCATTTGAAATGCATATATGCTGACAAAGCTGAAAAGCATAGCAATATTTCATGAACACAAATCTAGAGCGTAGTGATGCGTAGTTTAACGTACACCAAGCTATCTGTCAGCTCTATTTCTTATCAAAGTTCAGAGAAGTACTGGGGCGGTGGTGTAGTCTAGTGGTGAAAGCGTTCGCACATCAAGCCGACGACCCGGGTTCGATTCCCCACGTGGGTACTATGTCTGAAGCCCATTTCTGGCGTCCCCCGCCTTGATGTTGCTGGAATAGAGCTTAAAGCGGCGTAAAACCATACTCACTCACTCAGATATGCTCTCACTCACACAGAGATGTACTCCTGGTCATAATATTGTCCCCCAACACCGTCACTACCATCATCCTAATTACCATTAACATCCCCACCACCATCACTATCAAGATCATCATCATACTCCTTATCATCATAAGCACCACCACCACCACCGTCATCATCATCATCATCATCATCATCATCATGATCTTCCACCAACCTCACCATCATTAACATATCACAAAACCATCACCTTACTGATTTCTTCATCACGAGGTGGCATTTATACAATTGCAATATTTGCATAACTATCGTTACTGTATTGCAATATGATCACCTTTCCCATTTCCCATGAAGACCCCATGTTTGCCATAAAAGGCGACTATGCTTGTCGTAAGAGGCGACAAACAGGATCTGGTGGTCAGGTTCGCTGACTTGGTTGAAGCATTTCATCGACCCCAATTTTGTGGATCGATGCTCATGAAATCAATCACTGGATTGTCTGGTCCAGACTCGATTATTTACAGACCGCAGTCATATAGCTGGAATATTGCTGAGTGCGGCGCAAAACAACAAACCAACCAACCAACCCAATGTAGATTTTCTTGCACTAGGAAGGCGTGTGATAGCCCACCGATATTTACCAATTCGGATTTAGCGATCATTGGACTGGTCAGCTGAGGCGATATGACGTCATATTGCTATATCGTTGAGAATAACAAAATGATCGGTCATGACGTCATGTATTGACATATCGTCAGCTAAACAATGTGTTACCTTTGATGTACTTTCTCTAAAGACTTGAAATGTCAAACATATTTTGGCTTAAAATGATAATGAGGAATACGTAGAATTACCATTCAAAACCGGATTTTCGGATAATCTGTAGCTTGTTGATTATTCGATAATTAACCGACACGATGACAAACTACAGCATGTCCGACATATCTCGGCTTCAGAATCTTTGGGGAGGTAACTCTGAGTATTCGTACAGATCAATTTATGCACATATTCTGAATTAATACCCATCTTTTCGTTGAAAACGCGTCATTGTACAACGTTGCACGTGGTCTGATGTTTATACTATTAATCACTGGTTTGCCGGGCCCAGACTCGATTATGCCATAACTGATTTTTTGCTTTGCAGAGTTGCGTCCCTTTTGCACGCAAGGAAACTATGATTGTGGGTTCGAATCCCGGTTTTCCCCGATTATGTTTCTAGGTTTGACAGCACCATACCCGTGCTCATTGGTTTCACGGAAGTGGTAAACGTCTGAGACCTGCATCACTTCGGGCGGCGTTAAACCCAACTCACTCACTCATTCATAATTGATTTCCCCCAAATAAGATAGAAATAATACAAAAGTCATTGGCTAATTCAACACGCACAAACGACACCAAAATATAAATGTCATCCCCGCATATAACATATAGTTGTTCGCAAAAACCACAGGGTATGGCTTTTTAAAGATGTTGTGTTTCACACAATCAGTTAACGTAAGTGGACAGGACAGTTTGTCCACATCCGTTCTGCGATCGCACGAAACAATAAAGTCTTCTCCTCCTCATTTAGAAGCGTAACTGTCTCCTTGCATAGGTGTTATACAAGACACCTTCCTAAATCAGCACCTCGTGTGTCAGGTGTTATCTAAGCCACTCCCCGTGTCTCAAATGTGTGATCGACCAACCATTGTGCATTTTCAGAAAGGCGGGCTGGGGTGTGACAAAGCGATCGTTTCCAACCCTCTCTCTTTCCCTGAATACCCTGACCTCTCAGGTATTACGTTAGAGGGATGGATTCGGGCTGCTAGTTTCAATTGACTTTTGTTACAGGTATAATTTGCTACCGAGACCGTAAACCTGACGGGAGTCTTTCCTATTATGAAAGCAATGCAAGAATCAAATTATCCACCTTTTGTGCTGAAGTCATGAAGAGGAGAGCTTCTGTATGAGAACATGTTTTGTACTCAACCAGTGTATTGACGTAGACTTGGGTTTACAGCGTACATAAAATAGTTACCAGTGTGTCTAAGTTACAGCACCGTGATTCCACCCCCATTCATTACAGCACACAACAGAAATACATACAGGCTCAAGTAAAGTTAAGCTTCATGTACATTCATTACGCTCGGTTGGCGTGTTGCAGGGTGCTTTGTTTGACGCAAGGTCTTCCTATGTGGTAGCCTAATGTTAAAAATAGAATGCTCCAACATCTTCATGGGCGGATACAGGGTTTGTGTGTGTGTGTGTGTGTGTGTGTGTGTGTGTGTGTGTGTGTGTGTGTGTGTGTGTGCGTGCGTGCGGGGGTGTACACCCCCCTTTTTTATTTTGAAAAAACTCTTTATTTCTGTATAAATTAGCATCAAAGACAATAAATAGATCTTCATTGTGCACCCCCCTTTTCAAAAAAGCTGTATCCGCCCATGATCTTACATGCATCGTTTATGTTTCATTCCTTTTGCGCTTAGTGATTATGCGTGGTAAGAGCAGTCTTCCTGGAATATTATATCTGTGATTGACACATAGTCAATGAGTGTCAACCACGTTTTGCGATATTAATTCCTTATTAAACACCGTGCATGTAAAATGGCATTAGTGGGGGAGTGAATATTGCTTTACATTATAATGAGTGAGTGAGCATTGTTTAACGCCTCTTTTAACAGTATTCCAGTTATATCACGGCGTGTATTAGTGGGAGGAAAGTGATGTAGGTCTCAGACGTTTACCACTTCGGTGAAACCCACGAACACTGGTATGGTGCTGACAAACCTAGAAACATAATCATAGGTTTCTGGCGTGCTGAAGGGAAGCAACTCTGCACAAGGAATTGCGGCGCCTTAGACGAATGAATATTTTCTGACACAATGACATTATTCGGTGAGTGAATATAGCTATATATTTTATAATGCATAAGGCGCCGCAATTCTTTAACTTGGCATAAGCGAATGACTCACATGACATTATTCAGTGAGTGAATATAGTTATATATTTTAAAATGCACAAGGCGCCGCAATACTTTAACATGGCATAAGCGAATGACTCACATGACATTAGTGAATTGGCGAACATTGATAATCGCTGTAAATGACGATAGCTTCGAGAGTAAAACAGTTATACATCTTATTAAAGGGGATACATTATGAAACATATTTCAATAACATTATGCTTTTAATGGATACATGATATATAACTAATGAATACACGTCTGTGGTCTGATATGATTGAGAGGTTTATATATTTAATAAATTCCCGGGCAAAAGAAAAAATACACTTGAATATACCTGCTTTACTGTGCTCATTACTGTGTACTGTGAAATTGCGACGCCATGTTCCTTGAGACGTCATATGCACGTCACCTGTTGTACAGATACGGATACGCACTGATGTAGGTAAGGAACATCGCTTATATTACATCACGATCAAATAACAATTTCTTGTTTGTTGCATTTTTAGCCACCGTTAAACATGGTGTATACTTTCTTTTACTCGTCAGTATTGTTCAGTCCTAGTTTATGGACATTTCCCGAGGGATGTGTACAGCAACCCCGTTAATCCAGACTGTACCGTTTTAATGACATCGTTCAGATTATACAATTTTGGATCAACGAAACATGGGTATAGCGAATTGCCTTTTTGAAAACCATGAAGACAGTTTCAAAGTCGGGCCTTGAGGACTAAGGGGGATTCACTGTATAAAATATTCACATAACTAAGGTATGAGTGTATTGAGAACGCAACCTTGAGCGCCAGAAGGATTCTACATTCTATTCTTACTGACAGGAAATTATAATTTCATATTTAAAACATTTTTTTCAGATAATAGATGGGCGCATTTAAATGTAATTTTCTTAAGATTACAGTATTATTGCAACTATTAGTTTCAAGAGTTACAATTTTGAGCTGTTACCGTCGATGACGAGAAATCGGCGCCAGCGTTAATATAGGCTTCGGAAGGGCGTCGCACTGAGGAAACTATATATTAAACACTTATCGACAAAACAATCCTTATGCTTGTGTACACCAGAATGTTTAATAAGCCACTTAAACCCAGGGAGGAATGACGAATTGTACAATAACCCGTTTGTAATGATCGAACTTTCTGTCTGGAATTTAAAGGTACATTCTTCTTGAGCTGGCTTGTTTTTAAAGGTTTTCTTCATATATTATTATCACGTGAGTGATAGCAAAACTACTACTACTACTACTACTACTACTACTACTACTACTACTACTACTACTACTACTACTACTGCTGCTGCTGCTGCTGCTGCTACTGCTACTACTACTACTACTACTAGAATAGTTCTTCAGCAACCCATACTTGTCGTAATAGGCGACATGTTTGTCGTAAGAGGCGACTAACGGGATCGGGTGGTCAGGCTCGCTGACGTGCTTGATGCATGTCATCGCATCCCAATTGCGTGGATCGATGCTTATGATGTCAATCACTGGGTTGTCTGGTCCGGACTCGATTCTAAACGGACCGCCGTCATATTGCGGCGCTAAACAACAAACAAACAAACTACAATTACTACTACTACTACTTCTACTACTTCTACTACTACTACTACTACTATTAGTACTACTACTACTACCGCTGCTACTACTACTACTACTACTACTACTACTACTACTACTACTGCTACTACTTCTACTACTATCACTGCAACTGCTACATCTACAACTACTACTTCTACTACTACTACTGCTACTACTGTCACCACCCACTACTACTACATCTACTACTGCTGTTGCTACTACTACTGCTGCTGCTACTACTACTACTACTACTACTACTACAACTGCTGCTGCTGCTGCTACTACTACTGCTACTACTACTACTCTACTACTACTACTACTACTCTACTACTTATACTACTACTCTTCTACTACTTATACTACTACTACCACTCTACTACTACTTCTACTACTACTACTCTACCACTACTTCTACTACTACTACTACTCTACTACTACTTATTCTACTACTACTGGGGCGGTCGGGTAGCCTAGTGGTTACTACTACTACTACTACTACTCCTACTACTGCTTCTACTACTACTTCTACTTCTACTACTACTACTTCTACTACTACTCTTCTACTACTACTACTTCTACTACCAATTTACTACTACTACTCTACTACTTCTCTACTACTACTACTGCTACTGCTGCTACTACTACTACTACTACTCTACTACTACTTCTACTGCTACTACTCTACTACTACTTCTACTACTACTATTACTGCTACTCTACCACCACCACCACCACTACTAATACTAATACTAATACTACAGATACTAAACGTAGCTGCACATGAAACATGTTGGACATTCCCTGTTCATTTACGTCGTGTGTTCCACCAGGCCCACTTGCAGCAATCCCATCGACACGGGAATTCCTCCGTCATACAGTGGTAGGGCGTCTGCCTGGAGAGCAGAAGATCCCTGACTGCAACATACCAAAAGACGTTAAAAGATGGCACTTGTTGCTACCCTGCCTGACATTTAGGGGACAAAACAAGGACTGGTCGGAGTCAGTATACTGTGCCTGAATAGCGTATCCATATCAAACTGCGGCATGGTATCTCAGTGGGCTAGCACTATAAAACCGACCTTACTCTGGACTAGTGCTTAATAGGCAGACACACACCAGTCTTATTGCTATGTTAACCTATATTTGACAAATAACCTTGATGTGTTTTGGGCATCTGTGTGTTCCCACAACGTGTCCGCAACAAAGAAACAACGCCCCCTTCCTCCCTCACTCACTCGGGTTTTTAATTTAGGGGCGGTCGGGTAGCCTAGTGGTTAAAGCGTTAGCTCGTCACGCCGAAGACCCGGGTTCGATTCCCGATATGGGTACAATGTGTGAAGCCCATTTCTGGCGTCCCCCGCCGTGATATTGCTGGAATATTGCTAAAAGCGGCGTAAAACCATACTCACTCACTCACTCGGTTTTTGAACTTTCGTACACAGTTCTAGCATATGACCCAAAGTGAGATGGGCGCGCTGGTTCGAATCATGAAACCACACTGGTTGATTTACAACACAAGTCTCCTGGGAATAATTCTGCCCTAAATGAAAAGTGTTTTCAATGTGACGTAACAGTAACAGTTATACGTGTGTGCAGGCATATAAAATGAAGCCCGCAATTTCGTGACTCCAGAGTTGACCTTCCCATCATAATGTCCGCACATCAATTTTCATGGAAGCATCGTCAAATATGGAACCATTATTAATGACTCCAAACATTCGTCTCCACAGGATGGCGCATCGACCAGTCGGATATCCTCGCGGGCATCGTTTGAATAATCGTAATAGGCCAACAGTGAAATCATCCATACAATGATTAAATCACCTTCTGAAGTTTTGTTCGAAAATGTAAAGCTTATGGACATTTGGGAGATGCTTGAGTTCAGATAATTCTTACGATTGTGAATACTGCTGAGATTGGGTGAAATGTGCAAAAAAACTACTGTAAATCTTTCACATTCTTCACATTTATATCGTACATAATTTTGCAGTATTATTTGTTTAAGTTTGAAAGTTTTCAGTTCAGATTGATATTGGAGAGGGGCCGTGAATAAAAGTTTCTTGAAGATTCTACTCTCTGTATTAGAACGTAGAATGAACTGTATGTGTAGATCGTAGTGTTTTAATGTTGCTCGAGGTGAGGTGAGTTGAGTTGAGTTGAGTTGAATTGAGTTGAGGTGAGGTGAGGTGACTACACACGACCATCTACACCTACTTCATATCACACTAAACACAGCCGTCTACATCTTCCTCATATCATGCTACACACAACCATCTACACATACTTCATATCATGCTACACACAACCATCTACACCTACTTCATATCATGCTACACATAACCATCTACACCTACGGTTGTGTGTAGTGTGATATGAAGTAGGTGTAGATGATTGTGTGCAGTGTGACACCACACCACACCACATCACACCCCATCACACCACACCACACCACACCACTGCACACCACACCCCACCCCACCCCACCCCAACACACCACACAAAAAAACCATGCCATGCCATGCCACGCCACGCCACGCCACACAGACACCACGCCACATATCAACACACAGGCACCACGCCATACAACACCACACCACATCTCAGGTCACCACACCACACTCCCACCCTAAGCACACCACATGCCAGCTCACCACACCATACCCCCACCACACTCTCACCCCATCACACCCCACGCCACCACATCCGAGCTCCGGTGGTGTGGTGTGGTGTGGTGTGGTGTGGTGTGGTGTGGTGTGATGTAATGTGATGTGGTGTGGTGTGATGTAATGTGATGTGGTGTGGTGTGGTGTGATGTGGTGTGGTGGGATGTGGTGTGGTGTGGTGTGGTGTGGTGGGTGTGTGGTGGAATGTGGTGTGGTGAGCTCGGATATGTTGTGGTGTGTTGTGTTGTGTTGTGGTGTTGTGTGATGTAATGTGATGTGGTGTGGTGTGGTGTGGTGTGGTGTGATGTGGTGTGATGTGGTGTGGTGTGGTGTGATGTGGTGTGGTGTGGTGTGGTGGGATGTGGTGTGGTGGGGGTGTGGTGTGGTGTGGTGTGGTGTGATGTGATGTGGTGTGGTGGGATGTGGTGTGGTGGGTGTGTGGTATGGTGTGGTGTGGTGGTGTGGTGTGGTGTGGTGTGGTGTGGTGAGCTGGGAAATGTTATGGTGTGTTGTGTTGTGTTGTGTTGTGGTGTGGTGGGATGTGGTGTGGAATGGTGTGGTGTGATGGGATGTGGTGTTGTGTTGTGTTGTGTGGTGTGGTGTGGTGTGGTGTGGTGTGGTGTGGTGGCATGTGTTGTGTTGTGTGTTGTGGTGTGTTGTGTTGCGTTGTGGTGGGATGTGGTGTGGTGTGGTGTGGTGTGGTGTGGTGGCATGTGGTGTGGTGTGATGTGATGTGGTGTGGTGTGGTGTGGTGTGGTGTCATGTGGTGTGGTGTGGTGTGGTGTGGTGTGGTGTGGTGTAGTTGGGTGTGGTGTGGTATGGTGTGGTGTGATATGATGTGGTGTGGTGAGCTGGGTGTGGTGTGGTTTGGTTTGGTGTGATGTGGTGTGGTGTGCTTGGAGGTGGTGTGGTGTGGTGTGGTGGTGGTGTGGTGGTGGTGTGGTGGTGGTGTGGTGTGATGTGGTGAGCTTGGAGGTGGTGTTGTGTGGTGTGGTGTGGTGTTGTGTTGTGTGGGTTTTGGTGTGGTGTGGTGTGGTGGCATGTGGTGTGGTGTGGTGTGGTGTGGTGTGGTGTGGTGTGGTGTGGTGTGGTGTGGTGTGGTGTGGTGTGGTGTAGTTGGGTGTGGTGTAGTTGGGTGTGGTGTGGTATGGTGTGGTGTGATGTGATGTGGTGTGGTGAGCTGGGTGTGGTGTGGTTTGGTTTGGTGTGATGTGGTGTGGTGTGCTTGGAGGTGGTGTGGTGTGGTGTGGTGTGGTGGGGGCGTGGTGTGGTGTGGAGGGATGTGGTGAGCTTGGAGGTGATGTGGTGTGGCGTGGTGTGGTATGGTGTGGTGTGGTGTGGTGTGGTGTGGTGTGGTGTGGTGTGGTGTGGGTTTTGGTGTGGTGTGGTGTGGTGTGGTGTGGTGTGGTTGGGTGTGGTGTGGTATGCTAAGATCCCTTTGAGAAACAGTATTTCAGTTCTATCAGGGAGTGTGAGCTTTTTACGAAAGGAAAGCCCAGAGTGCATGCATGTCTTAGATATTGAGCACGTTTGTGGGCCCGCGAGCACGTGAGTATGGTCCTGGCGAACCTAGAAAACATCTGGGATTCGAACCTGCAATCATAGCTTTCAGGCACGCCTAGAATGGACCGAAAAATGTACTCCCAATAAATTAGATATGATAGGTATGTGACGTCACACACGTGAGTGACCCAACGAACCCGCCCCTCCTCCTCCCACAAGCAGCCCTTAATGCCCTCTCACTTTCAAACCTGAAACTAGGGAAATCATGTTTTGCTAAACTTTAAAGACCTTTTTTTGGTTTGGTGTGGTGTGATGTGGTGTGGTGTGCTTGGAGGTGGTGTGGTGTGGTGTGGTGTGGTGGGGGTGTGGTGTGGTGTGGTGTGATGTGGTGAGCTTGGAGGTGGTGTGGTGTGGTGTGGTGTGGTGTGGTGTTGTGTTGTGTGGGTTTTGGTGTGGTGTGGTGTGGTGGCATGTGGTGTGGTATGGTGTGGTTTGGTGTGGTGTGGTGTGGTGTGGTGTAGTTGGGTGTGGTGTAGTTGGGTGTGGTGTGGTATGGTATGGTGTGGTGTGATGTGATGTGGTGTGGTGAGCTGGGTGTGGTGTGGTTTGGTTTGGTGTGATGTGGTGTGGTGTGCTTGGAGGTGGTGTGGTGTGGTGTGGTGTGGTGGGGGCGTGGTGTGGTGTGGTGGGATGTGGTGAGCTTGGAGGTGATGTGGTGTGGTGTGGTGTGGTGTGGTGTGGTGTGGTGTGGTATGGGTTTTGGTGTGGTGTGGTGGCATGTGGTGTGGTGTGGTGTGGTGTGGTGTGGTGTGGTGTGGTTGGGTGTGGTGGCATGTGGTGTGGTGTGGTGTGGTGTGGTTGGGTGTGGTGTGGTATGGTGTGGTGTGGTGTGATGTGGTGTGGTGAGCTGGGTGTGGTGTGGTTTGGTTTGGTGTGATGTGGTGTTGTGAGCTTGGTGGTTGTGTCTGTGTGGTGTGGTGTGGTGGGGGTGTGGTGGGATGTGGTGTGCTTGGAGGTGGTGTGGTGTGGTGTGGTGTGGTGTGGTGGCATGTGGTGTGGTGTGGTGTGGTATGGTGTGGTGCAGTATAACCAGGTAGCAGCTTATGTATTATATACTGTTTCATATACTGACACAGAGACAATAGAATACAATAGAATAAAATGTACAAGTGGTCCTCTTGTAGTAGGGTTCACGAATAATGAAGTTTGCACATTTCAACAGCATGTTATACATACAGGTTGTTGAAGTCTAGCTTGGTGGAACGTGTATGATGATACTTGTACACACGAATTTGTTCGTACAGGCAACACAAGATAGCCACAAAAACATTTAGTACTGGAAGAGTTATGTCCCTTGAAATGTCAATTTTCACGTATCATGACAATGACTCGGTGTTATTGCAAAGTCGTGGACAGTTTGTTTACCCAGTGCCATGATTGGGGTTGATACCGGCGTGAGTTAAACAGTGGTGGTATAATGTTATTATATACCGGAAGCGACATGTCGGTCAGTAATAACAAATAAACGCCTCTTTGCATTTTATCATGATGCTTTGCTTTGCATTGCCATGCCCTATGACTTCAAATAGTATAGTGAGTGAGTGAGTTGGGCTTAGCGCCGCTTTTAACAGTATTCCAGTTATATCGAGGCGTGTCAGCTTAACGTGGGAGGAAATCCCGAAGTAATGCTGGTATCAGACGTTTACCACTTTGGTGAAACCCATGAGCACGGGTATGGTGCTGACAAACCTAGAAACATAATCGGGGCGAACTGGGATTCGAACCCACAATCATAGGTTTCTGGTGTGCCTAAGGGAGACAACTCTGCACAGCGAATCACGGCGCCTTAGACGACCGGGCCACCCGTGCCCCAACATAGTATAGAGTGTTTGTGTTTGCCTGTAGACCAGATAGTACATGCAAAAAAGTTCATGACTGAATGAATATTGTTTTGCAATAGTCAACAATATTTCTGTATTACAGCTATTTTACGACTGTATGTCAGCAGTCGAATAGGAAGTTGGAAAACGGCCTTAGACCTGTATGTTGTTACAATTTCTCGAGTTTCCTTATTTCGAAACTGATCTTGCATGTATTATAGTGATTGAGTGAGTTGAATTTAACGCCGCTTTTAACTGTATTACAGTTATATCGCGGCCTGTCAGCTTAATGTGGAGGAAAGACCGAAGTGATGCAGGTCTCGGACGTTTACGACTTCGGTGAAACCTACGAGCACGTGTATTTTGCTGACAAACCTAGAAACATAATCGGGGCGAACCGGGATTCGAACCCACAATCATAGGTTTCTGGCGTGCCCAAGGGACGCAATTCTGCATAGCGAATCGCGGCGCCTTTGACGACTGGGCCACCATTGCCCCCGGCATGTATTATAGACGATGATCGTAAGTCGTATACACAGACTTGGAACAGTCGTCGTGGTACGATGATCGTAAGTCGTATACATAGCCATGGGAAAGCCAAAGTGCTAAGATCCCTTTGAGAATCACAGTCCAGATAAGTTTAAACGCCCTATAACAGTATTTCAGTTCTATCAGGGAGTGTGAGCTTGTTACGAAAGGAAAGCCCAGAGTGCATGCATGTCTTAGATATTGAGCACGTTTGTGGGCCCGCGAGCACGTGAGTATGGTCCTGGCGAACCTAGAAAACATCTGGGATTCGAACCTGCAATCATAGCTTTCAGGCACGCCTAGAATGGACCGAAAATGTACTCCCAATAAATTAGATATGATAGGTATGTGACGTCACACACGTGAGTGATCCAACGACCCCGCCCCCTCCTCCTCCCACAAGCAGCCCTTAATGCCCTCTCACTTTCAAACCTGAAACTAGGGAGATCATGTTTTGCTAAACTTTAAAGACCTTTTTTTAGGATGTTACCATTTCAGGATACAGGAGCAGGATTACAGTACGTTCAGCTCGGGCGGCGTGTAATGTACAGGGAAATTGCAAGTTTTTGAAAAATGTCGTTAATTTAACTCACCTTATGAACATATCCGTGTTATGACATTTTGATCCCAGACTTTAAAAATTCCTGCTTTGATGATTGTTGTTCCTAAATAACTGAAATGTTAAGACCATGTGCGAACGAACTATTAAATGTGTACTTATTTTTCTGTTTCAGCGCGTCTATTCCCTCTGGGGATTGTCCCAGTATGGCCAGGTAATGTGAAATAGGGATTAAAATCGCGATCAAGATTAATGCGACCAGTCCTTCTTCTATCCGCTTTATGACGAACGCCAGACAGGGTAATGTTCATCAAGTACCAACGTCTTTTGGTATGACGAGGCAGGGGCTCGAACAATGATCTTTCCGCACTCCGGGCAGACAATAAATCCACTAGACCATTGAGGCAGTCGATCCTCCAGTACCAGTGCTTGCCATAATTTTTGTTTGTTTATTTGTTGTTTAACACCGCACTCAGCAGTATGGCAGCTATACGACGGCGGTCTATAAATAATCTTTATATAGCTGGAATACTGCTGACTGCGGCGATAAACAACATTCACTCACTTAATTCATACCACGATGAAACAAGCGTCCCCAAAATAGGCGACATTGGGTTGACTAGAAAGTGCTGAGACTCACGTTGAAGGAACTGCGTCAAAGTGAAATATTTTGTTGTGTACATTACATGATGTCATCGAGGCATGCATATTCAGGAAACACTGAATCGATTGAGCAAACTGTTTGGCTGTGAGAAGGCCGTAAGATAAGCAGGGGGCTGTGTGGCCTTTGAATTTGATGAACGTTCAATGATCAAGTACGGGCAGCAAAGGGCTGAACAGATATGAGTACAACACTTGGGTAGGACGTTTGTTTGTCTGTTGTTTAACGCCGCACTCAGCAATATTCCAGCTATATGATGGCGGTCTGTAAATAATCGAGTCTGGACTAGACAATCCACTGATTGACATCATGAGCATCGATCTACGCAAATGGGATACGATGACATGCATCAACAAAGTCAGCGAGCCTGACCACTCGATCCCGTTAGTCGCCTCTTACGACAAGCATAGTCGCCTTAAAATTACGGCAAGCATGGGTTGCTGAAGACCTATTCCACTCAGATCTTCACGGGTAGGGACGTACTACCGGACGTAAAGAAGTAAGCGTGGCGGGGATAGACTTGAAGACGAACCTCGTCAATCAGCAATCTACAATTGTACTTCAATGTAAACTAATTAATAGTTGGAATAAAGTTTCCTGTTCCATTCTGATAATGGAAATCCCACAAATTACTAAAATCTAATACCATATGTCATATTTAATATATTTTATATATCAAATCGATAACCCTGTAAATTACCAGTTGGTGTTTAATGTTTGGTGACTGACGTAAAAATAACACTTTCCATATCACTACAGAAACAAGCTTTCTACTTTTGTGTCGTTATTGCCGCAACTCAACTCACATGACCTAAGGCTATAATCGGCGCCTTTGTCCTGCGCTGAGCGCTACATCCTGTTTAATCCATGGGAAATTGCGCGACTGCTGTTTCAGATAGCTTAAAAATCTATCGTGTTTTATCATTGTCAACAAGAAACACACTTATCTTCAGGTCGTTAAAGTGGGAACAGATATATTTTCTAGCTTGATTCAACTAGTTCCTATGTCATCGCGGAAAGGATGGGTCACGTCATTTAAAAATGTTCCTTTTGACGGTTTTTGTAAGATTTTTGTAAAAAAGTTGGACAGATGAGCCATTGTTGCGTTGTGGGACCTGTCTTCTATTCTCTTAAAAACGTCCCAAAGCCAAAGACCACGAACAAGGCCATTCTTACGCCATTGTTATGACCAAAACCAAGAATTCACCAAGGGCAGATAATCGAAAGGTAAATGTTCAATGCAAACCGCAAGGAATTTAAATAGAACACGTTTTTCCATACATATGAGATTTACCTTGAAACTTACTGCGAAATGTACTCACTTTTGAGACGCTACAGCATGAACAACGATCTACGTCGTCGGTGTAGGATGGGACACAATCAGCCAGGAAAGAATAAGTAACCCACGAAGCCTTATTTTGGTAAGTAATTGAGTACAGGGTTTGACGCTGCTTTTAAATAGCGATATTCCAGATATTCCAATGTCGAGGAACTCGAACATTCCACTGCACACATTGTAGCCACGTGTGGCATCAAACCAGCCTTGCTGAAGTCTGTTCTTATAAACACCATGTGAAACTAGGATGCACGTGCTATTTATTGTACGGGTTGCTTTGTCTGTTTGTTTGTTGTTTAACGGCGAACTCAACAATATTCCAGCTATGACGGCGGGCTGTAAATAATCGAGTCTGGACCAGACAATCCAGTGATTAATATCATAAACATCGATCCACGCAGTTTGAATCGATGACATGCATCAACCAAGTCAGCGAGCCTGACCACCCGATCCCGTTAGTCGCCTCTTACGACAAGCATAGTCGCCTTTTACGGCAAGTATGGGTTGCTGAAGACTTATTCCACCTAGGATCCTCACGGGCCTTGTACCGGTAGATAAAGGGGTAGACAGTTCTGACAGTATACATTAAACGGCATTGGTTGTCTTCC
Source organism: Haliotis cracherodii (assembly GCF_022045235.1). Taxonomy (NCBI): domain Eukaryota; kingdom Metazoa; phylum Mollusca; class Gastropoda; order Lepetellida; family Haliotidae; genus Haliotis; species Haliotis cracherodii. Next base: position 18,673,652 of record NW_027266271.1, read on the forward strand.
GGCTGTTTATACACCGCTCTTAGGAATATTTCAGCAATATCACGACACATGACCCTAGCAATTAGATCCACACATTATACCCATGTGGGGAATCGAACCGGGACCTTGGCGTGTCTTGCGAACACTTTAACCACCAGGCCACGCACGTCCCCTGACTTTGAGAGCATATATTTCATTGTTATTACTTTTAGTTTGAGAAACCAATTTTTAAGTGCTGTAGTTTCTCAAAAAATAAATATGTCGTTTTTTCAATGTTCAGCAAGCAGCTCAAATCCATAGCACAGGTGGACTCAAATAGATCGTCTTGAGCCCTAACTTTGCCCTTTAATACTCCATGTATGTCTTTTGGTTGTGTAATGAAGCACATCATTCCAGAAATATGACCATGGTCTGTAAATAATCGAGTCTGGAGTAACGGATTAGTGTGCACTCGAGTTTTCATTCTCAGCTCCCTGAGAAGTACACAACCCATGCTGCCAGTGAGGTGCTAGAATGTTAACAGTCACCATCTCATCCTACTGGGTACCCATTCACTGCATGGTGAACAGAGGCATATTTTGAACAAAGTTACATGCCCAAGAAGACATCACATGTGCTACATGTGCTTCAGTGTGGGACAGGATAAGAGACAAGAAGCTCTCAGGAGTCAAGCTCCAAATCACCCATCCATGGACTCTCCATGAGCAAAGTTGTGTGCCTGTGCCTGTACACAGAACCTGTGAAGATCCAGGGTAGAATAGGTCTTCAGCAACCCATGCTTGCCGTAAAAGGCGACTATGCTTGTCGTAAGAGGCGACTAACGGGATCGGGTGGTCAGGCTCACTGACTTTGTTGATGCATGTCATTGATCCCAATTGCGTGGATCAATGCTCATAATATTAATCATTGGACTGTCTGGTCCAGACTCGATTATTTACAGACCACCGTCATATAGCTGGAATATTGATGAGTGCGGCGTTAAACAACCAACCAAACAAACAAACAACCAGGACCTGTGCCACCATATTATAATAGTAAATCATAAAAGAAACAATCAACAAGGCAAGACTTGTAAACTCTTCAAATACATTTTTTTCCCATTGTAAGTTGATACAATAACAACTTGAAACAAGGCAGTGATGAAAACACAACAATATCATCTTGGATGATGCACTACAATAGTCTACAGTCTACAACAATGTTTTTCCTGTGATCTACATTTACAATGGGCAAGTCCTGCATACAAAATCAAGGCCAGATACTAGACAACACCGGTCCATTCATACAAAGGGAGTCTTGACTTTTTAGAAAAAACAATGAAATGTGAATTAAACTCCCCTTATTTGGACTCTTCCAGCCCTGTCTGAACAAAGTGAAATGCACAAGAAAAATTCTGTCACTAATTTTTCTCTTTTAAAGACAATTTGTCTGTCAGATAAGTTCTGATCTATAAGATCAATACCATATAATGATCATATAATACATACTAAACACTTTCAAATTCAAACAAGATATTAACATGACATACTTTGATAGCACTGTGTTTATCTTTAAAAAGGATACTTCACACTAATCCAAAATAGGCATAACCATTCAAAAATAACTCTTTGGGTAAATTTTGCAATTCAATATCAATTTCTCAAAGCATTAGTCTAAAAGGAATTGTACAAAGGGAGATAACTCTTAACGATTACTTCCCTTTAGGTGAGATTGTTGCTGTGGTATTTGATGGCTGTATGTTCTACCTTTTCTGTATGTAGGTGAGTGAGATAGGTATAACACTGCTTTCAACAGTATTTCAGTTGTATTACACTGTATCAGCTCCACGAGGGATGAAGGGCAGAGATGCAGGATGCAAATGTAACCACAATGACAAACAAACCATCCTACACCGATTGCTTTTAGCAATATTCCAGCAACATCACGGCGGGGGACACCTGAAAAGGGCTTCACACATAATACCCATGTCAGGAATCAAACCCGGGTCTTTGGCATGACGAGCGAACGCTCTAACCACAAGGCTACCCTACCGCCCGGCTTGGCTACAGGTCAAAACTCTTTGGACTACAGGGTCACTTTGCACACTTGGCATAATAATCATGCATGATAATATATATACCTTAAGTATGTGAACTTAATCGGACTGGTAGTTTGAAATTTGAATCTACAGAACATAAATACCTCACTTCTACAAATGAGTTAATTACTGTCACTGGTCATAATCAAACTGGGATTTTTATCTGAGATTATATTTAAGCCTTTCTTGCTACACTGGATGTGTGCTACTTTTCAGTGAGGAGACAATTTTAAATTTGCCAATATAAAAAACAAACAAAGAAGTTTACATGGACAATTGATTGATCAGTTCAAAATCAAGTAAAATTATTTTTCTCTTTCTTTTTCTGGAATTTCCCAAAGTCACCAAAGTAGAAAATGTCTTGCAATATTCCTGCATCCCTCCATTTTGTTCCAAAATATATATGAAATAGAGTTTTTCCATTTAAATTAAGTTACCATTTTCCTAATTTATGTACAAGAAAACAGTTTAAAAAAAAACACATTAAAAAAACATTACTTTAATAACATGTACACATTATTAGTGCATTAGGGTAAATTATCAGGAATATCAGTAAATTAAAGTAACAGAGATCCTTAAGTTAGGCATCACCCATACCATTACCATCCTACATGCTGCTTTACATGGATAAACTCTACACTTTGACAACACTTATTTCATATATGTTTGGTTCTGATACTGAAAAACACATGAGTATCACAACTGGGCTTGTCAGCACTCTCCTGGCTCAGGACACCCTTCCCCATTCTGGTTGTGGGACATTCTCCCATCCAGGGGGGAAAATCATTAGAGTTACCTCCCTTTGCTTAATAGGCATTGCTATTTGAAGACAGAAATGCTATGTAGCCACGAGGCCTTAATCATCAAGAAAACAGTCACAAGACACGAAAGCATTTAAACAGCACAGTATTGTTACTCTACGATGTAAAGTAAGGAGTGATGGAAGAAAGGCGTTTTACAACAAATTGAAAATGGCCGTCTAAACCATGACAGGATGACTAATATTGTAGATAAGACAGACTAGTTTTACTTATATTCTACAAAAAATAATTCTAAGGCAATGACTTTTGGACAGTTATTATCAGACAATGATTGCCTCTATTTTTCCATTAAAAGTTTCAAAAGAGTACTCTGTAGGTCATAGGGAATAATTTCTCAAGCCTGTAAGAGAAACTACTACAGCCTTCATGTCAAGATGTTTACTATTGCTAAGCATGAGAACCAATTTGAACAAGAATTAAAAAGAACTTCACAATATTAACTTCAAACATGTTTGAATAATGTGTTCTTTTGGATACACAAGTAAAGAGAATAAGTATCGGAGCTCAAAGAATTCCACTTACAGTTTCCTATGAAATCTTGGCACAAGCATGTAGCCCTGCGCTCACAGAGAGGCGACTGTTTCATCAATGTCACTGTATCAGTGTTACGTTAATAGCTAGATGAATGTTCAAGATTTATGCAACAAAAACATTTTACTTGTAAACTACTCATAACATTCTGGTACAGCTACAGAATACCGGATACACATCCTGTTTGTTGATGCAACTAATATAGCAGCATTTGACAGACTATTTTTAAAATATGTCTATGACATTTAATTGTGATAGCATTTGTTTCAAGTCGTTGTGTAGGGGCAAACCCACAAACCCCATATTATTTTAGCAAGGCCGACCCAAAAAGCATCTAAAAACTTAGAAACCATTACTGAGGAAGGACCTCAAGCACTTACCTATCATGCCTATGACTAAAGGTATCCAATATGCTGTATTCTAGCCAATATTTCTTGGTCAGAAGGCAGACACTTAATACAACCTAGCCGCATCAAAGAGGAGGAACTATTTGTCTCACAAAAGGATATTTTAGTCAAAGGTTGTTATTTTTTCCATCTTACCTGTGTTAAAACATTCTATCTTACTGTCATACTTTGATATAGTGAGTGAGTAGGCTGGATTTTACATCATTGATAGAGACATATGTATTACATTACATAATTAGGCAATATTATAACCTCATAGGCATGATAGGGGTAAGTTCATCGGAGGAAGGATACAATGAAACCCTTGTAGTCTGGACACCTCACATTCCAACCACCTTGTTGGGAAACTCTCTCTCAGTATAATATAAACAACACAACATTAGTCTGTATCAAATATTCGTTGATTTGGACATTTGTTGGTCTGAAAGATTCACTAGGACAGGGATGTGTCCAGAATAACAGGGTGTCATTGTAAGGCAGACACTTCTCCAAAACCGAGTGTCAACATTATCAAGTTAATCACCACCTGTGGAATTCTATTACCTTGGTTACTGGAAGATTTGCAGAATCAAACGCAAAGTATGTGAAATTTCATGAATGTGCCATTTTCAAATATTGACAGTTCCTGGCCTTAATAAGACATATTGCCACACAAAATGACCTGATTTGATATTTGATATCTGTATCAGATGCTAGATCTGACCTCGTTCAGACCTGATGTGCTACTTAATCACAGTACAAGCTAATGTGTCTGACAATCACTATGTAAACCATTCTAGTCTTTCTCCCATCACTCACACATGCAAATTGCACATTACACAAAGACCTAGTCCCACAAGGAACCCTATGTCATATAATCCGGTGGCTTTATGTTTTTCCCTGCCTGGATACGAGTCACCCTATCCCAGACAAAAGGCAACTGGTGACGAGCCTCCTGCTTCACTCCTGTCTTCTTGGGAGTTTCTGACACAACCTCCTTGTCCGGTCGTTTGCCACTATCGTCTGTTGACAAAGGAGTATCTGGCTTCTCCTCCTTACCACTAGATTGAGCACAAGGACCTTTTTCCTTTGAATTAGCACCAGAAGATTGGTCCAGCTTTGGAACTTTGGACTCTGACTCTGGGTTTTCGCAAGATTCTTTTCTCTTGCGATGACTTCCAAATTTTTTATGTCTGTAAAAATTGGCTTGCGGGTCATCACCTTCTGCAGGTGATGCCAAAGGTCCTCCATCTTGGGTGCTTTCTATCGAAAGCGACCTTGACTCGGATGATGAACACCTTTCTCCTGAAAAACCAGAATCTTTATCGTCTTCCACATGGAGATACATCACCTCCCTAGCTTTGGAATCAACACAGTTTGAATCATTATTTTTATCATTGCTAGCCTGGTCCTGCTTGGGCCTATCTACACCAGTGTTAGAGTCATGAGGACAGGAAGCCTGAGAAGTGGTGGTAGATGTGGGGTGAGTGTAGTCTGACTGAGACGGCTTGTCACTACTGCTATCAGGACTAGCACTAACAGTAATTTGATCAGCTGGTAAGCGTTGTACCTCTAGATTTGGGTTGGGAACAGGTTCCGAGAGGAATTTGTGAAACTCAGGGATAGATTTACCAACACCAGAATCTATGAATTGAGTGTGACCTTCTGGAGAGGTAGGATTTGAAATACTGCTTGAGTGAGGCTTCTTGGCTTGGGGAGGCTGTCCATCTGAACACATTTCTTTAAAATGAACTGACTTGACATGTTCCTCAAGGGCTAACACAGAGAACTGACAACCACAAAACCTGCACAATCCTGTTCTTCCAAGATGCTTGTCGTTCTGTTCTAGTCCAGAGGGAGAGTCACCAAGGTGACTTTCAGGACCAATGAAGGGTCCTGGCGGTCTAGCCTGGTTGTGCTGACGACAGTGGCGCTTGTATGAGCCAAAGTCATTGAGCTGAAATGTTTGATTACACTGCTGACACTGAAGATACTTTGTATCCTCACAGTCATCCCGAAGTGAACTCTTCGGGCGACCATCACTGGCACGCCTGTATGCCCTGGCTTTGCTATTGTTCCAATCCTGCTGGGTCTGTTGACTTGGGGAGACACCCCTTGGATCCAATGGAGACAAGCTCTCCTTCTTGCCTCTGTAAAAGTCAGAACCTGGGGTTGAAACAGCTTCTCTTTCAGGTGGAGCTGAACTTCGTCCAGTAGGGATCAAGGGCTCTCCTTGATGATCTTGTGGGTTTAACATATAAGGACTCTGCAGTGCTGATTTAGTTGCTGAGATTGTTTGGACAATTGTATGTTCGGCTCTTGGCTCAAACCCATGTTGATTTCTGAAGTGTTTCCGAAATCCATATGGACTGCCGTAGGTTTGCCGACAAAGTCGACAAATGAGGTACAGGATATCATTTGGAGGATGGTTTCCAATGATACTTTGGATGGGTTCATGCCTGGATACGCTGCCTTTCCTCTGAGATAGGTCCCCTTTTTCTGATCCTTGTGGAGATGCTAGAGGTTGGGGCGATTCCCTGAGCTGATGAGTAGAAGTCTGAGACAGATACGTTACTGACGTTGAGGTTTTAGGTGATAACTTTTCCTGAGTTATTGAAGGGTATGTAGCTTGACCTTGAGCATGAGAAATGGTAACCTGATTTGCTGGTCTGACAGGTGAAAGGGCTGACATTGTAGAAGGAGTCGTCGAGAATGTTGGTGCTGGAATAGGATGAAGTTGAGGTCTGTGCCCACCGGGTGACATCATCATACCTGACACTATCGTTGGTGCCATGATCGCATTGCCAGGGTTTTCACCACCTCCTCTGTCAAATGGCATCATGTCTTTCCGCGGGTAGCCACAATGGGCCTGCTGGAAGAGCTTGTCTACACTGCTCTCCAGATGCTGCAGGTGGTGGTTACCTCGTCCACTGTAGTCTACTTGACCGTGGACAATACCACCACCTTCTCTATGTCCAACATCTCTAGGCACACTTGCAGGATTGGAAGGCTTTTTTGATAAATCAAGGGGCTGATCATTATCCATTAAATCTGGTCCCGGTTGAGCAATAGGAACACTCTCTGGTATTTTTACTGTGAGATCAAGTACTGGTGCTTGAGGCGAGGCATACCTCTCCCCTCTGCCAGGATGTGGAAGGGAGACATGTGGTTTGGGGGCATGCACGACATCCTGCCTACTTCCAATACTGGCAACTGGAGGCTGGCCATGCCTACCTGGCTGTGGAGCATTATCAGCATTTCGTGGGAAATCTTTGCAAGAATATGGGCTTCCTTCGTTGTGATGATACATGTCTTGCCTTGCATGAGAGCTGCCTCTGTCTTGTCTTCTATCAGACTTGGCCATATCTGGATTATAAGCATCACCAACCATTTGTACTCCATGACTTAGAGTGGCAGGATATGGCAAGGGTTTAATAGGCTGAACTGGATACTGAATCATATTTGCCATGTGAACAGCAGTTGTGTTGGGAAATTTGCTTGGGGATGTTGCTTGCAACCTTGCCATGTCTTGCTTTACTATCATACCTTGACTGTGGGGAGACTGAACTGGCACTTGGAGGTGATTCTGATAGAAAGAAGGTTCGGCCTGTGACATAGGCATATTCATCATTGGGGATGCACTGTTAGGTGATGGCTTGCTTTGTTTCGTCGACTTTTCTCCATACTGGAAAAACGTTCGGCAACTAAGACACCTACAGTTTTTACTGGGCATATGAGAGAAGGAGGATGCATCATTCTCTGAAGCTAGCACACCATCAGCCCTCATCAGAGGAGGAGGAAAAGCCCTTGGTGGCATGTACATAGGGTGTCCACGCAACATGTACATCTGAGCCTTTGGTAGCATCCCTTGACGAGGGATCGCACCATTTAGGTATGGAGCTAAAGCTCTTGGGTTGAAACGAGCCATCATTGCTTCATTTTGCTTTGCCATTGACGCATATTTACTAACAGAGTATCCAGAAGGGTCATACTGCTTGGGGTCCTTCACCTTATCCACAGGCATATGTTTTGAGTGAAGCCCATGGTAACCGTCTGGTGGAGGTTTCTGAGACCAGTTTCTATGTGTTTCAGAATGTCCATCAGTATGAGTGCTGGAGCCTGCATCCGAATACCTAGAAGGGGATTTGCTAGCACCAGGCACAGGCGACCGATGCTGAAGACGTTCACTGTCCCGAGCATGCTCATGGGTATAGCCTTTCTTACCGTCACTATGAGTACCATGGTTCTCTGTCAATGCTTCATCGGAACTGCCTGGAGACAACAGTTTGCTTATCACTTCAGTTTGACTGATAACTCGGTCAACAATATCCTGCACACTAATAGTACCATCTAACCCAGCATTAGCAGAGGCACTAGTGACAGGCTTGCCTTGAGTTATTGAACCACTACCTGCATTTGTGGTTTCCTTAGGAACACTTATAGTATGAACTGGTTCGGGATTGGAAGTGGATATTTCTTCGTTGACAAAGCTCTTTTCCAGAACTCTTTCAATATGATCCATAAGACAAACCATATTGTTCTGCAAATTCTCCATTTCCGGACTTCTTTTCTTTTCCTTAACACTGGCAACAACAGATGTGTCCGAGCTTGTGGAGGATGGAGTTGACACTGTAGTGGTTGACTCAGTTGTAGCAGTACTCTGAGCAAGGGATTTCATGGAAACTTGACCTTTGTGGCTTACATCTGGGAGAGAAGTATGCATATCCTCGCCTAATGAATTATCTAACACTTTGTCTATCAAAGTCTGCAGTCTCACTGTGTTTTTAGGAAGATTGTCATCCCTCTTAAGAGACTCATACAAGCTTGGTCTAGTACAGGTCTGGCTCTTCTCACTGGTCAGAGGTTTGGACTCATGTTTGCAGCTGATGGCCAAGTCAACACTGGGTATCCGATTGGTCACTTCCTCTGTGGTGTCACTCTTGATCATATCGACAATACGATCCTTCATAAAACTGAACACAACATCTACTGGCTGGCTTCCCCCTTCTCGTGCCGCTGCCTGCGGTGGACTGGCTTTAGCTTTAGCTTCCTCAGAATCCTTTTTTGAGTCCTCCGCCTCCGACTCATCGGATTTAACTCCAAGGCACGACTCTATCAAAGAGTCAATAGCAGCCCGAACTGAATTGGTCTTCATGTCAGAATCTGTTGATGAATCTTGGCCTTCTTCTTCAATCTTACTTTCCTTTTCACTTGTATTGTCCTCCCCAATGCTTCCCAGGGCTCCTTGTTCGTCTCTTGTAGTTGCACTCATTAATGGATTTCCTTCCATAGAGGCGTTCTGTCCCATTCTTTGCTTCAGGTACTGAAAAGAGAAAGGTTTAGATGAGAAATAGCACTCCTAAAAGTTGTAGCCAGGATAACAAGTCAAATTAAAGATGTTACTTGCATAATTTTTATATTTTGGTATGATCTTGGAGAGTATAATTGAATAAATTACCAAACTGTGGAATTGATAATTGTTATTTTCTCTAGGTCTAGTGCATGCTTATCTGTCATGAGTCTTTTATACGTGTCCCATGACATGATACAAGTCTGGCTGGAACTTGAACCAGAACTCGCGTTACATGCAAAAACAGAAGCAGCTTCATCATCATCTTTTCCTGAATATTTTCCACCAGAAATATGCATCATTTATCACACTGACGCTACTGAGACGGGCAACAGGTGACCTCACCAATATTTATCTATATTCATCTTTGATCCCCGATGTTGTCAAATGCAGTAGAACAAAGTCCTGTGTCTGAAGCTACCCTATAATTTGTTTGTTTCTCAGCAATCATCCAGCTATATGATAGCGGTCTGTATACATATATATCTGAGTCTGGGCCAGACAATCCAGTGATTGACATCATGCGCATCAATCCACACAATTGAGATACGATGACATGCAGCAACCAAGTGAGCGAGCCTGACCACCCGATCTGGTTAGTTGCCTCCTACCACAAGCCTATTCATCTTTAGCCACCTTATAAACAACTTATTAGCCCTTCTTGTTTTGAAAAACAAATGCCAAATTTTGAAACAGAAAGTCACATGCCTGAATGGTTGGTTGGTTTGTTGTTTTATGCCGCACTTAGCAATATTCCAGCTATATGACGGCGGTTTGTAAGTAATCGAGGCTGGGCCAGACAATCCAGTGATTGATATCATGAGCCTTGTTCCACGCAATTGGGATCGATGACATGCATCAACCAAGTCAGTGAGCCTGACCACCCAATCCTGTTAGTCGCTTCTTACGACAAGCATAGTCACCTTTTACGGCAAGCATAGGTTGCTGAAGACCTAATCTACCCCGGATCTTCAAGGGTCACATGCCTTAAGGACAAAAGTCTTCTCGTAACTATATCATGGTTGGCTGCTCCCCCATTTTATTTTTCTGTAACATTCTTGTAACTCCCAAATATATGTTTTCCCATCTTCCTGAGTCAAGGGAGTTAACTGACTTAAAAGTCCAGTTTCCACCCTTGCCGAACTAGGCTGGTATTATGGAGTTCCATTTTGGCTGGACTAACGAGTCTATGCATTGTCCAATCAAAATCGCGCAACAAAATCAAAATCCGGTTCCTTTACTGTCATGCAGATTTCGGTTGATAGTAGGATTTGCAAAGCATGTGCACTGCTAGATCGTTGTCAACAGATATTTCTAAATCTTTACATGTTTTTAATGAAGGTGCTCATGTGATTTGATGCACTGCACAATATAAGACTCGTTTTATCACAAAATAGATCTTGACTATCGATCAGATGGTCTTGGCTGGGCGCCGCCATTTTGTTTAAAGCAAATGCAAGTAGTGGAATCTGATTGGTCCTTAGGAGAGGCAGAGAAGGGACATAACACTTTATAGCCACTGAGAGGCGCTATGATCGAGCCCAGGAATTCAAGCCTAGTTCGCCAAGTGTGGAAACTGGACTTTTAAGTCAGTTAACTCTCTTGCCTCAGGAAAATGATGTTTTCCATGACACACCCTCTATAATGAATATGACAACTCCCTAAATAATGTTCAAATGTACAACTTTTTATTCCTGGTGAACATTTGACTTGCCTTTGCAGGTGTTTGTGGCATGTCCCTGTATTCTTCACAATGTTAAAGGTTTGCAGTATTTGAATCAAGGGATTCCCTACTGTTTAAACCATGTTAACTTTTAATGTACGTGTTATGTCAAGCAATCCATTTTCATGATCAAATTTCAACACTGGAAGGAAACATTACTTTTATCTTGCTTTTTTAGTTTCCTTCCACCTCATAAAACATTTATGAGGTCATGGGAAATAAATAAAAGATAAAATAAAATAAATAAAAAATTAGATTCTAATGGCAGACAATGCAAATGACAAAAGGTCATTGGGACATAGATTCAAGTTAACAAAAAACACATCACTTTTTTCCAGGCAAGTTAACAATTCGACGAGGTTATGAGCATAAATATTAGTTTGAAACATAAACCATTACTGTCATCATGATCGCATTATATGACTGATGCAATGTATTGTAGATAAATGTAATCCATCATTGTTCCTTGGAACAAATAATCTTTCCTGTCTGAATTCTGAATACATGAAAGTTGTTGTCTTTGGGAATTTTATCCACCTATGTTTTCCAGTTAAAACATCAATCAAGGCCTATTTTTGGGGGGGTTGTTAACCAGCCTTAAACATTCACGCTGGTCTGTTAGCTTGAGATTTGGACAAGTAAATATCCAATTTTTGTAGTCCTCGTTAACTAGTAGGATTTGAAGGTTATTATTCTGAACCAGTTCTCAATGCTTCAGTTTTACTACAAATTGAAACTGAATAAAACTGGACTTGTGAAGATCCGGGGTAGAAAAGGTCTTCAGCAACCCATGCTTGTCGTAAAAAGTGACTATGCTTGTCTTAAGAGGCAACAAATGGAATCGGGTGGTCAGGCTCGCTGACTTGGTTGATGGTGTGGATTGATGCTCATTGTCAATCACTGGATTGTCTGGTCCAGGCTTGATTATTTACAGACTAACGAAATACAGCTGGAATATTGCTGAGTGTGGCATTAAACAAAAAACAAAACATTGTCTCCTGAAGCAGATTCTCAACTAGCTACAAACTTGGAGGACAAGTGGAATAAGGTTTAGATGAAACAAATTTCTAAGGCTCAAGATTATACTCGTTACTGTTTCAATACATACAATTATTAGAACAATGGGGGGGGGGGGGGGAGAAGGAAACATTATTCTCCAGGAAAAGCAAAAAGTCCAGATATACCTTTAACAGTTTTATTAATAAGACCTGAAGCCAAATTACATTTTTCGATCATTTCCTGGAACAATTGTAAATACAAATCCCCGCCCTCAGAGAACCACATAGTCAGTCTCATTTAGCATAAGAGTAAAACTTTACAGACTTATTCAAACTTTAAACATGTTAAACATTTAAACTTTCAAATTTAATGTTTGAAAACAAACAGGATGTTATGAAAGCAGTAGGACTGGGTGGGTAACTCAGGTACTTGGGTCAGATGAATCCTAAGGACCCGGGTACGCACAGGGCTACCCGGACCCATGGTTAGTCACGTGACATATTGTTTAATGACAATAAAAGTCAATGGTTATACTGCAAGTCACTATTGTTTGCATTGCTTTCTGACTATGCACCCATTCTTTCTGACCTTTAAGTCTGAATACTGATAATGCTTCAGTCAACTTCAGTGTATGCATGACTGGATCATTTTATACATTTATCTAAACAGTTTTTGCCTGGGCTCTGGTATAATAATTCCTAATCGGATGTTTGTATCAAAGTCTTTAGACCTACTGTGTGTACCTGGGTAGGGTTGGGTACTTGGGGGTTGGGAACCGGGATGGTAACGTTAGACTCGTCCCAGTCCTATATTGTGAGTGAGTTTGATTTTATGCCGCTTTAAGCAATATTCCAGCAATATCACGGTGGGGGAAACCATAAATGGGCTTCACACATTGTACCCATGTCGGGCATCGAACCCGGGTCTTCAGCGTGACGAGCGAATGCTTTAACCACTAGGCTACCCGACCGCCCCCAGTCCTATATAGTAGTAGTAGTATGTTGGCCTATGTACATAGCGTGCTCAGCATTGAAAGATTTGATTGGCTGGAAACAAACCAGTCTTTTTTATACAGCCTGAAGCAGGTTGTCTTGTCTGTATTGAAATCCATTCATTCTGTGAGCTATCATCCATAAACAATGGTCAGATTATTGGCTGCTTCCAAATGGGGTCATCGTCCTCACCTTAATACATCGAATGGCTGCTGTAGCAGGGAAGCTTCAGGACATGCATGGTCACTCTCTGTACATATAAGGTGATTCATTCTACAAAAGAAAAATAATTTCTTTAGTTCACATATACTGATAGTCTGTGTGACGAATCATAACAATAAAAGTGTGATTGTCATTTCTTTGGGGTTAGAAGTCTGTCAAAATGTATTGAATGCTGCTTTGATGGACTCTTCCGCAGACCCTGAACCATATTTTTATCCCTTCTGCCCAGTCCTGACTGTAATGCTATAGCCTGAATGAAGCAAGTCTAGATTTTCCACAGGTACTCCTTTCTCACTAGGGCTCCTTATCAAAATTATAAACAAGTAAAAGAGCACCCACAATTGGAGGCTGTGTGTTGCGAGACTATAGTCGTATGAACAAAATATTTTTTCTTTTAGTAATATGTGTTTACAGAGACTAACAATTCCAGTTGCATGTACACTGATTAAATCATCACACCATATTTCAATTGGTTAATGTTTGTAAAATCCATTTGTAGTCTTATGTCAATTTCAGATACAGAAACTTTTTCATATATTTTCAACCAAACTGATTTACTTTGAAGCGGTCCCCCAAATCATATTAGAATGGAAGAGCAAGTATTGCTTGATGCTGAGGTCAGCATAATTCCGCCAATATCATGGCAGCTTGTAAATAAAAAAATATGGATCAGACAAACCAGTCGCTGAAACATTTAAAATCACTCCAAGCTGTTGAGTTATGATGACAAGCAATATTGCTAAAAGCGGCGTAAAACCATACTCACTCACTCACTCCTCAGTGAGTGAGTTATAACGCCACTTTCAACAGTATTCTAGTTGCTTCACAGCCTGCCACCCTGACAGGGTAACGATGAAGGGATGCTGGACTTGAAACCAGTGAGAAAGGGAACAAAACTAACAAACCTAGACCACAGGTTGAATTTGGGGTTTGAACCAATGATCATAGTTTCCAGGGGCATCTTAGGACGCACGCACGTCATCCAATGGTGTCTTTATCTTTGAAGATTCCGCAACCCCTTCTTCTTCATTGGGTCACCTTGACCTGATTGCATATCGACCCAATTGACTTGATAAATGTCGTATGATCTGATACAGTCAGAAACTGTATCACGACATCGCGACACTTGTAAGCTATCTTCCACAACATGTACAATATGGGTCAGGTCAAATTTAATGACCAGCCACGATCTATCAAACTAGCCCATCACGTCCATTATGCCTAGTTTGATCAACCAAGCCTGAAGGGAAAAGTTCTTAAAAGAAAGTAAGAGATAGGCTAAGAGCCCTATCTGGCCCAATAGGGCTCTGGCCCACTTAACAAGTTGAATTTAACAGTTGTGGAAAACTTTGAAATATTGGTATGAAAGTTATCAGACATATTCATAAGGACCCTATTTGGCCCACTTAACAAGTTGAATTTAACAGTTGTGGAAAACTTTGAAATATTGGTATGAAAGTTATCAGACATATTCATAAGGACCCTATTTGGCCCACTTAACAAGTTGAATTTAACAGTTGTGGAAAACTTTGAAATATTGGTATGAAAGTTATCAGACATATTCATAAGGACCCTATTTGGCCCACTTAACAAGTTGAATTTAACAGTTGTGGAAAACTTTGAAATATTGGTATGAAAGTTATCAGACATATTCAAAAGGCTGACAACTAGTCTTTTCCATTTTTACTTCTGAAATTACCAAATACAGTACACTACATTCATCACGAACAAGCTTATAAAGATCTGCCAGATGTAACTAATGTATTGTTTGGTCCTGATCATTTGTTACATATATATGCTGTACATATGCTTGTAATGAACTACAGTTATAAGGAACTAAAATTAGTAGTCCCTTTGAGATCGTTATAATCGTAGTTTGTTGTAAATTTGTAGGACTAAACTGAGAGAAAAATTCCAATTTCATGAGATTGTGACCAACAGATAAATGTTTCAGCACATTTTGAACTGTTAAAACAATCAGCTGGGGCCAAAGATGTGCTCACATTTCAATACTAGAAGAAAAATACACTTCATGAAAACATTGAATATCTTCCCTTTTCACTCATTTCAGATTACCCATGCATTTAGTGGTTGAAACAAATTTTTATTCTGATTCACATAAACATAATTGATAACATTCTCATAGGTTTTCATTCTTTCTTGCTTTATCCAGAAAAGGACCCTTATCATACCTTGGCCTTTTCATAAACATGATTACTTCTGAGGTGACACTCACGGAAAGTATTCCTAGCAGATTGTAAATGCATGACATTTTACAGTACAAATAGATCCTGATAACCTGCAGTGACAATGACAACAGTTTTTTTTGTTTGCAGGTTAATGTTACGGTTGGCAATATTCCAGCTGTATACTATTTCGGGAAATAAGGGGGTCACGGATCGCCAAGTGATCTTAGGAGCTGCAATTCACTGTGCAGAGTTATGTCCCTTGGGCATGCCAGAAAGCTATGATTGTGGGTTCAAGTTTAAAAAATAATGTTTAATGACAATCCTTTTTTTTAAAGACTACACCAAACCATGATGAAAATATTGAAAAAATATCTATATAATAATAAAAATAATCACTTGTTTTTAAGTTATCTGCCCTTGGTCATTGGGCCTACGGCCTTGTGTTTTGGGCAGAATGTAGTACTTTACAGTCTACGTATACACATACAAAATTTCAACAAAATCAAGCCAGTGGTTATTTTGCTATCTCTGGTACATAAATCGGTGGAATCATAAATGATAAATAATAATAATAAATTGAACGTAGACAATACAGCTCTCTGCCTTTCAGGCTTGGAGCCCTGATAATATCTGCATTTCTAATGCGCCAGATTCCATTCACCAAGTGGGTACTCATAGTGCTACAATATTATTACCCTGGTCAATGGATCAGTGAGCACTCGATTTTCATTCTCATCTCCCTGGGGAGTATGCAACCCCAGCTGCCTGTGACGCACCAGAAGGTTAACAGCCACATTACCATCTCATCCTATATCAGTCATGACGTCACCGATCTGTGAGTGACATACTCATTCCTGGGTTCCGGTGTCTTTAGTTTTTAAAATGAAATAAATACAATTACCATGAATATACACCAGTGAAGATCTGGCTTAGGATACATCTTCAACAACCCATGCTTGCCATAAAAGGTAAGCAGGGTCAGGTGGTCAGAATCAGAGACTTGGTTGATGCATGTCACTGTAGAGAGAGTGAGTGAGTGAGTGAGTGTGTTAGGGAGTCTGGTTTTATGCTGCTTTTAGCAATATTCTAGCAATATTCCAGCAATATCACGTGGCAGGGGACACCAGAAATGGGCTTCACACATTATCATACCCATGTCACGAATTGAACCCGGGGTTTTGGCATGATGAGCGAACGCTTTAAGTACTTGGCTACCCGACGGCCCCCATGTCATTGTATACCAATTACATAGATCAATACTGATGTCAATCACTGGCTTATCTGATCCAGACTCAATCATTTACAGACCAGCGTAATATAGCTAGAATATTATCATGATTATATTGTAACAAAAAATGACCCAAAACATGAATATACATGACCATTTATGTCTTCCTTAAGATGAATTTGCACATATTTGACAGCAAAAAGTGCACAAAATATTTGAAAACAGATCTGGATTCCTGTTAGTTTTACGCCACCAAAGACGAAGTTTCGAAACCGGGAACATGCCAGAATCCAGTTAATGATTATCACGATGCTGTAACACAGTTAGTTGGGCTGTGAATAAGGTATATTTGAGATGTTGTGTATTAATTCTTTTGAGTAGTATATATAAACATTATTATTGTGTGGGTTGGTTTGTTGTTTAACACCGCACTCAGCAATATTCCAGTCATATGACAGCAGTCTGTAAATAATCAAGTCTGGACCGGACAATCCAGTGATTAATATCATGAGCTTCGATCCTCACAATTGGGATTGATGCTCATGCATCAACCAAGTCAGCAGGCCTGACCATCTGATCCCGTTACTCGCCTCTTACCACAATTTTTGGCAAGCATGGGTTGCTGAAGACCTATTCTACCCCGGATCTTCACGGGTCTTATTTGTGTGTGTGTTTCTTTGTGTGTTTGTTTGTTTGTTAAACACTTCACACAGCAATATTCCAGCAACATGAATATGACAAGGATGACAACAGACAGTATCTATCAAGTCTGGACCCGGCAATCCAGTGACTGATATTGTAAGCAACAATCCTCACCATCAAGGTATGACATGCATCAACCAAATCACCGGCCAGACCACCTGATCCATTAGTCGCCTCACCAATTCTAACCCTGAATCCCCACATGAATAAAATGATTAAGTTC
Organism: Haliotis cracherodii; assembly: GCF_022045235.1. Taxonomy (NCBI): domain Eukaryota; kingdom Metazoa; phylum Mollusca; class Gastropoda; order Lepetellida; family Haliotidae; genus Haliotis; species Haliotis cracherodii. The sequence continues at coordinate 18,691,074 of NW_027266271.1, forward strand.
ATCACTCAATTCATTACAGTCAGTTAGTTAGCCAAAACCATACCTGATATCTCTGACAAAAGCAGACTCTTAATATTCTTCTCAAAAACCCCAAACAGATCCTACACAACCAGCTTACTTTGCCCAACAATCAAATCCAGACAACCTTGTACACGTCCAAAAGAAACTTACTTCCTTCCACAGTATATAATAGAACCTCAACATTCTTTTCAGTCGTGCTTGAGTAACGTTGATGTCTGGCCCAAGTCCATATTGAGCCTCAGTCTATGTGAACTCATCACTGCATTCAACAGGTTCTCCAACGTCATTGTGCAAGTCATCACAGGCAATTTTCCAACAGTTCCCCAGTTCAGCCTCACTGATCAACTACAATGGCTGTCTCAGGCTACTACACAATGCCCTGGTACGAGACAGCTTAATGTACCATATGAAGCTCAGACAAGCACCGATCTGGATACCTGGGGGACTTCTCAAACATATTTTGGACCTTAAAAAGAGAGCTTTGTGTAGTGCTGCTTCAACAGCTAATCAGTCGCATGACGCTGCTTGAAGGAGGCATGCTTGAAGCGACTTTGGTGAACACCATCAGCATAGGTATGGTGCTGACAAACCGAGAAACAATCTGGGACAATCTGGGATCAATGCTCCCCATCAAAGGTTTCTGGAACGAAACTCAATTTGCAGCACCTTAGATAACTGTGAGTAAATGAGTTTAATGGCTCTGTTGGCAATATTCCAGCCATATTATAGCATCTTAAAGAGGCAAGGGAAATAAATGACTGTAATAGTCCAGTTTCCACACTGGCCGAACTAGACTCAAATGTCATAGCTACCAGTGACCAATCAGATTCAACATCTTATATCACTTGCAATTGCTTCAAACAAGCAGTGAAGACGATCTGATCAACATCTATATCAACATCTATATTGTGATAGAACAGGTCTTCGCGAAGTGCATCAAATCACATGAGCACCTTGATTAAAAACATGAAAATATTTGGAAAATATCTGTTGATATGAAGACGATGGTACACATGCTTTGAAAATCCTGAAATTGACTAAAATCTGCATGGCAGGTTACGAACAGGATGTTGATTTCTTTACATGATTGCATTATGCATTGACTCCTTAGTCCAGCCGAAACATAACTCCATAATTCCAGCTGGGAAGATGCATCATGGTTGCATACACTAGAAAGTCTTCACACTTAGGACCATGATTGGAATCGAACCAGTGTTCGTACTGACTGACAAATGTTAAACCACGAAGCTGCTCCACCACTCTTGGGCTGTTAACAGATGGGGAACCATCTTCCTACCATCCTTGCTTTGAAGAACTTACCTGAAATTAGTCCCATTTCGTATACAAACACCTTAACCATTCTGCGTTCGGAATGGAGTTGGAATGACAGCATTCCCCATACATCAAAGGAATTTGGAACCATTTTCTTCCCATTCTTGCTGAGGAGACCATGGAATGTTCATTAACTTCCAAACTGGAACGACTATATTGGTACCTTCATGTCCAAGGTTTCCATGTTACTAGGCCAGAAATAAAGCAGAATAGTCCACTTATATTCAGCTGCCAGAAAAAAATATCAAAGTTATGCAGTCAATTTTGGCACATTCTGCAACCAAAATTTGATCATTCTGCACACAATTCTGCAAACTCTTAAGCTTAGTTCCATGAATTTCAGAGATCTTCACCTGTCTGACTTCACCTCAAAACAATATAAATATACGTTTACACATGTAAGACCAACTTTTGACTCACACATTAAAATTCTGCAGAGTATTTGACAAATTCTCTGGCAGACAAAAGCAAATTTCTGCACGAGTTCTGCACTAAATGTGATTTTATGGAAGATAAGTACATTTCTGCACCGAGCTGGCATTTCTGCAAACTATACTACGATCAGGGAATCGCAGAAGACAAAACAAAAAACTAAATTGAAATCTTCTTTGATACACGTACCATGTCTGATCTGATTTCAACACACAAACAAAGTTTGAAAAATGTAGGGGCTACAAGACAACCCCCAGCCTGAGCATGGACCAGGAATGTCCTAGAAGTGTTCCCTTTCCTATACTTAACACATGACAGCACTCCTACAAAAGGAACATTTCTTTGGGGCCCATCACGCTCTACTAGGTCTGTTTGTATCTGGGATGACATGCCAGTCCTTTCAGTGAGATAAACACATGGATTGAGTTAACAATCAACTCTGTATGGTTGACGAAATCTTCAGAAAATGGTTTAGTAATTATCAAAGATTATGAATTGATAGCTCTCCAGAAGGATTTGTCAATAAAAACATTAACTGTCTACAGCTCCACTTACTTTTTCGTAACCATTGATATTTTATATACCGGTATGTGAGTTTCTATTTCTTGCTCATACATGTAGTTGCACTTATGTTATTCGATACTGGTTTCACCAGGAATCGTACTCAGTGGTCATACTCACATATCTCCAGACGGAAAAATAACACTTCGATATTTTGAATAGTAACCTGATAATTGATTGGGTGATTAGCTTGAGCATGAGGAATAAATGTTCAAATCTAACCCTAGAAATTCAACCTACCGGTATCTAAGATTACCTTCAACTTAAATAGAATTTCTTTTTAGAAGTATTTATTCAGGTTATGAAATTGTCGTCCAAATATAGTAGTGCGGCCATTGAAATCAGTGAAAGGATCTTGTTACTTCAGCATGTTGTGAGTGAGTGAGTGAGTGAGTGAGTGAGTGTTTTCCAGCTCTGGCAAGTATTTCAGTCAAATTAAGGCATGTCAGTTTGATGTGATAGTAAAGTTTTAGATACTTACCAGTTTCATGAAACCCATGAACACTGATATGGAGCTGACAACCCAGAAATACAACCACGGCGTGTCTGGGATTCAAACCCGCAATTCAGGTTTCAGGAACACCTAAGGAATTTAACTCTGTACAGCTAATTGTTGCGACTTAGACGACTGTGCCGGCTAAGCCCCTGACAAATATATGCATGATATGGTCAGCAATATTCCAGGTATATGACAGCGTTCTGTAAATAATCGAGTCGGGTCCAGACAATCCAGTGATTGACATCATGAGCCTTGATCCACACAATTGGGATACGATGACATGCATCAACCATGTCAGCGAGTCTGACCACCCGATTGGGTAAGTCGTCTCTTACAACACACAGTCGCCTTTTACGGCAAGCACGGTTTGCTGAAGACATATTCATACCTGGATCTTCCCAGGTCGACCAACACATGGCGTAAAATGGACACTATCAGTATCCTGTGAACAGCACTTGTTCAAATTTGCTTGTCCCATCCATTTTTTGAAGGATATGATAATATACACTCAACCATAAAAGCCACTGTGAACATACAGGTGCTGTTGTCAGTCAAATTGAAGTCATTTCATCCAAGCCATTATAGTAGTTGTAACTATATTAACATGAATTTGGAAATTTTTAATTCTCGTTTATAATTTGGGGCCGAATACCATGAATAGCGGCCCGAGTAGGTCCAGATAAATCCTTGATGAGACATAAGCCTTTGCTGATTGTCTAGGTTAAACTGTATCTAAGGTTATCTGACTGGCTAACATAAAGTGTGTGGAAAGCTGTTAGAATACATTGTTTGTCTGGTTAAGAAGAAGAGGTGAAATGGGGTTTAACGTCGTGTCTAAGATTATTGCACTTATATAGCAATGTGCATGCATGTGTGTGTGTGGCTGCTTGTACTAGTCCGGACTGATGCCGATTTATAGTGCTGGCCCACTGAGATACCATGCCGCAGTTTAACATGAATACCCCACTCAGACACAGTATACTGACTCCGAGCCGACCAGTCCTTGTTTTAGCCCTTTAATGCCGAGCGCCAGACAGGGTTAAGAAGAAGACGAAAATGTATTGTTCATATACACCCACAGGGAGCAGAGAACAAAATATGAACATGACTCGTTAAAATGAAAAGTTATAAACATTGACATACACAATGGAATACAAATATTGCTTTGTTTAGGTCTAGAGAGGAGATGCAGATTTTCTTTGCATGAACATTTTATAAATGAAATAGAAGATATTTTTTGCAAAAGACAGGTGGATTTAGTAGTTTTTTCAGTGATATTGGGTGCACAGCTAAGGCGGGTGATGAATTTAGTTCCAGTCTCAGGTTATGAAATTAAAAGACAATGATAGTGTTGCTTGCTTATATTCCAGAAAAATGTTAATAACTGTGTCTGGATCAGACAATCCAGTGATGACATTATGATCAACTATCCATGTCATCCGTGTACAATGACACACAAACAACCAGCAGACTTGGTCGCCTCTTCCACAAGCTTAGGTTGCTGTGGACCTGTACAATCCGTAAACCCCTCAGGATTACATTTCAGCATTAAGAGAGGGTATTTAAGCTCCGATGTTCATACAGTTTGGCCCTCACTCTATGAAGGTTCATGCTCCATGAACTCATACAAAGTGAAAGCCAATTCTTAAAATGGTTGTATCACTATTTTGTTCCTCAAAGGATCTAGATCGATACGCAATATTTAGTACGCGAGACTCCATCTTTACACTGACAGCCAAACAACAACCAGCTGTATCGCAGGATAAAGTAGTTCTTCAAAACGAGAGGTGACATGAACGTATGTGACTTGCTCAACATGCTCTACAGGAACAACTTTTGTAGTTTCTTTACAACAAATGTATTCAAATAATATCCTCATAAGATTAGAAATGTCTGATAAGAACTACCTCAGTAAGTCAGTCACAATAACAGCGTCATAATACATTTACATCAAGTACAAGACGTCAAAATGGCCGACACGGTTTATTGTTTCGGGAGAGATTTTGGAAGTTGTTAATGAACCTGTGGCGGTTACATGTTCTAGTCATCATTGAACAACTGGTCGAACATTGAAAGGCGATTAAAGATGTGTTAATTCATAGATTGCTGTAGACTGTCACTGTCAGCCTAAACACGAATCGGGTCGACACTTCAATAGTGTGGATGTGCATTTCTTCGTTTTGTTCACTAAGTTTCGGTTGTAGCGAGGATATTCGTAAACGATCATCCAGTCAAACTCTTTGACGTTGCCCAATGTATACTGAAACGCTGATTAGATTAAAGGGTGTAAATGATCAGAAAGAACACTTCTGTATGTATTCGTGCGAGGGAATTCCCAGGGGCTTCCCCAGGAATTTTGAAGTAGTCCGTCAGTGTTTACGCCATATCAAGAACATGTTATCGTGAAAAATGTATGAACATCAAATCCATACACTTATGAACATCAATTTCACGGTCACGTTACCGATCTCTCGTTCAATGGAAATGTTGTATATCGTGTAAACTTCAAATTAAAAAATTATTCAGACATGTTCCTTAAACACTTAAAGAATATCACAGAGACGTATTGTTGATATATGGTTGTCATCACTTGCATTATATGAAAATCCCATCTTGTGCTATGATTTGACATCTGATATCTCTGTCAGATAAACATTTGGCAAACAATGATCGTCCAATGAAAATGAAAGGTGCATGTTTTTTCACCTTGGCTTCATTGCAAAACTGGTAACTTGGACATCATTCACGTCATTAACTGAAAGACGAGTCTGAAACGACTGGGTGTTAGATATCCACAACATCTGCACTGTCATTGTTGTTCTCCATTTGGAACTGCCCATTTTGATTCAACTTTGAGAAATAGATTCAGACATGTTGCTCAGAAAGTATTTCAATCCACCAAAGTCATTGATTGATTTGAAAGTTCATCATAGGTGACCTATGGTGGGCCATCTTACCAAGGCAAGGGAGTTAACGTAAAAATCCAGTTTCAACCATTGCCGAACATGGCTGGAACTTAGTGGCACAATTGTCATGCCACTGGTGGAAATTAACATGATTAAGAGTTACAGTAAAACCTTGTTGTGTCGAACATGGATGTGTCAAATTCCAGGTAGTCTCGAACTCACTTTCTGTTCCCTGCAAATTCCTTCCATATTTATCATCATTAATTCTCGGATCAGTCAAACTGGATGTGTCGAATTCTCGGTTGTCTCGAACACATTTGGGAGTCCAAAGCATCCATATTGTCCAACCATTATGGTTGGTTTTCGGTAATTCTGTTTGTTGGTTGTCTCATGATGTCAATCACTGGATAGTCTGGTCCAGACTCAATTATTTACAGACCGCCGTCATATTGCTGAAATATTGCTGAGTGCGGCGACAAACAAACAAACAAACAAACACAAACCAGATGTCAGACTCATTAGTCCAGCCAAATATAACGCCATAATTCTAGCGTAACTTGGAAAGATTGAAAACTGGACTTTCTATAGTCAGCTAGCTCCCTTGCCTCATGGAGACAATGGCGAGCTTGACATATTCGGACGAAAATATCTGATTTTAAAGCGATGACTTATTAGACATTTACCATCTAGAAAAAATCATGTGCATGGATATCTGAAAATCTCAAGTGCTGAAAATCTCAAGTAACTCATGTTTTTTGCCATCAATCATTAATTACATAATATGATAAACATGACAAATTTCGCTGACATTTTGTTTTCATTGGTTGTCTAGTGATCAAATCCATACATGCAGATTTATAAGCTCATATAATGTTTCACTGGGATCGAAATAGCAGCCGTGGTGTATGTAACCTAGTGAGTGAGCCACTAGACTTAAGAGGAACTGATAAACCCCAATGCTCTGAGGAATTTCCTTTTCAAATGCCTGTACGCCAATATGAAATTGCTGATAAATGTTGTTTCTGATTTTTCCTCCGGCTTTTAAGACAGATAAAACACTGTCCCTCCTCAGGTTTGGTTAAAAATATACACACAGAGGCCCCTCTCCCTCATGTTTGCATTTCAAATTCGAACCAAACCCTCGGGAGCCTGTTTTCTCATAATCCTACTTCCGCTTTTGCCTGAAGCATTGTGGGTATCTTGTATATCTTTTTAACCTTGTAAGAGGTGAGTGAGACCTGCTAAGACAGAGGTTTCACATTTCACATGAAAATTCCACGATGTGAATCAAACCTGCAACCCCGCATAACCCGTTTCGTATAGAACCCACTGAGCCACTGCAAGGGTGTTCAGTCTTACATGCCAGGACTTCAGTTGCATGCATGCTGCACACAGTCTTTCTCTTGCCCGCTCTCTTTGAATTCACCTTACACAGCGACTGCTGCATTGTTTCACTATAAGGTATCCCAATGTTTTCTTATTCTTGTATTTATATTGTCCACAACTTAAAACAAGATGGTGTTAAAAGATCGAGCTCGGGAAAAGCACTCTGTATTTGGCCCTTGTGCCCCCACTTGAGGTTTTACTTTTTTTACCCAAACCTAAGAGTTGTGTTTTAACAATAACATCATACATAATGAAACAAGCACGTCAGAATTGTTACTACCACTCTTGAGAATTACAGATCCATCCAGTGATCAATATCGAACCAGGACTGTGACATACCTTGAAGAACGATCCAGGTGTGATGCGCCATGCATGTTTGTTGTGCTTCACATGAGACAGGAACTTATCACAATATTCCAACGGAATCATTTTTAAAGCAGATGTTCAATAAGAACGGAAGTCTGATTTGGTTGCCATGGTATCTAAATGTCATAACAGCTTTCTCTTTCTATTATCACCTTTCTCAGATCTGTTCTGAAGATTGGCAGTAAAGGAGTGTTGTTCGATGTTCACATTTTAAAATAAAACCCTTGAGAAGGCGTCAGTGTTCAATAGGTCACACAAACTGTACCAACACAAAACCCTTCCTTGAGAAGGTATCAGTGTTCAATACATCAAATTAACTGTACCCACACCAAACCCTCCCCTAAGAAGATGTCAGTGTTCAATACATCACCTACACTGTACCCACACCAAACCCTCCCTTGAGAAGATGTCAGTGTTCAATACATCACCTACACTGTAACCACACCTAACCCTCCCTTGAGAAGATGTCAGTGTTCAATACATCACCTACACTGTAACCACATCAAACCCTCCCTTGAGAAGACGTCAGTGTTCAATACATCACCTACACAGTACCCACACCAAACCCTCCCTTGAGAGGATGTCAATGTTCAATACATCACCTACACTGTAACCACACCAAACCCTCCCTTGAGAAGACGTCAGTGTTCAATACATCACCTACACTGTACCCACACCAAACCCTCCCTTGAGAGGATGTCAGTGTTCAATACATCACCTACACTGTAACCACACCAAACCCTCCCTTGAGAAGACGTCAGTGTTCAATACATCACCTACACTGTAACCACACCAAACCCTCCCTTGAGAAGACGTCAGTGTTCAATACATCACCTACACTGTAACCACACCAAACCCTCCCTTGAGAAGACGTCAGTGTTCAATACATCACCTACACTGTAACCACACCAAACCCTCCCTTAAGAAGACGTCAGTGTTCAATAAATCACCTACACTGTACCCACACCAAACCCTCCCTTGAGAAGATGTCAGTGTTCAATACATCACCTACACTGTACCCACACCAAACCCTCCCTTGAGAAGACGTCAGTGTTCAATACATCACCTACACTGTACCCACACCAAACCCTCCCTTGAGAGGATGTCAGTGTTCAATACATCACCTACACTGTAACCACACCAAACCCTCCCTTGGGAAGACGTCAGTGTTCAATACATCACATATACTGTACCCACACCAAACCCTCCCTTGAGAAGACGTCAGTGTTCAATACAGAACATATACTGTACTAACACAAACCCTCCCTTGAGTGAGTGAGTGAGTTTGGTTTTACGCCGCTTTTAGCAATATTCCAGCAATGTCATGACGGGGGACACCAAAAATGGTTTTCACACATTGTACCAATGTCAGGAATCGAACCCGGGTCTTAGGCATGACGAACAGATGCTTTAACCACTAGGCTACCCCTCCCTCCCTTGAGAAGTTTGTAACAACTATTAGAAGGAAGGAGCGGTAATTGAAAATCTTTTAGATGAAGCAAACAGTTTTGTCACAAATTTCTGAAGGAAATTGTTACCATCTGAAGCAAACCTTAATGTCCTGTTAGTCATAATGGCAATATCACCTCAAGAGGCCATCCTTTTCATAGTGCAGGAAATGATCATTTGGATTTTCTCAAACATGTTTCAAAATCTCTTAAGTTGCTAAAAGGAAAAACATGATGAAGACTTCATTAGATGGCAGCTTAATATTTGCTAACTGCCATTCAACAAATGGCTAATGTTGTCTTCAAAACACAACATGAAAGAACAAGTCCAAACATCTCCTCTCTCTGCTCATATTAATGCTTGTCGGTAAGCATGTTTTAGGGATCCCTTGCCCATGTTGTCATGACCGTAAAGTAAATTGTTAGAACTCCAAGACGAGCGAATTTATCATAATAGAAGAGAAAATAATACCCTGGATTATTGAGGATTTCTCCATGAACTGATGAAGTATAAACAAGATTTCTGAGAATAATTCTCAAATAGAAGATACCGTATTCGACGTAATAAGCACCCCACTCTAATAAGTGCCCACGGCAAAATTTGCTAATATATTGGCTAGCGAACAATCCCAATTAGCAGTCCTTCTGCGTTATATGCACCCTTAATTATGGGCAATTAAATTCTGGAAAAATGTATCTGTCGTATATAAACATTTCAGGCTGTCAGCATAAACCACAAAATTTATATTTCAAGTAATTCAACTCTGTTTTTATTACCCAAATAATATTCTAATAAGAGTCCTCTATCTCAAATTTTGAGAACGCCCTGGGCTCTTATTTTGTCGAATACGGTACTGTTTTCAATGTAGGGTGATTTCAAAGATGTACAAGTCTTGAATGACAGGGATATTGTGCAGTAAAGCCCTGTTCGTCGTGTTTTCCGCTTGAAATATAGTGCCACACTCGATGAAAATAATGTATGAACCACAACTAATATTGTTTAATGAAGTACGACAAATATTCATATTGACAAATGGGCAGGTTTGCGAAAGAAGTTAAATAGTTTCTTGGTAATCAGCACAATCATGTCTGATGTATATTTGACACAGCTGGCAGACCGATCAGAATGCAGCCTTTCAAAATGTAATGGTAGAATTTCTCACAGACCTCATTAGAATTGAACATGTCCTTGCAAAAGAACAATATCATAATATTAAACCACAATACAGTGAATTACGCTTATAACGAACATGCTTATAACGAACTAAAATTAGCAGTCCCTTTAGTCCTGTCCATTTGCTGTATATATGTTTATAACGAACTACGGTAAAAACAAACTAAAATTGTGCATCAGTGCATGCAGGCAAGCTGGGCATGACCAAGAAACGCTATTCATCAACAGTGGTTTGTTTGTTTGTTGTTTAACATGCATCAACCAAGTCAGCAAGCCTGACCACGCAACCCATGCTTGCTGTAAAAGGCGACTGTGCTTGTCGTAAGAGGTGACTAACGGGATCGGGTGGTCAGGCTCGCAAACATGGTTATGCATGTCATCGTATCCCAATTGCGTGATCGATGCACATGATGTCAATCACTGGATTGTCTGGTCCAGACTCGATTATTCACAGACCGCCGTCATATAGCTGGAAAATTGTTGAGTGCAGCGTTAAACAACAAACAAACAAACAAAACATCATTCGAAAAAGAGATGAGTGACCATCAACAGTTGTGAGATTTAACTGATAACTGTGTAGACTTTCCCATTTTTAAGGCTTGTCACAAAGGGTAAAAAAATGAACCCAATTAAAAAAATTAAGGCAATGATAATTGAAGAAAAGTTACTTAAGAACACTTCAAGTTCCAGAAATAATGTTATGCCCATTGGGCATGTTGAATGGGTGATCATATATTTTGTGCTCTTACAATACGATCTGTATATACATCCCCAGGCAGTGTCTCAAAATATACACTGACGTCCTGTTTACTCACACATTCGGTTGCCATGTAAACAAGACGAGAAAGTGTTAACTGAATCACAAAATACATGTCATACGTCATATCCATATTTTAAGAAGTTGTCACGAAAACAGCTAAAAGTATTCATGTAGCCTATGGTAACAAATGAATGGGATTCGTCCATGCATTTGTTTTCAATGTTACCATGGTTACTTGAGTGAATGAGTTTTCACGCGGCTTTTAACAATATTCCAGCAATATCACAACGGAGAACACAAAAAATGGGGGAATCGAACGCGGGTCTTCAGCGTGACAAGCAAACACTTTAACCACAAGACTACCTCACTGCCCTCAAACAACTTTTGAGCAAGAGTGGTATGGCGCTCTTTGAATTCTTCGTAGAAAGATTTGTTCTTCAAAAATTACAAAATATAAACATCAAAGGCAGGAGCTTATGGAATATCGCTCGACATAAAGGGAAAGTTGACTTTTGGAAAGTTGAAGTCATCCCTCTTGTCATACACTTGTGGAGGGTGTTTCGTCACTAGATCTTTATGCATAGATCGAAAATATGAAACACAAGGCGGTCTCGCTGGTCTCCTTTATTTCTAACTCAGGCGGGTGAATCAGTGGAACGTAATTGGTTATATGATCGTTATTGTACGATATAAGATGGACATACCTGAAGCTCAAGTTAAACTTCTTGGCCAAATGGCCTTGTTTTGACCTCGACTAACAAATGCAAGCGGCTAATTCCAGAAATATGTGAGCATATGACTTTTGATGCCTTACTTTCCATGCTCCTGCATACCTGTATTAAAGTCAACAATCGTAGGAAAGGATTTTTTAATAAATATAGCTGAAGAAAGATAAAGCTGACCTGTTTATTATGAGTGTGCACTGTACGGGTATTTATTTTATCACATTGGGCATATATTTTCACAACGGGGGAGGAATTGAGATGAGAAAACTTGTTTTTATTTCACGTTGGAAAGAAAATTCAGGGCGGGCGGGATATGGGTAATACAGAAATATATTCGGACGGCCTTGGGATGGTGGATCATTTGAACTGTTTGAAAACATTGATGACATTGTGACAAGACGAGACAGAAACATTGACCAGCTCTGCCTTTGAACCAATGCTCAAAGCAAAATCACAGATTTCCTGTCAACAAGTCGATTTTTTGTGTCTGTATTTCAATGAAACTTAGTCAATAATATATCTATAACTTATATTTACTTATATATTTTATGTCATTTATGACATGAATAAACATAGCATACACACACAGTGCACATTTTTGTTATTTATCGAGAAACATAATGTAGTCACGTGACTTGATGCAAGATGTCCGACTGTCAAAATGCTTGTAACGAACTATGGACGTGATGAATTAAAATAAGGGGTCCCTTTGAGTTTGTAGCGGAGTGTTGATATATTGACATCAAAAGACGTGGGTGAGATTCTATTTATCATCCAAAATCATTCTTCCGACTTTTTCAGTTTGTAAACAGTAATAGCCAGTGTCTTGAAGAGTACAACATGCTTCAGAAAGATTAGTGTTTGTTTGTTTGTTGATTAACACCGCACTCAGCAATACTCCAACTTTATGACGGCGGTCTGTAAATAATCGAGTCTGAACCAGACAATCCAGTGATTTACATCATGAGCATCGATCTACACAAATGCAATACGATGAAATGCATCAAACCATGTTGGTGAGACAAACCTCCGATCCTGTTAATCACCCCTTTCAACAAGCATAGTCGCCTTTTACAGCAAGAATTCTACCCTGGATCTTCACAGGTCAGTGTGAGATTAGTGATGTCATTTGATTGTGATGATGTCAAAGCTTTGTAGTGCAATTTCATTGTAGCGATTTATCTTCAAGTTCAAGGCTTGGGTGATAAAACGTTTAATTATTTATTCTAATTAAGCTGTGAAAATATTATCTTTCATAGATGTTTTAACTAACAATCATATAAAGATTCAAGTGGCAAAAAATATAAAAATTGTTGTCTAGGTTGATTTGACAGTTAATGTTTACAAATCATTCTTGAAATAATATCGGAGTGAAGGAGTTGGGTTTAATGTCGCTTTGAACAGTATTCTAGTTATCATGGCGTGCGACCAGGTCTCGAATATTTACTAATTTGGTGAAACCCACAAAGGAGTATGGGTATGGTGCAGACAAACATCGAAACATAATCGGGGCAGCCCGGGATTTAGAACCACAATTATACTAGGTATTTGGCGTGCCCAAAGGATGCAACTCCGATAAGTAATTGTGTGTGTGGCTGCTTGTACTCGTCTGCACTAATGCCGATTTTATAGTGCTAGCCTTCTGAGATACCACTGAGTTTTGACATGAATACCACACTCAGACACAGTATACAGACTCCAAGCCCACCAGTCCTTGTTTTTGCCCAATAATGAGCCAGGCAGGGTAGCAGCAAGTACCCCCTTTTAATGTCTTTTGGTATGACGTGACTGGGGATTGAACGTCGGACCTTCGGTTCCCCAGGAGGACGCTCTACCACTAGACCACGGAGGCAGCCCCACACCTTAAGGCGACATGTTTTAAATCAACTGAATGGGACGACCCAACTGACAAATTAATAATGAAGAGTGAAAGAATTCACTGATGCCCTGGGATCATCATCACTTAAAACCCAGCAATAATATATACCCAACATGCTATGGTACACTATATATTATCGCTTATTATCATTTTTTATTTGTAGTAAAATTGATTATTGATAATTTATTTATTTATTAGCCATTCATTTATTTACAAGACGTAAATACTGAATTTGGAAAAGAACTGCATTAATTGTGTACCTATTGTAAACATGATCTTTGTCATGTGTATTTATCCAATCAATCAGACCTCATAACTCTTACCTGTTCGTATTATTATGATGATTTGATTATGGTTATTATACATGTCATCTTGTTTCATTTATCTTTTTCATGATGTCAATCACTGGATTGTCTGGACCAGACTTGATTATTTACAGACCGCCGTCATATAGCTGGAATATTGCTGAGTGCAGCGTTAAACAAACAAACAATAAAAAGAAAGGTTATACAAAATTAATAACAGGTCTTATCCATTACAACAAAATGATTAGATCAGTGATAAAACCCCAGCACTACAAAAACGAACAAGAGTCAAATCTGTCTTTCCATATACAAGAGTAGTTTTTTAGCTACAGAGACAATACTATGGAATTGGGATTCAGAACTTTGCATTTCTATGTCATTCAAAATCATACTTGTTGCCATGGAAACTGATATACATAAATTCTAAAAATCCCTTAACAGCAAAAGGCATCAGTTGATAACCTGGTCTTTGTGTGTGCACAGTTTCAAGAAAGAATACCTTTTTGTTTTAGATATAAGGTCCAGACAAACACACCACTATGAACAGAGTCAAAGTCGAACTTGTTGCCATGGAAACAGGAAAAAATATTTTTGGTTAAAATTCCTAAATAGCAAAATGCACCACTTCAGCCCTTGGTTAATACATGTACCAAGTTTGGATGAAAATTCTCTCACAGTTTTCCAGCTGTGCTACAGAAATGACACCTACCCCCACCCTTTTGAGACTAAGTCCCAATTGTTTCAAAAGAAATCAAGAATTAAATATAAAAAAATTCAAAATTACAAAATAGCAAAAGGCACCACTTCAGCATGTGACTGATACATTTTTCATGTTTCGATCAAATATACTGAATGGTTTTCAAATTCTGCCCTGGAAACGAACCCCATCCAAATTCTGCCCAGGAATTAACCCCATTCCCAATGGAATCTATGTCCAACTTCTTTCCATAAAAATTTAAAAAAAATAAAAATTCGAAAAATCACAAAATATCAAAAGGCACCACTCCAGTGTGTGACTGACAGATTTGCCAAGTTTAGATCAAATACACTGAATGGTTTTCGAGTTCTGCCCCAGAAAAGGAAATGATAACGTACGGACAGAAGGACGGACAGACAGACAGCCTGGCTGATCACTATATCCCCCTCTGTATTATATGCCAAGGGGAAAAAAAGACTGCAAACATGTCCAGGAAAGGCCCCCTCGTACACACACGTACAAACCTACTTGTCAAGACGCACTCTGGTTGTTGGCCTTGTTACATGCAATGAATACACAATTCTGTATCGTGTTTGATATGACCTTGACCTTGACCTTACACCGAATTGACATTCTGAGAGATGAGGCACATATTTATTATAATAGCATTCAGCACCTACATGTCGTGTAAACTTTACGACAGCCTACATTGGACTGAACTCCATGAGCTATCACTGTGCGACAACAATGGAATAAAAATCAACAACAATTGATATAAATAGGACAAGATGGAAAAATAAAAATATGCCTAAAGGAAAATCAGTGAACTTATCAAATTATCATAAACATAAACTCACAAATGGAATTTCATCTGAATTGTTGAAATTTAAATTTGATCGAAATTTAAACAAGTGATGAATACAATGTTATATAGATTGTAAAAGGTAAACTTTATAGTGAACAGTAAAATGAAGTTTAGTACAGTAACCTAAACAAACAACTCACAGAATAAACAGTAACAACAAATAGTCCATCAAATGGGATAATGGCCACATTCGTTGAACATCACAATTCCACCAATTGAATTATTATTAACTCTAATTTGTTATTCTAATAAATAAAATCCTTAAATTTTGTACAAAGATATGACACAATTTCACATGCTTCATTTTATATAAAAACACTGTAAACATAGAAATGTGAATAAATCTGTACCCGCCTTGTCCAAACAAACTACAAAGCAGATTCAAGTTTGGAAAATGGGGGGAAATTTGACCACTCATTTGTTCACGCCTTTAGATTAAAGTCAAATTTCTCAAAAGAAACAACATCAATAGACGGTCGACCAACACAAAACCCAAACACGGCCACATTTGGAGCCTGAAAAGTGCCGAAATTATCGAGTAGTATAAAATGCCCAATCAACCAATTGATACCCAACTTCCTGCTTTGAACCAGGTTCCAATCACCCCCCTGTATTGGGTGATTCCATGTTGCGTAATCCAGTATTCACCTCCTAGCTGTGCGATAAAAGTGTCTCGGTGATTATATTCTTCTGATAAAAAAGAATACTGGTCGTGAGTCTCGTGACGTCAATGTGTTACAGACAATCCGCAACATTAGTGATGCAGAAATCAGCTTGCGGCGATAAAATTGCATACTGGAGAACAAGCTTCACCTACATGACGCACAATAGTATACTAAAATCCCCCGACAAATATCTCGGCAAATACTGCCATAACCTTTCGCAAAATAGTTCTCCGAAGATGTGAATATTCGTTATTTCAGTCCACTCGGGTTACAAGTTATGTACACCATATTGTATAACATGTCTGGTGATCTAGGGTGAACCGGAGATCTAGGCCTCGGACGTGTCTGCTTCGAGCCAGAATTTACCCCACCTCGTGCAAACCTCGCGAATTGGGTCTGCGGGTTCACGAGACATCTCGCGCCGTAAATCTGCTTCGGGGTTTCTTACCTGTAATGGCGATTATTGGCGACGAGACACGTCGTGGTGTCATCCACTGTGATTGTAAGGACAGCGTTAATTATCCAGATATATCCAGTGGATGATGGGCCCTGGTCAGGATGACACACATTCTCTACATGATTTAGACCGACTTCCATTCAAACATGCACCATGGCTTCCTAGCTATTATTTGGACCAGTCCACTTTTCACGACAGGTATGACAGGTTGTTATAATAGTTGACATGCCGACGCCTCCGCAAACGCGTTGAAATACACATCTGTTGATGTGAAATCGATTGCAGGGGGTTGTATTAAGCAACCGCGCAGCTTTAATACACATTCTATGCCATTGTTAGGGCTGATTCTATGGACTGTGCGTAGAAGATAATAGGTATTCTAGCCAAATAAGAGTGCAAATGGGTCGCGATTGTTGACCTAATTTGTAAACTCGTGGTATTCGTGCAACAGGATCGCTGTTCCACTTATGTCTAAAATTATAAACGTGACGTTTTCACCGCTACCACGTTGCGTCATAAGAACACAGCCCAACAATTATTGTCTGAATTTGACCTTGCGCTGGAAATGGGTCAGTTTCGCTATCTTGCAAGATGTTTATTGAATGCAATGTGCTGCATTGAAAGATATCTTCAATATTATGCTCGAGGGATGTTGAACCACTACATATTTTATTCATACGTGCTAACGTTTGTGCAACTTACATCATTACTCTTTAATATTAACAATTGTTATTTTGTCATTAACTGAATTTTAAATCGATGCTGTCAATCAAGCGTACGTTTTAATAGATGTTTGTTTGTCATTCTGAACAAAGACATGTTAAATATTGAAAAGAACATTCCCTTAATGTCTCTAGTTGACTATTTGAAGTGGCTTTGACATACATCGAGAATTGATATTACTGAGTACTAATTATCTTAGCAATGATAACTGTTTGAGTTTCTCGTGAAACCTTTTACATATACGAGATAAAAGATTATATACTAATTTAAATCATTTATGCTAACTATTAATTTTGATGTTTCCATGACAACTAGGGCCCGGTTATTAATGAGTTTTTATTTATTGATTTGTTTGTTACGTATCGATTGGTTTGTCTACTGAACGAACAGAGACGTATCGAGGTAAAAGATCTGGTTTCCGTCGGAGGCTGCAAATCGCTGTGCGGAGTTACATCCCTTAGTCGGACAAGGATTCGCTGATTGTGGGTTCGAATTCTAGAGTTGACCTCAATATAATCCTAAGATAGACGAACAAGTTCTTATAAGCTCTTCCGAACGGTGCTACTCCCCCCGACATTACATCATATGTTTAACAGAGCGCTGTTCCACGAGGTCGCTCAACGCATCTAACTCACCATTGATCCGTTTCACTCGCTGACAACCTTTAGCGATATTAAATAATGTATATATTCAATATTTATTTAAATATAAATTTATGTATATATCATAAAGTGCACATGAATAAAAAAAACGGTAAACGAAACAATCCCTAGGCAATTAAATGGTTCACTTGCTTGTTTAAAATTCTATAAAACTTGCTGAATAGACGTCAGATATGAATCACAGGCATCGAACGTTGTGAGTGCAAATGTCAGTCCCGATATACCGTAAAAGCCGTATAATGGGGCTCATGACTTGGCCAGTTGTTTGTCATCCTTCACCCTAACAACATGGGTCGTTGCTCATGTTATCAATAACACAGACGCAGGGTCGATTATTTAACTGCCGTGATATTATTAGTCTCGTTTATAACGCCTTATTTACACAAGTACGCACAAATATAGTATGTGTAAATACACACCCGTAAGGGACTGGTCATTTATTACAGGAGAGGGGGAACCGGTGAGTTTGGCCTGAGGACGCCCCCCCTCCCCATATTATGTAACATGTTTTCATCCCCCCCCCCACCCCCAACCCCACAAATACATGTAACATTCTGCCCCACCCACCCAAAAAAATAAAATAAAATAAAATAAAATAAAATAAAATAAAATAAAATAAAATAAAATAAAATAAATAATGTAATAAATAAAAAAATAAAAAAATGATAATTTAAAAAAGAAAGAAAATAGCAATCCCCAAATACTGTAATATACAAATTCATAACGTTTTTATTCTAAAAAATACTACTGGGTCATTTTTTCGGTTTTTTTCATGCTTGTTTCCCCATGTTTGGGTCATAATAGAGGTAAGGATGGAGAAAGACCTCCCTCTAACTTCAGCAACCCATGCTTGTCGTATGAGGCGACTGACGGGATCGGGTAGTCAGGCTCGCTAATTTGGTTCATGCATGTCATCATATCCCAATTGCGTAGATCGATGCTCATGATGTCAATCACTGGATTGCCTTCACATATCTCCTTCACATAACTGGAATATTGCTGAGTGCGACGCTGAAAAAATAAAAAAAAACATAAGAAGGAGAACGTTACCTTAAGAAATATTGATGAGAATGGAATCTGGGTAAGACTGAATGGATAATCAAACCAAAACAAAATCATCGTGGGTGAACACGCCCCAAACCAACCATGTTGCATTTACCGATAGCCCGAGTGTGCTAATGTATCATTAAGTCATACCATTCCTGTGTGAAGTCATTAGCATTAGTCAGCGTTCTGTGTGGATCTAGGCATAGAACTTCAAAATGATGGCAAGCTCTGTACCAAGCTGTATCGCAAAAGGGATGATTTCAATTTTTCCATCGTGAATATACCATGAGCCACTAGTTATGGCGCCTTCATTTGCCAGTGGCTTGGTGCTTAAGAGTGAGTGAGTTGGGTTTAACTCCACTTTTAACAGTATTCCAGTTATATCACGGCGTGTCAGCTTAATGTGGGAGGAAAGCCCGAAGTGATGCAGGTCTCAGACGTTTACCACTTTGGTGAAACCCACGAGCACGGGTATGGTGCTGACAAACCTAGAAACATAATCGGGGCGAACCGGGATTCGAACTGGTGCTTAAGAACGTGTGTGTATAATTTTATGGAAATACACATTTTGGTCACAGATAAACCTTTCAATCAAGGTTTCACCAGCAAGGACCTGTTCATTCCAGAAATGGAAGCGTAGACATTGAAGGCAATTTACTAAATTACAAGAAGGGCGCGTTGCTTGGCAACGCTGATCACTGGATTGTCTGTCTCAGACTCGACTGCCAGAATCGTGGCAGGATTATTGCCTGGTGCGGCGTTAAGCATAATGCACTCACTTGACAGATTAACTACAGTAAACTACGGTTATAACGAACTCAAAGGGACTACTAATTTTAGTTCGTTATAACCGTAGTTCGTTATAAGCATATATACAGCATAACTACAACATATACTCGGGACCAAAAAAGTAAGTTCGTTATATCCGTAAGTTCGTTATAAGCGTGTTCGTTATAACCGTAGTTTACTGTAATATGAACGAATTTGGTGTTCCTTTACTTCTGTTGATTAGTTTATATGCGTAGGCGGATGAACCGGTTTAAAGGATTCGTGGAAAGAAACACGCGGTAATGTTGGCGTGTAATTATTCACTGCCACGATCGTGTTTGAAGATAGTGCACCAGGCTAATGACTCCATGACAGACGCCCACGCTCCTTTCGCAGTAATTGATGTTATAGTGATCGGCAAATGAGCGAGTGAGTGAGTATGGTTTGACGCCGCTTTAAGCAATATTCCAGCAATATCACGGCGGGGGACACCAGAAATGGGCTTCACACATTGTACCCATGTCGGGAATCGAACCCGGGTCTTCGGCGTGACGAGCGAACGCTTTAACCACTAGGCTACCCGACCGCTCCGTGATCGGCAAAGAGAATGTCTGGACATCAGGGAAGCAGACAGAAGAATAACGCCATGTCCCACTTTGTTGCTGTGTTAACACACGCCGTTGTGTCGGCAGATTGATAGACAAAGACACGGCGTATTACCATGTTTGTTTGTTTTGTTTGTTTTTTTAACGCCGCAATCAATATTCCAGCTATATGACGACTGTCTGTAAAGAATCGAGTGTGGACAGATTGACATCATGAGCATCATCTTCCCGAGGCAAGGGAGTTAACTGGCTGTAAAAGTCCAGTTAACTCTATTGCCTCGGAAAGATGCATGAACATTGACCCACGCAGTTGGGATACGATGATATGCATCAACCAAGTCAGCGAGTCTGACCACCCGATCCATGTCTGTCGAGAGAAGTAGAAATATATAACAAGACGCTATTGCATTGCGTCCTACCATATAATGCAACGTGCTGACTTGGTTGATGCATGTCACCGTAACCCAATTGATCTATGCTCATGATGTCAATCACTGGATTGTCTGGTCCAGATTCCATCATTTACAGACCATCGTCGATATTTCCCAACCTTTCCTGTGTCTTTATTGGTTCCCAGCAACCTGTGCTAAACATGGTGGATGGGGTGGTCTGGCTCAGCAACATAGTTGACACCGTGTCATCTCACCCCGACGGCCCGGATTGTTGCTCATGGTATGAATCACTGGAATGTCTGGTCCAGATTCGAATATTTACATACCGCCGGCGTATAGCTGGAATTTCACTGAGTGGGGAAATAAACAAACACAAACAATACAAAATAATAATAATGATACATTCATGTTATTTACATGTTTCCGTGTATATATATTAACTTGAATGATTAAGTGAACATCGCTAATATTACCGAGTGGGGAATTACATAAACAAACAAACAAAGATAAAAAATAATAAGAATGATACATTCATGTTACTGTCATGTTTCCACTGTATATATTAACTTGAATGATTAAGCGAACATCGTTGTTTCTTAAAACTTCTCGCTGGCTCCTTGAAATCCTTGAGATTATGACGTGAACAAAACATACAACTGGTGAAAAAAATACAGTCACGTGCATATATTTTTCTTCTTCAAGACATACATTTATCACCCAGATGACAAAAACACCCATGAAAACATGTGACTGTTGACAGGTACGCGAAGAGATACATTGATCTTGTTGAGCGAGATTTCAAGAGGACAGGCACTACACCATGCATGTTTGTTTGTTTGTTGCTTAACGCCGCACTCAGCAATATTCTAAATATATGGCGGCGGTCTGTAAATAATCGAGTCTGGACCTGACATCATGAGCATCGATCCACGTGATTGGGATACGATGACAAGCATCAACCAAGTTAGCGAGCCTGATCACCCAATCCCGTTAGTTGCCTCTTACGACAAGCATAGCCGGCTTTTACGGCAAGCATGGGTTGCTGAAGACCTATTGTACCCGGGTCTGCACGGGTACCACCCTGCATGTACTACAGTGACGTAATATCCTTTAGTTGTAGGACAAGAAGTGAATGACGCAGAGACCCAAGGCGTGTTATTGGCTCTGAAGAGTTACGCCCCTTTGTCTAAAGGATCCGCTGATCATAGATCTGAGTTCACATTCGCTCCGATTATATGAGCGTTGGTTCAACGGGTTTTACCGATGTCCGTGTCTGCGACCTGCGAGAACGTTAGAAAGGAGGCGTGTCCTCAGTCTTCGAAGGCGCTGGAATTCTTTGAGTTATGTCCCTTAGTCATGCCAGGATCCGAGGAACATGGGTTCAAATATGATTATGGTGATTTATTTGTCAGCCTCATACCCGTGTTCGTAGTGTCCAAAGTAGTAAACTTATAAGACAGGCGAGCTGTCCTACCAATATGATAGAATATGCAGCTACTCGCCGACTCGTCTCGCATCAAAACACGGGGCTGTGTACTCGCGGGCAGATGACCACGGAGGAGGCTGATCACTGTGTCGGATTAACGAGACTGATTAATGAGTGATTTCAGCAATTCGTCGCAAATTAGGGAGTCGGAGTCGGAGTGCGAGACTGTCGGATTAACAGATCTAAATAGCACTGATTTAATCGGTTCCCATCATTAGTGTCGGATAAAACTGATTGTCGGATTAACGAGACTTGACTGTAGTTCGGTGTAGTAGCGTTGGCTTTCAGGCCGAAAACCCGGGTTCTATTCCCCACATGGGTACAATATGTGTAGCCCATTTCTGGAGTTGTTGCTGATATACTGATAACAGCGGCGTAAAACCATACTCACTCACTCCAATATTATGCCGACGTTGTGGAACATAAACACAATCTCCAAAAAAAAACCATCACTCCAAGGGGCACGCTCAGTAGGTTATGTGTTAGTGAATGTCATATGTCACCCGTCAGTAATATGAATGTACAGCATTAACAAAACTGCCTTTGTAGGTCATAAACTGGCTTTACGAAACTATGGGGAAAAACTACAAAATTAGCTGTGCATTATTCTCAACTGTAGGCATGCACGTGTAGCGGCCATAAAATTTCCGAGTCCCGTGATGGGATTCGAACCACGGACCTTCTGACCGAGGTCGGACGCCTTGTCCACATGACCAAAGAGGTTAACCCCGTCAGCAGGCTGACAAGGTAAGGATGTCATCTGTGGATGACTCCACGCCCTGCTACACACGCAACTGAGTATTAACCGACTTGGTGATTTGTATATTTCCTGATCAATCACAAGCCCACCGTCACTGCAGGTGAGACAAGCTGTCAATATGCGAACTCCACCTGTTGTTATTTCATACGAATCCCACGTGTCGCTCGTGCACATGATCTAAACACAAAGGCGGTGTCACGACAATAATCATTCCTATTAAAAACATATTTTGAGGGTACTGACCTTCAGTGGTATAGATAACTGGTTGAATATTTTGAGTTTATATATTTTCCTGTATTCATATTCAAGGATATGGCTTGCATGACGACATCATGCTTGTGTGTTTTGAGTTTACAGTAGATTCTCAAGATTCTTACATAACGCACTACAAGGTCAGGAAGTGGTGCTCCTCGTTCTTATTTATATAGTCTAGTTATTAACTTTCTCTTGATTTATAGGTATGAAAAGCTCATATATCGCCGGAAAAATGCATAGAGGTGAAATAAGATGGCAAAAGACTTCCTTTGCATGCCATAAAAGGCGACTATGCTTGTCGTGAGAGGCGTCTAACGGGATTAGGTGGTCAGGCTCTCTGACTTGGTTGATGCATGTCATCGTATCCCAATTGTGTGGATTGATGCTCATGGTGTCAGTCACTGGATTATCTGCCCAGACTCGATTATTTACAGACCGCTGTCATATAGCTTGATATTTTTGTTTGTTTGTTTGTTTGGGTTAACGCCGCATTTAGCAATATTCAAGCTATATGACGGCGGTCTGTAAATAATCGAGTCTGGACCAGACAATCCAGTGATTGATATCATGAGCATCGATCCAAGCAATTGGGACCGATGACATGCATCAACCAAGTCGGCGAGCCTGACCACCCGATCCCGTTAGTCGCCTCTTACGACAAGCATAGTCGCCTTTTACGGCAAGCATGGGTTGCTGAAGACCTATTCTACCCCGGAATCTTCACGGGTTTCATATAGCTTGAATATTGCTGAGTACGGCGTTAAACAACAAACAAACAAACAAACGTTCTGACTGTAGGTGAGTGAGTGTTTCTATGATGTCACGCCGTGTCAGAATGATGTAGGAGGAGAGACACGGATTCTGGCACTCCTAAGGGACGCAACTCTGTACAGAGATTTAGTTGGCTGGGCCTCTCACGCCCCCCCTCATTCGTGCAATATGTATTTTAATTTCGCTAATTACGATGATAAACGACGAAAAAGATGTAGTTATTATTTAACGACAAGGCATCGAAAAGGTGATACATTAAAAGTTTCATGTTATATATTGATTCAACGCGACATGCTTTGTATCTTAAAGGCCTAGTGTATTGACATTCTTTACATTGCGGGGACATGGGTGGCCCAGTCGTCTAAGGCGCCTCGATTCGCTGTGCAGAGTTGCGTCCCTTGGGCACGCCAGAAACCTATGATTGTGGGTTCGAATCCCAGTTCGACCCGATTATGTTTCTAGGTTTGTCAGCACCATACCCGTGCTCGTGGGTTTCACCGAAGTGGTAAACGTCTGAGACCTGCACCACTTCGGGCTTTCCTCCCACATTAAGCTGACACACCGCGATATAACTGGAATACTGTTAAAAGCGGCGTTAAACTAAACTCACTCACTCACTCTTTACATTGCTTATTATATTCGAAGAAATCAGAAAACATTTTCAGGGCCTTGATAAGCTGTTATTAGCCACCGCTGGATGACTGCTGTTTTCAACGTGCTTACTACAAGCTACGAACATCGACTCTAGAATATATTACGCATCGCATTATCCCACCAACGAAACATCAATTCAAACTAATACTTTAATTGCCGTGTAACCGTACAAACACGCCCAAATCGAAATCGCAATGTTCTATTGATTTACTAAATTGTCAAATATGATGGACTTCAAGGTTCAAGGACTGGGTCAGTTGGGTCATATTCTTATTAAAATAATGCATATAAATATGAAATAATACCCCCAAGCTAAATTTAATTTGAATTTGTTTTAATAAAGAACCCTATCGTTATTGGTTGCGGACTTAATTATGGAAAATCCCGCTTGATTTCAAGACCGCACGGCGATATTACCTGAGTTTTCTATGGACTAATCATTTCCAGCTGTCACGAGGCAGTACAATTGTATTAATACATCCTCATGGATTCATGGTAAACTAATTTGTTGCGCGGCAGTTATCTTATTCTATGAGACACGCTGTGCTTGTAGCCAGTAGCTGTGTCTACATGAATATATACTCTTCAAAAAAAGAAATGTTACATTCAGAAAAATCAGTCCAAAATTATTGTGAGTGAATAAAGTGTTGAAAATATGATACATTATTAGAAAGCGGGCCATTTCCTGCACAGTAGTACTCAAAAGAATGAGCATGTCGCCCAAACGAAGCACTTACGAGACACGGTCGACAAAATGATCTACAAGTGCCCAGTGTTTGCACGTGCAACTGAACTTGACTCCGTTGCACGTGCAATCAGTGTGTGACAAGGGGATATAAAGCTGCATTGTTTTCAATCCCGTCACTTCACCTGTTTGTCTGTATTGCTTGATGAAAGAATGCCACGTATGACTCAAGAGCAACGTCACAACGCAATAGGCCGTCTGGAGGCAGGACAGACTCAACAAACTGTTGCCACAGCCATGAATGTGTCCCGCGCAACCACCAACAGGCTATGGATACGGTACTCAACGACAAGAAGTGTTAATGATCGACCTAGAGCAGGCAGACCAAGAGTTACCACCCCTGTACAAGATCGCTACATCCGACTTCAGCATCCTCGCGATCGCTTTAGAAGAGCTTCACAAACAGTAAACAGCGTACCTGGGTTGAGACGCATCTCCGAGCAGACAGTTCGCAACCGATTGAGAGAAGCAGGAATACGAGCACGTAGACCTGTTAGACGCAACGTCTTGACCCCACGTCATTACGCTGAACGCCTTCAGTGGAGTAATCGTCATCGTGTTCGATCACGTGCATGGTGGAGAACAGTTCTCTTCAGTGACGAGTCCCGTTTTATGCTTAACAGGGCTGATGGAAGAGCCAGGGTTTACAGGAAGCGTAATGAACGTTACTCTGCTAACTGTGTGCAACAGGCCAACCGTTTTGGAGACGGAAGTGTGAGGGTGTGGGCCGGTATCACTCACAATGGCCGAACAGATCTAGTGCAAGTTGCAGGTGCAATGACAGGCGTACGATACAGGGATGAGATCTTGCAACGTCTTGTTGTGCCATTTCTGCACCGTCATGGAGGGATTTTCCAGCATGATAATGCCAGACCGCATATTGCACGTGTGTGTCAGGAGTACCTGCAAATGAAACAACATCAATGTGCTACCCTGGCCTGCCCGATCACCAGATCTCTCACCGATTGAACA
This sequence comes from Haliotis cracherodii, assembly GCF_022045235.1. Taxonomy (NCBI): domain Eukaryota; kingdom Metazoa; phylum Mollusca; class Gastropoda; order Lepetellida; family Haliotidae; genus Haliotis; species Haliotis cracherodii. Next base: position 18,717,392 of record NW_027266271.1, read on the forward strand.
TTTGAGGGATGTTCTTGACGGGCGACTTCGACAACGTTTTCCAACTCCAGGAACACTCCAAGAACTGTTCCAGGTCCTACACCAGGAATGGCAGAATATCCCTCAACGCACAGTGCAACATCTCATTGCTTCTATGGGTAGGAGATGTCAGGCAGTGATAGACGCTAATGGTGGACATACCCGGTATTAACAATCTAACATCACCTCGTGCTGTTCATTATCATTGCCGTTTCATTTTGTGATCAAGGTATCAGTTTTATTGGAGACATGATTCGCTTATGACCTCAGACCATGTATTTGTTATTGTTCTTTGTGATACTGCCTTTCAAAGTAAGATATATCCCCCTGGAACTTGATGTAACATTTCTTTGTTTGAAGAGTATATATTCGCCTTTTACGACAAGCATGGGTTGCTGAAGACCTATTCTACCCCGGATCTGCACGGGTACCATCCTGCGTGTACTACAGTGACGTACTATCCTTTAGTTGTAGGACAAGAAGTGAATGACTCAGAGACCCAAGGCGTGTTATTGACTCTGCAGAGTTACGCCCCTTTGTCTAAAGGATCCGCTGATCATAGATCTGAGTTCACATTTGCTCCGATTATATGAGCGTTGGTTCAACGGGTTTTACCAATGTCCGTGTCTGCGACCTGCGAGAACGTTAGAAAGGAGGCGGGTACCCAGTCTTCGAAGGCGCTGGAATTCTTTGAGTTATGTCCCTTAGTCATGCCAGGATCCGATGAACATGGGTTCAAATATGATTATGGTGATTTATTTGTCAGCCTCATACCCGTGTTCGTAGTGTCCAAAGTAGTAAACTTATAAGACAGGCGAGCTGTCCTACCAATATGATAGAATGTGCAGCTACTCGCCGACTCGTCTCGCATCAAAACACGGGGCTGTGTACTCGCGGGCAGATGACCACGGAGGAGGCTGATCACTGTGTCGGATTAACGAGACTAATTATTTATGGAAAATCCCGTTTGATTTCAAGACCGTACGGCGATATTACCTGAGCTTTCAATGGTGTTATCATTTCCAGCTGTCACGAGGCAGTACAATTGTATTAATACATCCTCGTGGATTCATGATAAACTAAATTGGGTGTTATCTTACTCTATGAGACACGCTGTGCTTGGTGCCAGTAGCTGTGTCTACCTGAATATATATTATCAGTAGGTCACATTGCAAGATTATTAAGTAGGTCAAGTTGGTGAGAACTCGCGACGCTCATTGGTCGTGGCGATGGTCAATAAGAAGGACTATGTGTGCCTATTGTCATATTATCGTAATGTTAGGAATTGGCTGATTATTCTCCTCGTTTATTATTCAGTAACTAATGCTTGCCGAAAGAAGGACTAACGGGATCGGTTGTGAGGCTCGCTGACTTGGTTGATGCATGTCACCGTATCCCAATTTTCAAGATGGATGTTCATTTTATCAATCACTGGATTGTCTGGTCCAGACTTTATTGTTTATGTCCGCTGTGAAAAAGGGTTGAATATGGCTTAGTGGAATATTGCTAAAAGTGGCCTTAAATCATTACGCCATGCCACACCGGAAGTATTGTTCGGAGTATCAGTCCTTCAAAATACTTCTCTGATCTTTATATATAAACGAACATAATAAGACATCAGATTACTAACAGCCACATCAATTGACCTACAAATGATACACCCGAACACCTGTTTCGTTCACTATACACACTTGTTTTTATGTTGCCTGCGCCATGTATACATCCCTACCAGCGCAAGAAGAACATGTTCTTGATGCAATCAATCCCTTTGAAAGAACGCAACGATTTATGATCCCTAATATTTTGTGTTCAGCATATAAAGTGAGACGGTGTTGTGTGTATCGTTAAAGTGAGTGAGTGAGTGAGTGCTCGTTGGTTCTCGCAACATTCCAGCTATATCATGGCGAGGGAGCCTTAGATTTGTTGACGTTTTGCGCCGATATCGGGAATAGTACCCACGTCTTTGGTTGTCCGAATTGCCGCGGTTCATGACTGACCGTCCTTGGTTCTTGACTGACCTGGATGGGTCCATGACTGACCTGCCGTGGTTCATGACTCACCAGGCGTGGTTCATGACTGACCTGACGTGATCCATGACTGACCGACTTAGGTTTATGACTGACCGTCCTTGGTTATTGACTGACCTAGATTGGTCCATGACTGACCTCTCGTGGTTCATGACTGATCGTCCTCGGTTCATGACTAACCTGCCGAGGTTCCTGACTGACTGACTTAGGTTTATGACTGACCTCTCGTGGTTCATGACGCACCAGCCGTGGTTCCTGACTGACCGACTTAGGTTTATGACTGACCTCTCGTGGTTCATGACTCACCTGCCGTGGTTCCTGACTGACCGTCCTTGGTTCATGACTAACCTGCGGAGGTTCATGACTGACCTGGATTGGTCCATGACTGACGTGCCGTGGTCCATGACTGACCTGCCGCGGTTCATGACTGACCTGCCGTGGTCCATGACTGACCTGCCGCGGTTCATGACTGACGTGCTGTGGTCCATGACTGACGTGGCGTGGTCCATGACTGACCTGCCGTGGTCCATGACTGACCGTCCGTGGTCCATGACTGACGTGCCGTGGTCCATGCCTGACATGACGTGGTTCATGACTGCATACATTGTGCGTACATTGTCAGACATGACATAGTTCATGGCGTTCGTAGAGATAGTTCAAAGCCTGACGGGACGTCAAATGCAGATGGGACTCGGTTGTTAGGTTCGTCAAACTCTTTGTATAAAAAATTTCACCCCCTTAACGAAGTTCGTGGAGCGATAATTCGGTTTTAAACAATACTGTAGTGTATATGTCTTGATGTGGGACAATGTTCCACTGACATCATGTCTATTATATATTTATACGTATGACGTTTTTACGTTGAATGCAAATATTCCATTATGTACGGGAACAAGCGCAAACATTAATTAATGTCGTTGGGAGATAGAGATAGATAATAAAACGCTAGTCCACATACGTTTTGTCGGTACAATCGGTTCTAGGACGTGAGACAAGACCAGCTGTCGACACGTTAATTTCACTGTTTTTCATTTTTTAATGAAATGAACATGACATTTATATGCTGTAATGAAAACAACATGCTCGCCAGATGGCGCTTCTGGTCGATGAGAATTTCAAGCGTGTAATTTAGAGTCATGTTAAACTGGTGCAAACGCTACACACAGGTAAAGGGATGATATAAAAATGCGCGTTATGTCCTTTTTTTCTGGATTGCTTCTCAGAACGATGATATTATGACTCGGGATAGCAAGTGACTCGTAAGCGCATTATCAGGTATAGGAATATATAACGTCAACGACAGACAATAATCAGTCTCGATTATCTGCCGAAACATATTTCATTGGACGTAAAATGCAAAATAACGGTAAAAGTCAAATGAATGTATCACTGACAATCAGTGATGATGACACCAGGTGTCGCACGCATACAGCTTTGGGTTGTACAGCTTTGGAACTTTGAAATATTAGACATTGAGGAGCAACCGAAATTATCCATCTCATTTGGTTTTATCTCATGTCTGATTTTCAGTCTTAAGTGAGAGTATTATATTCACAAAAGAAACTGCATTTAGCACTAGAGGAATAGATCTACTTCTACATGGTTTTATTTCAAAGAAATATTATTTGATTTTAAAACTTTTGAAAATAAAAAAGTAAAGAATGATATTCAACTACTAATGGTATCTTAGACATCCCATCTTTGACAAAAAAAACCCCAATATCTTTGACTTTGCAGCACACATTTACAACATTTCAAACTTGGTAGGGGTTATGCGGTTTCAAATTCATTGCTTATCCCAGTCTTAATTGAACCAATGTATGTTTATTCACAATGACCAAGCCAAAATTTACTTTTCACAAACTGTTGCAGAAATGAGTGATGGTTAAATAGACATAATCAAATTTTACAACAGTTCTTTCAATTTTCAATAGTATGACGTCAACGCCAGAGATGACGTCAACTCCAGGAATAACGTCAATCACATTGGGCGTAAAACATAAAATAGCTATGAAATAATGAATAATTGGATTTTTGATAAGCACCAGCCAGGTACAGTAAACTACGGTTATAACGAACTCAAAGGGACTACTAATTTTACTTCGTTATAACCGTAGTTCGTTATAAGCATATATGCAGCATAGGTACAGCAAATAGTCATGACCAAAAAAATAAGTTCGTTATATCCGTCAGTTCGTTATAAGCGTGTTCGTTATAACCGTATTTTACCGTATCAAAACTCTCGGGATTAACGCCATTCGTTCAAGCGGTTCAGATAATCCGTTATCCTCGTAGCTCCTCTGTGTCTTCAGATTAGTTTCATTGAGGATTCGATGCCCGGTACAGACAGTTGGAAGTAATCGACATTGTTCGGTACAAACGTCATCAGTCATGTTCTGAAGCCCTATCTCTCTCCGCGAAATGTAACAGCTTTGAGACAGACATGACGTCACTCTGGAATACTATCACCCTGTTTTGATCAAAAATACATCTCCTTCTCTCAAACGGTTCTTGTCTCGAATAATGTCAGCTTTATGTGGGAGGAAAGCCCGAAGTGAGGCAGGTTTAACACGTTTACCACGAACACGGGTATGGTGCTGGCAAACATAGAAACATAATCAGGAACCGGGATTCGAACGCATGATCTTAGGTTTCTGCCGTGCCCAAGGGGCGCTCTCTGCAATAACTCTCTGCAATATATTAAATATCAATTATACAGTAAACTACGGTTATAACGAACTCAAGGGGACTACTAATTTTAGTTCGTTATAACCGTAGTTCGTTATAAACATATATACCGCATAACTACAGCAAATAGTCGGGACCAAAAAAGTAAGTTCGTTATATCCGTCAGTTCGTTATAAGCGTGTTCGTTATAACCGTAGTTTACTGTATATTGAAAATACTGGATGAATTTATATTCCCCCCAATAGACTATGTTATTATCATATAATTAGTGGGTATTTCGACAAGACTCGGTAAATACACAATGCTTATTCATATTTACCATCCCAAAACACACAAGCATCATGACCTCTATGCACCGATTATATCATAATTAATATTTCTTATCCAGCTCGTCACGTTTTGTTACATGTTATGATGATGTACTTACTCGATAATATTTCCAGTAAATATCCATGTTTTGTTCATTATCAAAGGTAACCTTCATATAAAAACGCTGTAGGGAATAATCGATATGCATTTATATAAACATGACTATACATGATGAATATGTCACATAAATAGCTCCGCCTACTTTGCACTGATAGATATTCATCGTCACACTTAATAATCTTACTTCAGATATGCCACGAACAATATTATATGTCTGTTTTGCCAGCTGTTGGGGTTTAAAAACAACAGAAAAAACATCATAGTGAGTGATAGATAGTCATCGTCACACTTAATAAACTTACTTCAGATATGTCACGAACAATATTATATGTCTGTTTTGACACCTGTTAATTTTAAAAACAACAGTAAATCATCATAGTGAGTGAGGTTTTACGCCGCTATTAGCAATATTCCAGCACCCTCACGGCGGGGGATTACAGAAATAGGCTTCGTACATTGTACCCAGTGCACCTTAGTATAACTATCAAAATGGGGAGGATATTTTCAAATTTAGAGCATCAGTGACCAGATGTCTGATGCAGTTCCCTCTTTGACTTGTACCACGTGTCTACGTGTTGTTCAGGTAAACACTTGACTTGCCTTTGCGTGTGTTTGTGACGGGTTTCACCGGTGGACACGCTCATCTTTTCGCGAATATATAGCATCGTCACTATTGGACTGTGATTCATAAACATATGCTTATGATACAGTCGGTATACTGCAATGGGCTTTGCTTTTAGCAGATATTCCTTATGATTATGAAAAGGGTTTGGCGCCTTTATTTACAGTGATGTTATGCCAGACGGTGGAGGACAGGTGTAATCGTTTGTCGTACGCATGCTGTTTCCGTGCTTGTCAGTCAAGTGTCATGTTCATTGCATCTTTTATGAATGTTATATTTGACATGCCTTATTTATTGTTAATTTGTCCAAAACCCTCAGAGACCGACTGACACATCATTAAACATTTTGATAAATCACTAACACTTGTTATTGTCATGATATTTTGACGTACTGATCTTCAGAAATCCATGCTTGTTGTAAAAGGCGATTAACGGGATCGTGTGGTCAGGATCGCTAACTTGGTTGATGCATATCATCGTATTCCAATTTCCCAGAACGATGCTCATGATGTCAAGGACTAGATTGTCTGGTCCAGGCTGGTTTATTGACAGACCGCCGTCATGAAAACTGGAATATTGCTGAGTGCGACGTTAAACAACAAACAAAACTTCAAAACTCACAAAACTGTGAGTGAGAAAGTGTTTCAGTGAAGTCACAGAGTGGCAGATTGATGTAGGAAGGAGATACCGACATGATGTAGTCTCAAACAAACAAACAAACAAACAACAAACAAACAAACAAACAAGCAAACAAACAACAAATTGTAGCGTCAAACAATCGGAATTCATAGTTTAATATGAAATACAATGCCGGGCAAAAGAAAGTATACACCAAACAAATACAAATGTTACTAGGCTGACCTGTTGTGAGGTACATATTGATATGAGACCGCCGTCATAAAGCCGGAATATTGTTGAGTGCCGACACATTTGGAGGTGTGATAATTTCCTTTGCCCGGTAGTTTATATATTCTACAAAAAAACATTCGGATTACTGTTATTTCTTGATAATATCACAGCCAATGTGTATTTTACTGTTTTATTGACGTTAACGTTGAATTTGAATGTTTGTTTGTTGTTTAAAGCCGCACCAGTGGTTTGTAAATAATCGAGGCAGGACCAGGCAATCTAGAGACTGACATCATGCGCACCAATCCACATTATGGCTCAGGACAACAAACAAACAAACAAACAAACAAACCCAAACGTAGTATTAACCGAGTTTTTGGGTACAGTATATGTTTTCCCTAGTCGTATAGTTCTGCATCGTACCAGCGACATATTCATATTCATACCATTTAACAACACCCAGTTTAGACGATGAAAGTAGGCAAATCACGTTGGTGATATTCTACATATCAACATTTGGAGAAGAAATAAAAAAAGAGAACTTTAATGTGAAATTAAAGAATTCATAGTTTTATTTGTCTTTCATATCTTTAATTTTTCAATGCTGGGCCTCAAACGTGTGACAATGGCATCTCAAAATACAAGTGCTTTGAAAGGCTAAAAAAGCTTAGCTTTGCATTCATCCAATTGTGAAATTTGCACAAAAACTGTGCATTTTGTACACAACACATAATTGATTTGCGTAAGTTAAATGGTGTCCACGAGTAGTTTTATTCACTGATAATTTAACCTATGGGAAAAAAGTTGCTGTTTGATTTACAACCTTATCATTATGAATAACATGTAAATTAACTTGTTACCTATATCAAAGGATAAAAGGAATGGTTGGCAGTTTGTCAAGCTGGTAAACCAAAAGTAATAATAAATGTTCTTCCTTTCTGATAAAAGTTACTTTGTGGAGAAGTTGTTATTAAAACATATAAGATGTACATAATGTTGATATCTCATATAAGAAATAAACGATAAAAAAATGCATATTTTTTGTTGTTGTCATTTTGTTAGTTACGTGGAAACTATAAATATAGTTTCATACTCCGAAATGAATAAACAAATGTGTTTTTTTATCAGTCTGCCCAACACATTTGTAGTCGGTGATTTCAAAGACACAGGTTGTTTATTTCATCAGTCAACGTTTTTAAATACTTTGCCTTATTTACTTATTGGCTATCGGGGAAGTTTGGATAACTGGCATATAACACAAAATTAGATGTATATTTTTGGGGATGCTTTATCTCGTGCTGAAAGGTCACATGACACAGAGTTGGGGAACGTGCCGCGGCGTAATCTGATTACTGCACGTGCATCTGCACCGGTTATTTTAGTTTATGTTATGCTAGTCCATTAGCCTACATCCATTACCCTGATTTGATTTGCGTATCAATTGAAACTCTCACTGTTAAGCGAAGATAAGAGTCGTGAATTCAGTCGTAGGCCGTAATGACATGGGAATGGGACCCGGATGTCTACTGCTGCTGCTGCTACTGCTGCTACTACTACTGCTGCTACTGCTACTGCTGCTACTGCTACTGCTGCTGCTACTGCTACTATTACTGCTACTGCTGTTGCTACTGCTGCTGCTGCTGCTTCTGCTGCTACTACTACTACTACTGCTACTGCTACTGCTACTGCTGCTACTGCTACTACTACTACTACTGCTACTACTACTACTACCACTACTGCTACTGCTACTGCTACTACTACTACTACTGCTACTACTACTGCTACTGCTACTGCTAATACTACTACTACTACTACTGCTACGGCTACTGCTACTACTACTGCTACTACTACTACTGCTACTACTACTGCTACTGCTACTACTACTACTACTGCTGCTACTACTACTGCTACCGCTACTGCTACTGCTGCTACTTCTACTACTACCACTACTACTACTACTAGTACTATTTATACTATTGTCCCGTGAAGATCCGGGATAGAATAGGTCTTCAGCAACCCGTGCTTGCCGTAAAAGGCGACTATGCTTGTCGTGAGAGGCGACTAACGTACACCAAATTGCCTGGATCGATGCTCATGATGTCAATCACTGGATTGTCTGGTTCAGACTCGATTGTGTACCAGGAATATTGCTGAATACTGAATACAGAATGCAAGAATTTTTGTAATGTGCCATATCCTCCAACGAATGCATTCCCATGGAGCTCCATGAAATATTGCCCAAAGTGTGATCAGAATTTGAGGACAATGATAGTCAATGTTGTTAAAGATGACGCACAGTTTAGTGTGTTTCTTTCAAAGTGTATTACGTGTGCCCAGTCACACCTTGATACGACCGCCTCCGTGGTCTTATGGTAGAGCGTCCGCCCGGAGAGCGGAAGGTCCGGGGTTCGATCCCCAGCCGCGTCATACCAAAAGACGTTAAAAGATGGTACTTGTTGTTACCCTGTCTGGCGCTCGGCATTAAGGGGCTAAAACAAGGACTGGTCGGGTCGGAGTCAGTATACTGTGTTCATGTAAAACTGCGGCATGGTATCTCAGTGTGCTAGCACTATAAATCGGCATCAGTCCGGACTAGTACCAGCAGCCACACACATACACGTGCATGCACGTCGCTATATAAGTGCAATAATCTTGGACGCGACGTTAAACCCCATTGCACCTCACCTCAAACCTTGATACCGTTCCAATTAAGTCGTCATATATTTACATATTTCATAGGTATTCACATACACGTTCCTAATAAAATATAATATTCATATATTACCTGAATAACGGCGTATTAATGCAATTTGACTAGACTGTCTCACAGTCCCTGAACCATATTATTTTCCCGTCCGTCCAGCGCTTACTGTTATGCCTTAGTTCTAAATGAAGCAAGTCTAGATTCACCTAACAAATATTCACATATGCGTTTCCTGAATAACGGCATTTTAATGTAGTTTGACTAGACTGTCCCACAGTCCCTGAACCATATTATTTTTTCTTCCGTTCAGCGCTTACTGTAATGCCCTAGTCCTAAATGAAGCAAGTCTAGATTTTCCACAGGTTCTGAAAACCTTAATACACCGGGCTCCTTTTCAATTTAATATTTATTTTTGATTCATCAACGTTATGTATTTCCAGACGCCAAGCGTCAGTCCAGTTTGACGCCTACGTGGACATAAATCGACTTTTCATGCCGTTTCATATTTTTGTAGATCAGAGCATTATTAAATCCGTGGTTATCTATATTGTACTTGGATGTTTTGTAGATGACTTTAGCAAATGAAACACACGTCCAATACGAGGGGTGTTCATTAAAGATTTCCCCTAAACCACTTAGGGTTATCATACTTGGTTGAAATTTCACATGTGTAATTTACATGTATCTATGGGTTATGTCTGAATTTGCAGCACCGAACTATTAATCTTACCACTTGTACAGGTGTTATGATCGAGTAGGGTGTGACAATGGAGCCAGTAGAAAACCGAGCAGTGATTAGGGTTTTTATATTTGAAAGGTCGCACACCAAAAGAAACTTTCGAACAAGCGAGGTCTCCATAGTTGCATAAAACGATGGGAGAAGTGTGTAACTCTTGGTGGTTCCTATGTGGAGAAAGACTAATACCTATGCCAAGTTTCATTCCACTAGGTCCATCGGAAGTGGGTCAGGGGAAATCTTTAATGAACACCCGTCGTATGTATGCATATTTCGTTTTCGGGAACATGAATTTTGTTTTACAGTCTGCAATCAATGTCCAGAATTACGAATTTGCAGGATATATACGTGATGGTATGTGGTGTCACGTGTTCCTCTGTACTGCATACAAGGTCACACGTCTGATACAGTTAAGCGACGTTGGTCACGAAGTTCGGTTGGTGACCGCGTTCGATAGCTTGACCCCTGAGTATTTTGTGCCGCACGCAAAGCACATGTAGGTGAGACCCCTGAAGATCCGGGTTAGAAAAGTTCTTCAGCAACTCACGCCTGCCATATGCTTGTCGTAAGAAGCGACTAACGGGATCGGGTGGTCAGGCTCGCTGACTTGGTTGATGCATGTCATCGTATCCCAATTGTGTGGATCGATGCTCATGATATCACTGGATTGTCTGGTCCAGACTCGATTATTTACAGACCGCCGTCATATTGCTGGAATATTGCTGAGTGCGTCGTTAAACAAAAATAAAAAACAAAACCTATTTACTTGATTTTCATTGAACAATTGATTAGGTCTTATAATATGTAATACATCCTGATGGCTAAATTCAAACAAGAAATGGTTATTCGACGGTTGATGTATTTTATATCGGTATCATAGTTGTATTTTGGACCTTGGTTTTGCAGTGGGTTCAATCTGATAACGTTTTGATGCTGTTTGTAATGTTTTGGTCAAATCTTATTTTCAATAATATACTTTTTTGGCCCAGCAGTTTAGGAGTAAATGCACACGATATTAATGTGTAAACACGACATCTGTAGAATAGAATGGTCGACATAAATATGTCATACTGCATACTGCATTCACTTATCATAATGCTGTAGTTTTAACTCATGCATGCGACTATGTATTTCTGAACAAACGTTTTCAAAATACGTATTTGTTGTAAACTTGTAAAGCGTCATTTATGTTGGCAAGACAACATTTACTTTGGCATATATTTTATTCTGGCATCAATATTCATAAACCACACAACGAGGGTAATAAAGTATGTTTCTTTGGTTAACCCCGAATGTACGCAGTTTTCTTTGAAGAGATAAAACCATTATTCTGTTTGATGCTAATTGGGCGGTGTTGATGCAAGCGAATCTCTAGCTGAATACCGCGATTCACTCTCTCAGGAATAATACAATGGGATTCATACAATTGTACTCAAGGGATGTTTTTACAAACAGGCCTCCAACAACACGATTGTTGTTCTGCATGAAATATGACAGTTGTCGTCAGAGGTTGTGTTAATGAAAAAGTTTCAAATGCATTAATTATGAGCTATCCCAGCGCCAAGCATGACTGTGTCCCAATACATTCTCCTTCGTTGCGTAACATTTCCGCTCTAGTTGGCAAGCATGTTTTGCTGATACAGAGAGGTTACAAACGATTCACTGTTCGTAAGATAAATGTTTATTTCCAATGGGTTTCTGCTAGTCTGTCTCACATTCCCTGAATAATATCATATCCCTTTCGCCCAGCCATTACTGTAATTCAAAAGCTCTTAATGAAGCAAGTCTAGTTTTTCCACAGGTTTTAATCTACCATCTCACTGTGGTTCCTTTGCTTTTCTTTACTTGTTTCTATCAATTCTGAATTTACCATGTCACTGGGCCTTCTTTTCAATATATTTTCTATCCAAATTATATATTTCCAGAAACTGAAGCGTTAGTCTGTAGTTTGACGTCATGCCTAGTGATTAAAAGCCAACGTGGGCAGAAATCGACAATTCATGCCGTGTCATTTTTTGCAGACTAAAGCTTTATTAAATCCACGGTATCTGTCTTGCACAAGGATGTATTGTAGATCATGTTAGAATAGAAATAAATGTCTATTTTCTGAATCTCCCTTCTCACGCGGGCTCCCCTTCAATTTAGATATTCCTATCAAAATGACATGTTTTCGTCTTGCTCAGAAGTTGTTTGATCAAGGTTACAGCATTGAAGGTCTCAGTGAACCTTTCAAAACTTTTAAAGGTAGTCATGTGCAGGACATTTCCATATTTGACGCATCAATGACAAAAATGATGTCCGATGCAATTCCCTATTTTGACTTGTACCACATGTTCCCGTGTTTTTTCAGGTGAACAATTGACTTGCCTTTGCATGTGTTTGTGACGGGTGCCACCGGTGGGGCATGACACGCTCACCTTTCCGCGAACACCTGGTATCATTAATATTTGAAAATGATTCACACATGTTCATGGCATAGACGGAATTGTACAATCGACAATCAAGAATTCTGTGGATGTGGAAAGTGTTTTGTCGCTTTATTCAGAATGTTGGTCTAGGTTTCTACTACCTCTGATATCTGTATCGATGGCACTAGTTTTCCCGACCGCACCCCAGTCAATATGAAGGGGATTAGATGGTTACAATGGCGACTGAGTGTGGACATTATTTGGGTGTGTGCTAGTCGTCTAAGGCGTCCAACTTCACTTTGAAGAGTTAGGTCATTTAAATATAAAACATTGAAGTCATGGACCTCTTCAATAAATACTCTACCCAACTACCTTTTCCCTGATCTAGCTCACAATAACATCTCTTCTGGAAAATTTAAGCAAACTGTGCATGAAAAATTCACGTCCACATCTCAGTGAAACTGACCATGCCCCATCCACTTAACCACATAAGCTCAGACACCTCGGGAAAATAGGAGACAAATTCGGAATTAATCCATTTCTGAAAGAAGCCACCTCATTAGAACACCGCAAAGAAGTTACAAGGCTAAGACTCAGTGCTCACGCCCTTCCAATTGAGAGAGGGAGATACTTTAAAACTCCAACATAAGAAAGTTTATGTACCTTCTGTAATATTAATGAAATAGAAGATGAGGAACACTTCCTGATGCAATGCCCTCTCTACAAAGATCTGAGACAGGAACTAAATTCATCACCCGCCTTCGCTATGCACCCAATATCACTGAAAAAACTAAATCTACCAGAGCCGATTGCAAAAAATATCTCCTATTTCATTTGCAAAATGTTTATGAAAAGAAAATATACATCTCTTCCCTAGACCTTAATCATGGCAATATTTGTATTCCACTGTGTATGTCAGTGTTTTTAACTTTTCATTTTAACTAGTCATGTACATGTTTTGTACTCCTACTTCTTCTTTTTCTTCATCTTCTTTTCCTCCTCATCCTACTTCTTTTCCTCCTCCTTCCTCTCCGTCTTCTTCTTTTTCTTCTTCTTCGACTTACCAGATAACCCGTAAGCGTGGTTCGATTCCCAGATTTGCCTTGATTGTATTTCTAGGTTTATCAGCACCGTGTTCGTGTTTCATATGGTTACCGCCTCAGTGCTCACTTTGGTTCTTTCTCCGACAGAATGATGACACGCTGTGTTGTATTGATACACTGGAAGCAGGGCTAAACCAAGCATTGGTATGCATTCATTTGCATTAATCAAAACATGTGGAGGTATTATGGAGTATAAATGCAGTAAACGTCTGTGACCTGCATCCCTTCGGGCTTACCTCCCACATAAATATGACACTGATAACTGAAACCCTGTCGTGCACAGCGACGTCAAAGTCAATTCTCCCATCTGTGTCAAGGATGATGTTTTGTTCTCCACGTAGTGTCAAATCCAACTCACTGACGCTCTGATGATCTCACAGCAACGTCATCACTCATCTGTCTCAAGGATGATGTTTTGTTCTCCACGTAGTGTCAAATCCAACTCACTGACGCTCTGATGATCTCACAGCAACGTCATCACTCATCTGTCTCAAGGATGATGTTTTGTTCTCCATGGGGTATCAAATCCAACTCATTAACACTCTGATGATTTCACAGAAACGTCATCTCTCATCTGTCTCAAGGATGATGTTTTGTTCTCCCTGCGTTGTCAAATCCAACTCACTGACGCTCTGATGATTTCACAGAAACGTCATCTCCTTCTGTCTCAAGGATGATGTTTTGTTCTCCCCGCGTTGTCAAATCCAACTCACTGACGCTCTGATGATTTCACAGAAACGTCATCTCCTTCTGTCTCAAGGATGATGTTTTGTTCTCCACGTAGTGTCAAATCCAATTGACTGACGCTCTGATGATTTCACAGAAACGTCATCTCCTTCTGTCTCAAGGATGATGTTTTGTTCTCCACGCGTTGTCAAATCCAACTCACTGACGCTCTGATGATTTCACAGCAACATCATCTCCCATCTCTGTCAAGGATGATGTTTTGTTCTCCACGCCGTGTCAAACCCAACTCACTGACGCTCTGATGACCTCTCAGAAGCATCATCTCCAATCTGAGGACAGCATGATTTTTTTGTCTTCGCCCCTTAACTTTTGAAGTTCATCAGAAATTTGTTCGCAATGGCGATCAGTGATTTTAGAGGTCAAGACTCGATTAATTGTTGACGTTTATGTCATCTCTAAACCAGTCACTCGTTCGACTCCTATAACAATGAGCAATCAACAAGAAGTCAAGGTATTTGCTTGCCCCAGATGATCAATCTTCATATGTCATAAGTTGAACTCTGTTTACATTTTGTTGCTTTTTGTCAAGGGTTTTAGAATTGGTCTCTAAAGGCGACTTAATGGATCGAATTGGTCAGGCCAACTGACGTGGCTGATAGCGCATGGGGGTATTCTGACTGACTGATATTTGCTCCCAGTGTCAACCACTGAAATGTCTGGTCCAGCCTCGAGTGTTACAGGGCGCCGTCACACCACTGAATGCATCATAAAACAACACACAAACAACTACACGCGTCTATTACACGTCACGTTATTTTGGCGTTTGCAAAATGTAAGTAAAGAAATGTCAGGCCAAGAAACGCGTCAAGGTGGGAATCGAACTCGACCAGTTCGTATGACGAGCGAACGCATTAACCACTAGGCTACACCATACACATTTATTACAACCCTTTAGAATTCTTTTGAAATAATTGCAAAATGCATAACCACTCTTAATTGTATACGAAAAATATTTTGGCTTCGAGGACGTCGTTTCACAAATCTATTTGACATTATATTTTGTCACTTTCATGTGAAGACTTAAAAAAATGCTTGCTTTTTATTGATGAAACAAATATCAAGTGGGATAACGTTGATTTCGCCTTCAGGCATATGGTGAAGGTTATGACGCAAGCGAGAGCATAATTAATCTTCTCAAAGCCCCAAACCTGGTTACTCTGATCTATTAATGTAATTTTGAATTAGGTTACCTTGTGGATGGATGTCACGGACATCTCACGGTGGTTATGGGGTATTAGATATAATCCGTTTGTAATGTACAGTGAAGCACCTTTGAGCCGCACAGTACCGTTGCCTTGGAAACCGTTGTGCTTAAGAAACTTCCGGATTGATGGATGTAGACGTGCATCACTTTTGACTTACCACATCAACGCTGTGATATAAATAAAAAAACTGAAATAGGTGTTAAATCACCCACTCACTGACCTACCCACATTGGCCTCACTGACTGACTCACTGACTCACTGACTCACTGACTCTCTCATTCACTGACTCACTCACTCATTCATTGACTCGCTCGCTCACTCACTCACTCACCCACCCACCCACCCACTCACTCACTCACTCACTCACTCACTCAGGCCTTGTTCCCCACTATAAAATGAATTATAGGGACACATCTGCCCACGTTATAAAAGGCTCTGATGAGTATCTACTGCCAAACTTCGATATAAGATGTCTACAAATTAACTACCTTCCTATTACGCTGAGTCTGGTCTAACAATGTATTCACGACCTATGTATTGAATGTTTTCATAGCGATTTTCATATCTCATATATATGTATATAGCATTGATCGCTACTCGCTAAAGTGCATTCGCAGTACCATATGGTCTTGTACATAGTTAGTGTATCCAACCTTCCTTCAAGATAAAAGGACGCTTGCGGGGGGCGGTGTGAACTTGTCATCGTGAGTCGGGTTAATCTTTGTGTGACTGCAAGTTGCCTGTAGGTATGTGTGTTGCTATGATTCACAGTGTATTAGTGTAATTGTCCCCGGTATTTGTATCCAGAATTCATTCATATGGGTCAAGTTTCGTTTGTTTGTTGTTTAACGCCGCACTCAGCAATATTCAAGCTATATGACGGCGGTCTGTAAATAATCGAGTTTGGACTAGACAATCCAGTGATTGACATCATGAGCATCGATCTACGCAACCGGGATACGATGACATGCTTCAACCAAGTCAGCGAGCCTGACCACCCGACCCTGTCAGTCGCCTCTTACGACAAGCATAGTCGCTTCTTACAGCCAGCATGGGTTGCTGAAGATATTTTCTACCCCGGATCTTCACGAGTTCCGGTAAAGTCGAACTTGATAAATACTTTTTTTGTTAACCAGCTCAGCATACATACTATACTCCACGGCAATGAAGATTCATCTCCCTCAGACAATGAACACATTATAAAATCAGTCCACAATTACATCATTGAAACAAACCGCTTTACGTAAGTTATGTGTCAACTTAAGAATATAAAATGCATTTGGTATCTTGCTTTCCATTTTATTTCATGTTGTGTTACTCATTAATGTCTGCTCTATCGGCTTCATTACAATCTACATGTATGATGTACAATATTAGGAGAAGCATTAATATAGACCTATGGTCTGTTTGCTAATCCTTTTCCATTTTGTAACGTTATGTAATGTAAAATCTGAACATTAATGGAAATAAAATACTGTTTAAATCAAGTCGAACTTGGATTTTACTTTGAGGTCGTTACTCTGGAGTGTACCCTATTACAGTACGTTTATTCCGAAATGTGCGTTCCGCTTTGACATTGTGGGTGTAAATTGTAGTTCACGCTGTACGTCTATCTCGAATGTTTCGCCTTAAATTACATGAATGGGGAATCCGTAGTGTACCCCTATCTCGATATATTCTTTTGGCCGGTCACCATTCTCAAAGATAACAGGAACCCTCAAAACACATATTATTCGACTCCTGTGACACATCGGGTATTTGACTTCTAAAATTTGGAATCATGTGGAAATCCTGAGGTTTGTACTGGGTGAGTTGGTTTTCAGCAACATCAAGGCGGGTTTTCGGCGTGACGAGCGAACGCTTTGGCCAATGAGGAAAACAATTATACCTGTTTAATTCGAACTTTCTCAATTCGATATATAGTTAAAACGCGAAGTGTATACTAGTAGGTATGACCCCCGTAAAGTTTGTTTGTTTGGCACTCCGCTTGTCTCGAACTACAGATTACTCGATAAACTTCACTATATTTAACAGTTTCCATGAGATACCATGACACAGTTTAACATGGACAGACACAGACACAGTATTCTGATGGAGAGCCCGGAAGTCCTTTTTTAGTCCCTTATACCCAGCACCAGACAGGGAAACAACAAGTACCATCTTTGAACGTCTTTTGGTATGACGGGGCCGGGTATCGAACCCCGGGCCCTGCGCTCACCCTTCAGACGCCCCATCCACCTTACCACGGAACCAGGGAGGCAGTCCCAATGTGTCATCAGTGGCCAGGGATGAAGAGTACAGATTGATACATATCGAGAGGTTGCACTGAGTATCATGGGGCAAACTCTGCTGTAGATAGTGTGTATGTCACGGGCAAATAAAGCATGAACCTCGTGAACCTTCAATATCAGTTTCCACAATGGACAAAATATGAAAATATGTCAGCGATTGACGGAAATGTTATCGCCCGCTACTTTGTCGTCATTGTATTTTTCAAGAGTAATATTTTATAAGTAAAACGCAATATAAATTTATTTCATTAACACAATTCACCAGTGAATTCCGACCAAGTCAACCTTACATGCAAAATAATGTAGACTTGACGTATTCTTCTGAAGATGTTCAAAAGGTGTCCTTAAAGTGTTCTAAAGCTGTTGTACAGCTGTTCTAAAGATGTTCAAAATTTGTTCTAAAGGTGTCCTTAAAGTGTTCTGATTCTGCTCTACAGCTGTCCTAAAGATGTTCAAAAGGCGCTCAAAGGGTGTTCAATATGTGTTCAAATGTGTGGCTATTCCTTTGTGTGTATATCCCAAGATGCAGAGGATACAAATGTGTTCTTATATTCTATTAAGCAAATTTTACAGGATGTGTAAGTCAAAACTGGCAATATAGTATATCTTCTTCTCGTTTCCTTAGCCATTACAAGGATATCAAGTCTGCTACAGAACCAGAGAAGTATATAAGTATGGTAGATGATAACTCGCTTGTTAGGGCATTATGTAAATTCAGAGTGTCATTACACAATTCCAGTGTAAACTTTAGACGTTGATGTGAAAAAAGGAACGTTGAAATGGTTATCTACAGAAAACTACCAATTAGAAATTGAGGGTGAATTTCATGTTTTATTAGTATGTGATAAGTATGAACATCTTAGAGAAAAGTATATTCCGATGTTTAACAATAGGCATAAAACAAGATGTTAATGATCAGTCTTATACAATCCAACAACTCTGTTATACGTTTATTAGCCATATTGTTGAAACATATATTCTCTGTCAGATAGTTTTTATATACCATGCATATCACGTGACTAAACAAATGAAACGGAAAATGTCAACTGGACAATGGGCCTTAAATACAGAATAAAATATCTATCGATCTATCAAATGATGTTCAAAAGATGTTCACAAGATGTTCAAAAGGTGTTCAAAAGATGTTCTAAAAGTGTTCTAAAGGTGTCAAAAAGCATTCCAAAGTGTTCAAAGGGTGTTGTCAAGATGTGTTTTGCAGCTGTTCAAAGGGTGTTCTAGGGGTGTTTTGAAGGTACATGTATTCTAAAAGTAATCTCGATGAGTTATTGACTTCATTCGTTTGTATGCCAACAGCCATCTGTATATAATCTTCGCAACTCTGTACTCGTAGTTCCCCAAATCTATATTGCACACAGCTGATACAAATGCAATTAAACTCCATTATCTAGGCTTTTTACGTTTTAAAGCGGTTTAATACACGAACTTGAAAATGGATTGACACATTGTACCCATATGGAGAATGAAACCCAACCTTCAGCGTGACAATAAAATGTTTTAACCACTAGGCTACCCCCCCCCCCCCCCCCCCCCACCCCCCCACCCCCCCACCCCGCACCCCAGACATTTAGAAGTCGGATCAGTAACCAAGAGAGTACGTAAGAAAATGATCATCAATTCTATCTTTCCATTTGTTATTTGAAATAACGTCGCATATATCTCAGTCATATAGTAACTGATATGCATATAACTTGAAGTACAATCGCATAAAGGTCCAATGTCATGGATAACTGATTGTAAGCTGCTGTCTCGTGTTTCCGGAACTATTCAGTTCCAAAGCTGACAGGTCTTTCACTGGTAGATCCTTAATAGCGCAACTCAGGATGGTTTTTAGCATCTATCTTTGTACCTAAACCAGGTTTGTTTATTTGCTATTTAACGATTATTCTTTTACCTTTGATTAATAAATCAACGAATAAGCAGAAACGAATAAAAGCTTGACCTCCTTAATCAGGAAGAGGGACTTGTTTGTTGTATACTCCCCATGGAGATTAGAATACAATTAGAATGAGATGCTCGATGCTCATGATGTCAATCTCTTGATAGTTTGGTCCAGACTCGATTATTTACAGTTCGCCGTCACATAGCTGGAGTATTGCTAAGTGCGGCGTAAAACAACGAACAAACTAATTCCAAGTCCTCGGGGCCCTTAAAATGCTTCGAGTTATCCGTATTTGAGACAAGGGGAGTGCCGAGAATAGTCATAACGTTACGTGGTCTAACGATATATAGGCTACATGAGTAATCAAGTTTTAAGAGCATCTTGTACATATGTGCCCGAAATTTTGTATATGTAATATCCGCATATGCATATGGGTGTAATAAACTGCCGGGCAAAAGAAAGTATACACTTAAAAACTTTAGGTCAAAACACAACTATGATACTTGCATCAAATACATCTCCATCGAATAATCGTTTCTTGTCTGTTTCATTTTAGCCACCATCAAACATATAAGTATACTTTCTTTTGTTTTTTTATAAAGGAAAATAGGTTTGAGGTCGTAAAGTGCAGACTTGGTTAAACAATTTTACTTCTATCTAAAGATTTTTTTATAACAAACATGGTGAAAACAAATCCTCACAGCATGAAAACAAACTTGTAAACACGTTACTATCGTTAACGACCCCCACTCTCGTCAACTGTCAGAATGTTGTTCCATTTTTCATCATTACATATCTAAAAATAATCTCTCTTCATGTTTAAAACGAAAAAAGCTAAAATAAAACAATCACTACACCTCATTTGATATCCCATTGAGGCATACTTTCAGAAAAATCTATAGCTGGATGCACAAATCACATCAAACCGGAATACGTCGTGTATAATTACATTGCAGCAGGAGTCGAGATGCAGTAGGCTCTGGGCTATTATGGTACCAGACGAGATTCAACCCAAACGCACTCACTCACCCGGCAGAGCCTAATGCTCTGACGTCAATTGACGATCTTGAAGTGTGTTGCCGGCTCCCGCGCGCTGGAGATGACAGAAGGCCGCGGTTAATGAGAACAGGAGAACATCCATTATGGACGCCGAGATATATGTTCCTCAGGGACAACTTATGGGTTTATTTCGTTTCTTGAGACGGTCGACGTTGTAAACAGGTTCGACGTGTTTTGCGTCATGTTCCAGTGGAACCCGTTTGTTTGTTTGTTTGTTGTTTAACGCCGCACACAGCAATATTCCAGCTATGTGACGGCGGTCTGTAAATAATCGTGTCTGGACCAGACAATACAGTGATTGATATCATGAGCATCGATCCACGCAATTGGGATACAATGACATGCATCAACCAAGTCAGCGAGCCTGACCACCCGATCCCGTTAGTCACATCTTACGACAAGCATAGTCGCCTTCTACGGCAAGCATGGGTTGCTGAAGACCTAATCTACCCCGGATCTTCACGGGTTGGAACCCGTTCCTGTAACGCTCCTCCACAGTCCCAGTTGTATTTTCGTGTTCTGCAATTCACGTCGGCCTTACCATGTGTTTTAGGAATTATTATATATATTTCTTACATAATTTATGTGTATACTTAATAAGGAGCAAATGATTTGGACCTCCTCCGTGGTGTAGGGGTAAGAGTGTCTGCCCAGTGAGCTGAAGGTCGGTTGTTTGATCCCGGCACCCTCAAACTAAAAGTCATGGTACTTTTTGTCACCCTGGCTGGTGCTCGGCATTAAGGGTATATCACAAGGACTGGTCGGCTCGGAGTTAGTATACTGTGTCTGATTTGGGTATCCGTGTTAAACTTTGGTATCTCAGTGCGCCAGCACTATAAAACCGACACACAAGTAGTTCAAACAACCACACTTGCATTCACATTCTCATCCAAGTGTAATAATCTTGAACGTGACGTAAAACGTCATTTCACCTCGCCCCACAGATACCAAGCGGCCATCAAGATCAGCTGTTTCCGTTCGTTTATAGGCTATTAGTGTGTATGCTCACAAAAAAAATGCATCCACCCCTTTACTCGAAAAGGGTTGTCCCCGATCTTGTATATTACATGAAAAGAAGATTCATACTGTACGTTTCCCTCGGCACGTCACTCCTTCCGTCGACCTGTTTACTTGAATGCAGTGAACAGTTATACAAAACTATATATGCTGCTGTGACATGGTCCAGGAAAGGATTAAAATATTCTGCCAACGAATTCTGCTCCCATTAAACTGTATCTGACGTAAATAGAATTGTACAAAACAAGACCTTATTCAAATAAATCGATCATTTTTAGTTTAACTTTTACAGCACATCCACACATGTATAGGTCACTCAACAAATGTCAAAGACATTTCAACGAACCCTTGATAAAACAACACATGTCAAATGCAATGAATAAAATATAATTTACTATAATTAACTGAGAGTTTCGAGTTGGGAGATTTTGAAAACATGTGTGCAGTGTTATACCTGAATCAAAGCTGTCTCAAACAGTTCTTAAAGATCACGTTTTTTAAATAAAGTCATATCACCATGCATAAAATTATGTCATTGAAATTGCATTATATAACGCTTTCTATTCAGAGCGACTACAGTGAAACGAAACTTGTACAGGTTGACTCGACCTTCGCATAAAAACGTTCTCGGCAACGAAGTTCAAGGTCACGTAGCCGACATGGCGGTGACGCAGCTGATCGAGATAGAGACCTCGAGGGTTATACCAGCCAAGCCTCTTGAAAGGAATTCTTTTCTCGTGTAATGACTCTTTGTCGATATATCTGAAGAGTATTTGCTTCGGGCTATAGAAATTACAACATACGGCGCTACCAGAGTAGAACCGTATTGCTCATCACTGGCTTACAAATAACGTCTATTTAATGCGTATTAACCATCTCACGCGGTTCGAAAACCATTCAGATCTGTAGAAAATATTGTGTATGCACTTATAGCGCTTGCTATATTCAGATTATATATTGGATTGTATTCAAATCTTTATTTCAAAATAGTCGAAGGTGGAAAGGTGAACCACTACCACGAAGAGGTCTAGTCCATAGAAGTCGAAGTTTGTTTGTAATGACGGCTAAGGTAACAAGCCAACAATGTCATTATAAACAATTATTGATGGAACGTAGTACAATGTACAATATTCAGTCACTCGATGTTGGAGCATGCCGGTGAATATATGATCAAAGACGACGCGTAAAGCATGTATTGATACTTGATATTGATATTCTTATAAGAGTGAGTGAGTGAGTTAGTTAGTTGGGCGCTAATTAATACGGTATTATTCAGAACAGTGTTTAACGCTCACTACTATATCATTGATACAGTAGCATATACATTCTCACACGCATGTGCCTGATTTAATGGATATCAAGAGTGTCTGCCCGGAGAACCGAAGGTCGGTGCTTCGATCCTCGGCTAAAAGGGGGATTACCTATAGCGGGGCACGGTTGGCACAGTCGTCTAAGGCGCTGCAATTCGTTGAGCAGAGTTGCGTCCCTTGGGCACGCAAGAGACCTGTGATTTCGAATCCCGGTTCGTCCCTATTGTTTTTCTAGGTTTGTCAGCACCATACCGATGCTCGTGGGTTTAACCAAAGTGCTGAAGTCTGAGACCTGCATCACTTCGGGCTTTCCTCCCACATTAAGCTGACACGCCGTGATATAACTGGAATGCTGTTAAAAGCGGCGTTCAACTCACTCATATTTTCGACGAAAGTTAAACCCCACTCACTCACTGACGCGCCGTGATATGTCTGGAGTATTGTTCAAAGTGGCGTTGGCAATACTCACTCATAGCAAATGACGATACTTCTCATAATTTTCCCTTGCCTGGAACTCTGCATAATACATAATACAGAATTCTGTGTCTGAGGGGGGTATCCTTTTTAAAGTTTGTCATGGTAATTCATTGGGCTGGTACAAGTCTGGACGGACACACACACAGACAGACACACATACACACAATACACAGACAGACACACACACACACACACAGAGACACACACACAATACACATACACACACAATACAATGACACACAATTCACAGACACACACAAAACACACAATACACAGACATACACACAGACACACACACAATACACAGACACATACACAACACACACGCACACAGACAAAACACACACACACACATAATACACAGACACACACTCGGACACAAAACACATACAGACACACACATTGACACACACACACACACACACAATACACACGCTGCTCACACACACACATACAGACACAGACATTGACACACACTAACTCTCTCACACACAGACACACAAAACGCACGCACACACGCAAAACACAGACACACACACAATACACAGACACAAAACACACACAAACACTGACACACACTCTCTCACACACGCACACACTCCTCTCTCACACACACACGCGCGCACACACACGTGCGTATATATATGAATGAAACCATCTTAAAAAAGATGTTTACCATGTTTTACCCAACTTCACTTCGCCTGACATACGTATGTAGGATGTACCCTCCTCTCTGGAAACCCCTCCAGGTATTTCAGGAATCAGGTGCAAAACCATCACGGCATATCCAGGTGTGGTGATTAGCCACATATATTTATACTATGTGGAACATCCATACCATTGGGGAGACCGGTTTGTAATAAAAAAGATATTTGACTCAACTGACCATTTTGGCTTACGTACCGGCCTTAGTTTCAATTGGATTTAATTCATAAGGTCATAACACTCTTCGACCGACTTTGTTCGTCACTGGTCTCCTGGATTCTGGTTAATGTCTTGAAATAGTTCACGTGGTTTTACCGATCCCACACACGAACGCCTCTGCAATTGAACCTTCACAATTATAAGAAATCTATATAAAAAAAATACGAAACACGCCCCAATCATGTATTATTTTTAGTTGTCATGCTAACGTTTAGCCTCGGCGTCTTTGTATCCATCGTCAATTTTCTCCTTCGCGGATCTGTTTAATAGGATCGGTGTACAACCTCCCGCATCGGTTATTGATTAATTCGAGACGATTTTAGCAGTTTCTAAGCGCAGTGACAGCCTGGCGTGATATACGATAAATCAGCGGCGAAGGAGGAAGTCATTTTCGTGAGATAATATGTAACTCGTGTTCGTGATAGACTCGTCGTGGCGTTGCTAAGCGACGCGAAATCCCAAACGTCCTTCACCTTCCTATTGAAATATGAGGACAGCGAACGGGTCACGACTGCCGTTGATGAATAGAGGTATCTCAAGAGACTCACTCAAGTCATTCATTCGCCAGACTGACGTTATGGGGAAAGAAAGGCCTATTCACTAGCGACAAGTGCTGACTAGCTGAAGTACAACGAGTTTAACAATATGCAGGTCAGGCTGAGTGCGAGCTTATTCATAACCGTCAGACCATACTGCTGAACATCTCCGCGCGGCTGGTTTACTAATGAATGCTATTGAGGCATGCAGACACGATCTAAACTGGAAAGGGGCAGGGGGGAGGGGGGGGGGGGGGGGGGATATATGTGGGGGAGATATAATGTAATGACGTACACGAGAGCGCCGCTGTATTGATCGTTCTGCGAGTTCATGTACCCTATCTGCTCTGATTCAATAATGGCTTCTGTGGCCGCCAGAAGATATATCTATATATGTATATCTACATATCGTAGGGTAGTCCCGCACCATGACCGTGGAATATATTTATTTTATGAAAAAACAAAATCTAGAAATGCATACAAAAGCAAGTCTAGCCAGCTCAAGCTAAATCAGCATAGGGATTTTTTTATTTTTTAGAGTCAAGAAGGATATTGTGTTATATAAGATTTCAGAGACTAAATGTTAGTCTAATCGGAGGGATCTCTTGTCATTTATTGGTCACTGTCAATACAGGGTAGGGGTCACAAGATATAGGTGATAAAATTCCACTGCAACTGTGTGAAGCACATTCACCCCAAAGGTTCCCTTTTATGGCTCTGAAAAAAAAGTGATTTAATTTGTATATGTTTTTTTAATACCGGTGCTTCGGGGGTTGTTGGAATAGCTAGGTGTATTTTGATAGTTCTTGTCACGTGGTAAAAACGATTGTGTTACGCTCATTTGCATTGAAATTAGAACAATTAATTTACTCGCGTTTTGCAGATACTGGTATACACTGAGAGTCAAGAGAGGTGTTTAAGGTCACAGTTCGATGTGCACGGTTGCCGGGATCCGCTGGGCGTAGGTTTGAACCAAGATTCGCCCTGATTAGGACTCAATGCGATGTGCAGAGTTGCGTCCCTTGGAAACCTATAACAGTGGGTTCGAATCCCTGATCGCTCAGATTAGGTTTCTAGGTTTGTCAGCACCATATCCGTGCTTGTGGGTTTCACGAAAGGGGTAAACGCCCAAGACATGCATCACTTCGGGATTTCCTCCCATATGAAGCTGACACGGTCGTTATATAACTGGAATACAGATTAAAGCGGCGTTAAACCCAACTCACTCACACATGTGTATATCATCTCATCCGCTCGCTTGGATTTCAAAGTATTAACTGAACTCGATCCGCTTGAGGGGCGGTCGGGTAGCCTAGTGGTTAAAACGCTCGCTCGTGACACCGAAGACCCGGGTTCGATTCCCGACATGGGTACAATGTGTGAAACCCATTTCTGTTGTCCCCCGCCGTGATATTGCTGGAATATCTCTAAAAGCGGCGTAAAACCATACTCATTCATTCATTCGATCTGCCTGGTGTGATGTGCTTCACACAGTGAGCATCTGCCCTATAATTAACTGACATAAAGTTTAAGTCACTTAAAACTAGCAGTTACTATTTAGAAAAAGTTAATTGTCGTGACACGTCTACTTGTTATCAATGATTCAGCATAGTATTATTCCCATGCTTTTATCATGCTCAAGGTATTTCTTGTTAACTACCGTCACCACACCGTTCTCACCAACCCATTAACATATATATTGAGAATCTCACCCTAGGGTAGTGGTTAAAGCCTTCGCTCGTCACGCCTAAGACCCGGGTTCGATTCCCGACATGGGTACAATGTGTGAAGCCCATTTCTGGTGTCCCCCGCCGTGATATTGCTGGAATATTGCTAAAAGCGGCTTAAAACCATACTCACTCACTCACTCGTGTCTTTTGATATCAAATATATCAACGACATCATTCTTCCAACTTTATCATCCAACATCATTCTTCCAGCTTTTTCATTTGTAGACAGTAATTAGCAGTGTCTTCAGTGTAAATATTACTGCTAACAGCTTCCGTGGCAGAGCCATTAGTGATGTCATTTGATTGTGACGTCATGGTAACAGTGACGTCACAATGGTATGCAAAGCATTGTGATGTAATTTCATTGCAGCGATATATACAGTGTAGATGAGATCAAGCGATATCTCCTGTGGGAGCCAGGTTTGGATGATAAATTGTGTGTAATTGTGACACGCTATTTGATTTAAAACAGTCCTCCAGGAAGGCGTATATTTCATGATTAAATCGGGCGGCGGATAGCCGAGTGGTTAAAGCTCGTCACGCCGGGGACCAGGGTTCGATTCCCCACATGGGTAAAATACGTGAAGCCCATTTCATGATTTCTGGAGTTCAGCGACGTGATATTGCTGGAATATTGCTAAAAGCATCCACAGGGCTCGCATTTCGGTAAACCAACATCTCTTGATCCATTCTCGTGGTTCCCGCGGTCTCAAATTAACAGCCCTTGATTTTCATTAGCCAGTTTGGATGCGAGTTACAAATTAGGTTCAATGTTTGCCTGGCGATATCATCAACATGTCGGCCAGTCCCGTTGATTGGGATAGTTTGTGAGAAATTCAACTTTGTAAAACTGACTGACACGCAAAGGAAAGCTCTTAAAATTTTATTGATGGAAAACGTGTCTTCATTTTCATTGAAACTGGCGGTGGCTTTGGTTTCCTGGCAATACGAGTTACCTCCCTTACCTATTTCTCCTTTTTCCTGATCTTAACGTTTGACTGGTCGGTAAAATGTTAAGGGCGGGTAGATCTCGAGAACAACGAGAATGGATCCGGGGTAAGTATATGTTTCTACCGAAATCCGACCTGGAGATAAAGAGGAGGTGCTAAATGCGGCGTAAAACCATACTCACTCATGATTATGTCGGTTTTGCAAAGATACTAATAAAATGAGACAATTTATGAAATTAATAAGATATTCCTCGCGTTCTGCACGTGTAAACATCGTGCTCCATGATATTTACATTTGTCACTCGTCATGAATAATTCACACCTGTATGATTTACCGAGATGAGTACCCTGTAACTCCCACTCAGAGTATCGTGCTCAATTTAGATTTAAACACACCTTTTACCATACGTGTCTTTATAAATGTCATGCTAACTGCGTTATCTGATAGAGCGCCTGCCTGGTGAGCGGAAGTTATTCGTTTCCCAAGCCGCGTCATACCAACAGACGTCAAAAGATTGTACTTGCTGGCCGGCGCTCGAGATAAAGCGAGAACTGGCCAACTCAGAATCAGAATTCTATATCTGGAGTGGAGTATGATAAAGCCCTAAAAAGGCATAAACCGGGGCCTTTCACACACACACACACGCATGCAGCGAGAACTGGCCAACTCAGAATCAGAATTCTATATCTGGAGTGGAGTATGATAAAGCCCTAAAAAGGCATAAACCGGGGCCTTTCACACACACACACACACACACACACACACACACACACACACACACACACACACACACACACACACACACACACACACACACACACACACACACACACACACACACACACACACACGCATGCACGCACGCACGCACGCACACACGAACACAGAAACACACACACACACATATTTCACCAGTGCACTTGAATAATGGACACATGAACATCCGGGTTAGAATAGGTCTTTAGCAACTCATGCTTGCCGTAAAAAACCCGACTATGCTTGTCGACTAACAGGATCGGGTGGTCAGGCTCGCTGACTTGGTTGATGCATGTCATTGTGTCCCAATTGCGTAGATCGATGCTTATGATGTCCATCACTGGATTGTCTGGTCCAGACTCGATTATTTACAGACCGCCGTCATATAGCTGGATTATTGCTGAGTGCGGCGTTAGACAACAAGCAAAACAAAGCTTGAAATCCTTGGAAATATGTGTATTAGACGACACTTATTATCATCTTAATTATCTTTAAGCGTGGAGGATGTTTCGATGGTCCGTGGTCAAGGAAAAACGTCTTAACGATGACCGGCAGCAACGTCAGATGACCCCAGGCCGAGCAAGAGTGACCATCACCTCTGAAAATAGCGATCAAACGAAGTGATGTCACTTGGATGAAAGCGATACCCCCCGCCAGCAGCAAGAACACTGTTAAATGTCAGCATTCGTCCTTCAGAAAAATAGCTCACGGATACGTTATAAGAGTGTGCATGGACAATCATGGATATGTTTAGTTAAACAAATAGTTAACGATTGTGGCTATCAAATGTTTTCTCAAACCCACACTATTTCTCTACGTCATGGCTGGTTTTAAAGGTTGGGACTATTCTAAAAGATCAGTTTTTACAACATTGGCGTAGCTCAATAGAAAGCAGTTTGAAAGGTCAATTCTATAAATGTTTTAAATATAATCTATGTTTTGAAATTTACCTATATTTACCAAAAGACATATATTTTCCTATATTAAAACTAAGAACCAGTAACCATAATCTACCTATTGAAACCGGCCGATGGCATTCTATACCAAAAGAAGAAAGATTATGTAAACTATGTAATGCTAATGCTTTTGGAGATGAGTTTCACTATCTCTTCTGGTGTGAAGCCCTTCTCTAACACCGAAATACCTACCTCTCGATACAAATATGTCATTTCCAAAATTATCCAATGATTAGAAAACTCTTATGTAATAAAACCACGAAGGATTTAAATAATCTTAAGTCATATCTGAATATATTATATACTTTGTTAAGGATATATTCATATTATCCTGTCCTATCACTTGCCATGAATATATTTGTTAAATTATGTAAATGATTCAAATTCTCATGTACCACCGTTGGTTGGTTGAGTAATAAAATGTTCAATCTGTCTGTCTGTCTGTCTGCCAATATCCAATACGTGACGCTGTCAATAGCATTGTCGGTTATTCATACACGATCAACTCTGAAAATACATCATTCCAGACTTCTGTCTACATAACCGCTTTAGTCTGCATTGCCGCACTAAATTTAACATTTGAAACCTCACGCTGCGCGTTCAGTTCCAAATTCAATTTAGCACGGTTAAATTTACATTTAAACTAGCTCTACATTGAAAACGCAGTATGTTTATCTCCTAATTCACTAGAACCTCATGACTTTAAACAATATTCACAAATCACCCTGAACGTGTGATAACAGTTCGTATTTCTGTACTGTGTATCACGAATCAGCGATAAGAAGGTATAGCTACCGTGTATCAAGTTAAGGCTATTATTATGTGTTCTTCACGAGGTGAATGTACAACACTGTATACTGTTCACGAAATGGCCGAAACGACGAGCGCGATAGTAGCAGTTACTAGCAGTTACAGTGTAGTCAGTGTGTAGTTACAGTGTAGTCAGTGTGTAGTTACAGTGTAGATAGTTTATAGTGTAATCAGTGTGTAGTTACAGTGTAGTCAGTGTGTAGTTACAGTGTAGATAGTTTATAGTGTAATCAGTGTGTAGTAACAGTGTAGTCAGTGTGTAGTTACAGTGGAGATACTTTATAGTGTAATCAGTGTGTAGTTACAGTGTAGATAGTTTATAGTGTAATCAGTGTGTAATTACAGTGTAGATAGTTTATAGTGTAATCAGTGTGTTGTTACAGTGTAGTCAGTGTGTAGTTACAGTGTAGATAGTTTATAGTGTAATCAGTGTGTAGTTACAGTGTAATCAGTGTGTAGTTACAGTGTAGTCAGTGTGTAGTTACAGTGAAGATAGTTTATAGTGTAATCAGTGTGTAGTTACATTGTAGTCAGTGTGTAGTTACAGTATAGATAGTTTATAGTGTAATCAGTGTGTAGTTACAGTGTAATCAGTGTGTAGTTACAATGTAATCAGTGTGTAGTTACAATGTAGTCAGTGTGTAGTTACAGTGTAGATAGTTTATAGTGTAATCAGTGTGTAGTTACAGTGTAGTCAGTGTGTAGTTACAGTGTAGATAGTTTATGGTGTAATCAGTGTGTAGTTACAGTGTAGTCAGTGTGTAGTTACAGTGTAGATAGTTTATAGTGTAATCAGTGTGTAGTTACAGTGTAGTCAGTGTGTAGTTACAGTGTAGATAGTTTATAGTGTAATCAGTGTGTAGTTACAGTGTAATCAGTGTGTAGTTACAGTGTAGATAGTTTATAGTGTAATCAGTGTGTAGTTACAGTGTAGTCAGTGTGTAGTTACAGTGTAGATAGTTTATAGTGTAATCAGTGTGTAGTTACAGTGTTATCAGTGTGTGGTTACAGTGTAATCAGTGTGTAGTTACAGTGTAGATAGTTTATAGTGTAATCAGTATGTAGTTACAGTGTAATCAGTGTGTAGTTACAGTGTAATCAGTGTGTAGTTACAGTGTAGATAGTTTATAGTGTAATCAGTGTGTAGTTACAGTGTAGATAGTTTATAGTGTAATCAGTGTGTAGTTACAGTGTAGTCAGTGTGTAGTTACAGTGTAGATAGTTTATAGTGTAATCAGTATGTAGTTACAGTGTAATCAGTGTGTATTTACAGTGGAGATAGTTTATAGTGAAATCAGTGTGTAGTAACAGTGTAGTCAGTGTGTAGTTACAGTGTAGATAGTTTATAGTGTAATCAGTGTGTAGTTACAGTGTTATCAGTGTGTGGTTACAGTGTAATCAGTGTGTAGTTACAGTGTAGATAGTTTATAGTGTAATCAGTATGTAGTTACAGTATAATCAGTGTGTAGTTACAGTGTAGTCAGTGTGTAGTTACAGTGTAGATAGTTTATAGTGTAATCAGTGTGTAGTTAGTGTAGTCAGTGTGTAGTTACAGTGTAGTCAGTGTGTAGTTACAGTGTAGATAGTTTATGGTGTAATCAGTGTGTAGTTACAGTGTATTCAGTGTGTAGTTACAGTGTAGATAGTTTATGGTGTAATCAGTGTGCAGTTACAGTGTAATCAGTGTGTAGTTACAATGTAGATAGTTTATAGTGTAATCAGTGTGTAGTTACAGTGTAGTCAGTGTGTAGTTACAGTGTAGATAGTTTATAGTGTAATCAGTATGTAGTTACAGTGTAGATAGTTTATAGTGTAATCAGTGTGTAGTAACAGTGCAGTCAGTGTGTAGTTACAGTGTAGATAGTTTATAGTGCAATCAGTGTGTAGTTAGTGTAGTCAGTGTGTAGTTACAGTGTAGTTACAGTGTAGTCAGTGTGTAGTTACAGTGTAGATAGTTTATAGTGTAATCAGTGTGTAGTTACAGTGTAGTCAGTGTGTAGTTACAGTGTAGATAGTTTATAGTGTAATCAGTGTGTAGTTACAGTGTAGTCAGTGTGTAGTTACAGTGTAGATAGTTTATAGTGTAGTCAGTGTGTAGTTACAGTGTAGATAGTTTATAGTGTAATCAGTGTGTAGTTACAATGTAGATAGTTTATAGTGTAATCAGTGTGTAGTAACAGTGTAGTCAGTGTGTAGTTACAGTGTAGATAGTTTATAGTGTAATCAGTGTGTAGTTACAGTGTAGTCAGTGTGTAGTTACAGTGTAGATAGTTTATAGTGTAATCAGTGTGTAGTTACAGTGTAGATAGTTTATAGTGTAATCAGTGTGTAGTTACAGTGTAGTCTGTGTGTAGTTACAGTGTAGATAGTTTATAGTGTAATCAGTGTGTAGTTACAGTGTAATCAGTGTGTATTTACAGTGTAGATAGTTTATAGTGTAATCAGTGTGTAGTAACAGTGTAGTCAGTGTGTAGTTACAGTGTAGATAGTTTATAGTGTAATCAGTGTGTAGTTACAGTGTAGTCAGTGTGTAGTTACAGTGTAGATAGTTTATAGTGTAATCAGTGTGTAGTTACAGTGTAGATTGTTTATAGTGTAATCAGTGTGTAGTTACAGTGTAGTCAGTGTGTAGTTACAGTGTAGATAGTTTATAGTGTAATCAGTATGTAGTTACAGTGTAATCAGTGTGTATTTACAGTGGAGATAGTTTATAGTGTAATCAGTGTGTAGTAACAGTGTACTCAGTGTGTAGTTACAGTGTAGATAGTTTATAGTGTAATCAGTGTGTAGTTACAGTGTTATCAGTGTGTGGTTACAGTGTAATCAGTGTGTAGTTACAGTGTAGATAGTTTATAGTGTAATCAGTATATAGTTACAGTATAATCAGTGTGTAGTTACAGTGTAGTCAGTGTGTAGTTAGTGTAGTCAGTGTGTAGTTACAGTGTAGTCAGTGTGTAGTTACAGTGTAGATAGTTTATGGTGTAATCAGTGTGTAGTTACAGTGTAGTCAGTGTGTAGTTACAGTGTAGATAGTTTATGGTGTAATCAGTGTGTAGTTACAGTGTAATCAGTGTGTAGTTACAATGTAGATAGTTTATAGTGTAATCAGTGTCTAGTTACAGTGTAGTCAGTCTGTAGTTACAGTGTACATAGTTTATAGTGTAATCAGTGTGTAGTTACAGTGTAGTCAGTGTGCAGTTACAGTGTAGATAGTTTATAGTGTAATCAGTGTGTAGTTACAGTGTAGTCAGTGTGTAGTTACAGTGTAGATAGTTTATAGTGTAATCAGTGTGTAGTTACAGTGTAGATAGTTTCTAGTGTAATCAGTGTGTAGTTACAGTGTAGTCAGTGTGTAGTTACAGTGTAGATAGTTTATAGTGTAATCAGTGTGTAGTTACAGTGTAATCAGTGTGTAGTTACAGTGTAGATAGTTTATAGTGTAATCATTGTGTAGTTACAGTGTAGTCAGTGTGTAGTTACCGTGTAGATAGTTTATAGTGTTGTCAGTGTGTAGTTACAGTGTAGATAGTTTATAGTGTAATCAGTGTGTAGTTACAGTGTAGTCAGTGTGTAGTTACAGTGTAGATAGTTTATAGTGTAATCAGTGTGTAGTTACAGTGTAATCAGTGTGTAGTTACAGTGTAGATAGTTTATAGTGTAATCAGTGTGTAGTTACAGTGTAGTCAGTGTGTAGTTACAGTGTAGATAGTTTATAGTGTAGTCAGTGTGTAGTTACAGTGTAGATAGTTTATAGTGTAATCAGTGTGTAGTTACAATGTAGATAGTTTATAGTGTAATCAGTGTGTAGTAACAGTGTAGTCAGTGTGTAGTTACAGTGTAGATAGTTTATAGTGTAATCAGTGTGTAGTTACAGTGTAGTCAGTGTGTAGTTACAGTGTAGATAGCTTATAGTGTAATCAGTGTGTAGTTACAGTGTAGATAGTTTATAGTGTAATCAGTGTGTAGTTACAGTGTAGTCTGTGTGTAGTTACAGTGTAGATAGTTTATAGTGTAATCAGTGTGTAGTTACAGTGTAATCAGTGTGTATTTACAGTGTAGATAGTTTATAGTGTAATCAGTGTGTAGTAACAGTGTAGTCAGTGTGTAGTTACAGTGTAGATAGTTTATAGTGTAATCAGTGTGTAGTTACAGTGTAGTCAGTGTGTAGTTACAGTGTAGATAGTTTATAGTGTAATCTGTGTAGTTACAGTGTAGATAGTTTATAGTGTAATCAGTGTGTAGTTACAGTGTAGTCAGTGTGTAGTTACAGTGTAGATAGTTTATAGTGTAATCAGTATGTAGTTACAGTGTAATCAGTGTGTATTTACAGTGGAGATAGTTTATAGTGTAATCAGTGTGTAGTAACAGTGTACTCAGTGTGTAGTTACAGTGTAGATAGTTTATAGTGTAATCAGTGTGTAGTTACAGTGTTATCAGTGTGTGGTTACAGTGTAATCAGTGTGTAGTTACAGTGTAGATAGTTTATAGTGTAATCAGTATGTAGTTACAGTATAATCAGTGTGTAGTTACAGTGTAGTCAGTGTGTAGTTACAGTGTAGATAGTTTATAGTGCAATCAGTGTGTAGTTAGTGTAGTCAGTGTGTAGTTACAGTGTAGTGAGTGTGTAGTTACAGTGTAGATAGTTTATGGTGTAATCAGTGTGTAGTTACAGTGTAGTCAGTCTGTAGTTACAGTGTAGATAGTTTATGGTGTGATCAGTGTGTAGTTACAGTGTAATCAGTGTGTAGTTACAATGTAGATAGTTTATAGTGTAATCAGTGTCTAGTTACAGTGTAGTCAGTCTGTAGTTACAGTGTACATAGTTTATAGTGTAATCAGTGTGTAGTTACAGTGTAGTCAGTGTGCAGTTACAGTGTAGATAGTTTATAGTGTAGTCAGTGTGTAGTTACAGTGTAGATAGTTTATAGTGTAATCTGTGTGTAGTTACAGTGTAGTCAGTCTGTAGTTACAGTGTAGATAGTTTATAGTGTAATCAGTGTGTAGTTACAGTGTAGTCAGTGTGTAGTTACAGTGTAGATAGTTTATAGTGTAGTCAGTGTGTAGTTACAGTGTAGATAGTTTATAGTGTAATCAGTGTGTAGTTACAGTGTAGTCAGTCTGTAGTTACAGTGTAGATAGTTCATAGTGTAATCAATGTGTAGTTACAGTGTAATCAGTGTGTAGTTACAGTGTAGATAGTTTATAGTGTAATCAGTGTGTAGTTACAGTGTAGTCAGTGTGTAGTTACAGTGTAGATAGTTTATAGTGTAGTCAGTGTGTAGTTACAGTGTAGATAGTTTATAGTGTAATCAGTGTGTAGTTACAGTGTAATCAGTGTGTAGTTACAATGTAGATAGTTTATAGTGTAATCAGTGTGTAGTTACAGTGTAGTCAGTGTGTAGTTACAGTGTAGATAGTTTATAGTGTTGTCAGTGTGTAGTTACAGTGTAGATAGTTTATAGTGTAATCAGTGTGTAGTTACAGTGTAGTCAGTGTGTAGTTACAGTGTAGATAGTTTATAGTGTAGTCAGTGTGTAGTTACAGTGTAGATAGTTTATAGTGTAATCAGTGTGTAGTTACAGTGTAGTCAGTCTGTAGTTACAGTGTAGATAGTTTATAGTGTAATCAGTGTGTAGTTACAGTGTAGTCAGTGTGTAGTTACAGTGTAGATAGTTTATAGTGTAGTCAGTGTGTAGTTACAGTGTAGATAGTTTATAGTGTAATCAGTGTGTAGTTACAGTGTAGTCAGTGTGTAGTTACAGTGTAGATAGTTTATAGTGTAATCAGTGTGTAGTTACAGTGTAGTCAGTCTGTAGTTACAGTGTAGATAGTTTATAGTGTAATCAGTGTGTAGTTACAGTGTTGTCAGTGTGTAGTTACAGTGTAGATAGTTTATAGTGTAGTCAGTGTGTAGTTACAGTGTAGATAGTTTATAGTGTAATCAGTGTGTAGTTACAGTGTAGTCAGTGTGTAGTTACAGTGTAGATAGTTTATAGTGTAGTCAGTGTGTAGTTACATTGTAGATAGTTTATAGTGTAATCAGTGTGTAGTTACAGTGTAATCAATGTGTAGTTACAGTGTAGATAGTTTATAGTGTAATCAGTGTGTAGTTGACCTTGAAGATCCGGGGTAGAATAGGTCTTCAGCAACCAATGCTTGCCGTAAAAGCCGACTATACTTGTCGCGACTAACGGGATCGGGTGGTCAGGCTCGCTGACTTGGTTGATGCACGTCATCATATCCCAATCGCGTGGATCGATGCTCATGACTTCAATCACTGGATTTTCTGGTCCAAACTCGATTATGTACAGACCGCCGTCATATAGATGGAATATTGCTGAGTGCGGCTTTAAACAACATGAAACAAACGAACAGTATTTAGTTTTTATCTGTACGTCGTGGCGTCTACCAGCTAGTGTGGGTTCGAATCCCTCATCCTAGTACTAACAACACTAGGGGTACGTGGCTTTGCCAGAGGGATAGACATCTTCTACCTCCGACCCAACTTGGGTCAAACTGAACCTTCGATTTGTCACCGGAAACTCTAGAGCCCATCTGTATGAATCAGATAAAGCCCTCACAAGGAAATTGAAAGTTTGAACAAGTGAAATAGCTGGCTACCAACACCTAACCGGGTAACGGACCTTGCACCGTCAACAGTTTTTATTTATTTTGTACTGTTAGGCTTGCACAAGTCACGAAGGCAATAAGTATTAGTTTAAATAACAAATACAAGACTTTCAATAATTAGAACAAGTTGTCCCCATGAAAGACTTGCGCCCTTAGACTGTCCGCTTATCTAGACTTGCCTATAAAAGGATAAAATGACTGCACATCAATGGACTTCTCATTCAGCACGACCTTGGAGCAAGGCTATTGTCCCGCTTTCACAGCGTAACATAAAGTATCCTGTTAGACAGTTAGTTGGTTTCATTTTCCGTCAAGAATAAATCTAACTTGATTTGAATTGTAACGACCTCAAAAGCCTGGTATTTGTCAGCCGACTGGATGAAGATTGTTTCGCAAATTCGAACCATGTGATGAAGGCCCATTTCTGGTGCCCCCCCCCCCCCCCCCCCCCCCCCCCCCCGTGATATTGATGGAATATTGTTAAAAGCGGCGTAAAACCATACTCACCCACTCACTCCTTCAAACCATGTGGTACACAATCCGATGACCCACACAGCAAAATCTCCTCGTCTCTGACCACAACGCGGAATGTCCTCATTTGATTTTCAGGAGGGGATTTTGGTTTGACGTCAGCATGTTTTTTAACGTGTAAAAACTCCATTATTTGTTTCAACATAAACAGGTGCTCAATTATTTTTATATTAAATACGTAAAACGAATTGGGTTCTTTGGACACTTGTCTGCAACAAAAGAGAACATATTTGTTTCTTACAATGAGAGTCGTATGTAATATGTACTTACTATTTCCTCGACCGGCATAGACTTTAAATAAGATTATTTCGTGCTTCACTTTGTTTCCGTTTTTTTCTTCAATTCCGAAGTTGAACTTCGGATTTAACCCATCCTGAAGACAAACAATGCAGTTCGTGACTTTGCACATGACGGAACGCATGGAGGCTTGGAAACCTCGGATAGACGTCAGTGATTTCATTCAGCACAACTGTGACTGGGAAATGGAAATGTTTAACCAAATAATCAAAATTCGTCGCATCTACCACTTTCAGAATATACCAAATACCAAATAGAGAAACAAGAATGTTTTTTTTTGTCTTTGAAGTCTTGTACAGTAAATGGAAAGATTATTTGTCAAGGACAAGATAAGGCAAACTTTTTTTCAGCCCTTCTAATCAAACTTTACAAGAAACACACCCTCAATTATCCAGAGCACATTACATCTTCATTCTATTAAGATATACTCGGGGGAGGGTATTGGGGACAGGCATTTTGTATTGACCCCATAGTTTTTTCAGCTACAGCTGCAAAACCAGATATTTTTTTAAATTAAACTTTGAGCCAAAATATTTCATTAATTTTTTTTCGAAAAAAAACCTCATTGCCATTTTGTAGCAAACATTTTCTTTTTTTCTTACAATATGAATTGATGAATCAAATTAAATTTTTCCGGAATATCAAACGGTCGGCCCCCCGTGTCAGAAACCCAGATGTATTTCAGATGTGAGGAGGGCGGTAGGACTTTGTAATTGTGTTTTATTGAAAACGGAAAGGATGCGGGAAGAACTCGTTTTATTTTACCCCACTAAGAGACACAACTCGGCACGCATATATTCTTGGCATGATGCGGAAATATTTTTGTTATTAGCCATAAAAATAACTGACGCGCATGATCTGCATCTCTCTCTCTCTCTCTCTCTCTCTCTCTCTCTCTCTCTCTCACTCTCTCTCTCTCTCTGGTCCTCTCTTCCCATCTCTCCCGTCCCATCTCTTTCTCGTCTCCCCTTCTCTCCCTTGTTTTCTCTTGTCCACTCTCTCGCCTTCTCTCTCGTCATCTCTTTTTTCTCTCTGGTCCTCTCTCACCTTATCTCTCTATCTCGTCTCTCCTCTCTTTCTCGTCCTATGACGTCTTTTCTCTCATTCTCTCTGGCCATTTCATCCTATCCCTCTCACCTTATCTCTCTCTCGTCACTTCTCTCATTCTGTCGTGTTTTTTCTCGTCCTCTCTCTCTATCTTTGTCTCTCTCGTTTTCTCTCTCGTCCCCCTCTCTCTTTCTCTCCCGTCCTCTCTTCCACTGGTCCTCTCTCACCTTATCTTTCTCTCTCTCTCTCGTCCCTCTCTTTCTCGCCCCCCTCCTCTCTCTCTCTCTCTCTCTCTCGCATTCTCTCTCTTTCTCTCGTCCCCTCTCTTTCTCGTCCTCTCTTTCTTTCTCTCTCGTCTTCACTGTCTTTCTCTCTCGTCCTCTCATCTTGTCTCTCACTCTCGTCACTTCTCTCTTTCTCGTCCTATGACGTGTTTACTCTCGTTCTCTCTCTTTCTTTCTCTCTGGTCCTCTCTCTACCTTTATTTCTCGTCTCTCTTTCTCGTCCTCAAACAATTGCAAGTCGATCACTTTACAATGATGTACGCGAATTAATGTCGAGCCGTGGAGTTTAATCCTCCTTGCACGCGCAGTGTTGATTACGATGACTAAACAGTTTTGTTCCCAAATGTAGAATGAACTCGTTTGTAATTTGGCCAGAGGACAAATCTTTGCATTATTTAACTCATTCTGCATTCATTTCCCTCCAGTCCCCGTCGCCGACTATAAACTATGGTGCAGACACGAGCCCTTGTTTTAATGCAGAACCGTGTAGGATAGTGCAAGTATAAATAATGAAATGTCGGCCCGGAATCTCTGCAGGTAACTGCACACCTACACGAACATGTAATCACATTTACTACGTGCAAACAATGCAGGAATTAATTACAGGTATTTTGGCACTTGTTTGGTATTATCTGCCCCATATACTAGCTCATTCAAACAGCTTAATATCCCCAAAAGATACCACGCTATCGTACAATGTGTAGGGTCACTGACTGTTGTAACAATACTCATCCCATCGGGTAGTTTCGCCGCGATAGTGCGCCCTGCCTGAGAGACGTATGTAGGTCACGTGCTCCTATAGGTCTTCCTGTCTCTGGGTATCGTGCGATCGATTCCTTTAAGATCTGGTGCGGTGGTGGTTAAAGTATTCGCTGTTTACGCTGAGGACCAAGTTCGATTCTTTTTGTAAAACTTATCTTGGTGAATACAGTCCCTATTTACAAATTTGAATTTATAGATATATAAACACACTCAAGTATAAGGTGAAATCATGAATTTGCTGAAAAATCGAAATAATTAAAAAATATACCTACGTGCAATAATCGAAAGGCTGGCACCTTGCTTATCAAATCTTCGTCAACAGTACCGATCCCACATCACGAAGGCGACATTTCCTAATTGATACTAATACCTGGATTACTTTATTTGTCTTCATGTCTTGTGTGGTCTACGTGTCCTGTGTTGACTACATGTGTTGTGTTGACTACATGTGCTGTGTTGACTACGTGTCCTGTGTTGACTACGTGTCCTGTGTTGACTACATGTGTTGTGTGTGGTCTACGTGTCCTGTGTTGACTACATGTGCTGTGTTGACTACGTGTCTTGTGTTGACTACATGTGCTGTGTTGACTACGTGTCCTGTGTGGTCTACGTGTTGTGTGTGGTCTACGTGTTGTGTGTGGTCTACGTGTCCTGTGTTGACTACATGTGCTGTGTTGACTACGTGTCCTGTGTGGTCTACGTGTTGTGTGTGGTCTACGTGTTGTGTGTTGACAACGTGTGCTTTGTTGACTACGTGACCTGCGTTGACTACGTGTCCTACGTTGACTTCGTGTCTTACGTGGTCTACGTGTCCTGTGTGGTCTCCGTGTCTTGCGTGGTCTACGTGTCCTGTGTGATTCGCGTGTCCTGTGTGGTCTGCGTGTCCTGTGTGGTCTTCGTGTCCTGTGTGGTCTGCGTGTCCTGTGTGGTCTGCGTGTCCTGTGTTGACTTCGTGTCCTGTGTGGTCTACATGTCCTGTGTGGTCTACGTGTCTTGTTTGGTCTCCGTGTCTTCTGTGGTCTACGAGTCTTGTGTTGACTATGTGTCCTGTGTTGTCTACGTGTCCTGTGTGGTTTACGTTTCCTGTGTGGTCTACGTATCCTGTATGGTCTACGTATCCTGTGTGATCTACGTATCCTGTGTGGTCTACGTGTCCTGTGTGATCTACGTGTCATGTATGGTCTACGTGTCCTGTGTGGTCTACGTGTCCTGTGTGGTTTACGTTTCCTGTGTGGTCTACGTATCCTGTATGGTCTACGTATCCTGTGTGATCTACGTATCCTGTGTGGTCTACGTGTCCTGTTTGATCTACGTGTCATGTATGGTCTACGTGTCCTGTGTGGTCTACGTTTCCTGTATGGTCTACGTATCCTGTGTGATCTACGTATCCTGTGTGGTCTACGTGTCATGTGTGATCTACATGTCATATGTGGCCTACGTGTCCTGTGTGATCTACGTGTCCTGTGTGATCTACGTGTCATGTATTGTCTACGTATCCTGTGTGATCTACGTATCCTGTATGGTCTACGTGTCCTGTGTGATCTACGTGTCCTGTTTGGTCTACGTATCCTGTGTGGTTTACGTGTCCTGTGTGGTCTACGTATCCTGTATGGCCTACGTATCCTGTGTGATCTACGTATCCTGTGTGATCTACGTATCCTGTGTGGTCTACGTATCCTGTGTGGTCTACGTGTCCTGTGTGATCTACGTGTCATGTGTGGCCTACGCGTCCTGTGTGGTCTACGTGTCCAGTGGGGTTTACGTATCCTATGTTCACTACGTGTCTTGTGTTCACTACGTGCCCTGCGTTGACTGCGTGTCTTGTGTTCACTACGTGTCCTGTGTTGACTACGGATCTTGTGTTGCCTATGTGTCCTGCTTCTTTATACATTAGAATCCCATGGGTGTTCTGTTGCCAGCTGATGCAGGCCTCTTCTTCTATTCAATAAAACACACAATATTGTACAGAGTAAAGCGGATCATAATGAAATTTGATACGAGTAAATTAGTGTGCTCGTGGACAACAAATTTAATCTAAACAGAAAAAAATGGCGAAATTGGCCAATATTCAAATACAACGATTCGGTCCAGTGCTTTTATCAAACAGAACCCGAACGTAAGGGAACGAGAACCGTTGATGCCAACGATGGCGTATATATCTAGTCTACAGCACCATTAGCTTCATCGCTCCAATCATTTACTGAGCTTGATTAGATCTCTTTATGGTTAAACGGAACGCTTGTTTGGGTTTGCATATACAGGCCCCGTTGCATGGTCATTGGCGAGAACCCGTAATGACTTAAACATCTGACTGCTCTCATTTTGATAAGGATCAAACACTTTTTTTTCTATTTTTTGTGTCCATAATGACAGTTTGTGTAATAAGACTGTGGAGTATTGATCCAAAGAGGTTTGAAAAATGAAAGGAATTAATCTCCATCCTCCAAAGCGTGTTCGGTCTCCGGCAGGCTAGTGATTTATTTCATTTTCAGCAATTGATCGAAATACTGGACCGAATGCAACTATCAGTGTACAATTGAACGTCAATATTTGCACTATCATTTGATGCTTGGCTGACGCAAATGCACAAAGGGCTTAACATGATCGATCGGTATTGTGGGCTACTGCTTTTGTCTCTAAAAAGTAAGACAAAAATAATCCATGAAAGTAAACATCCATTGCGACGATGTCGATGACGTAGCAGTTGTGGGCGTCTGACAGTTGAAGTAGTGGTTGAGATGGGAATGGGGAGGGGTTGGGTTGTTGGGGGGGGGGGGGGGGGGGGGAGCTGCGTGAATGATGTTGGTGTCGGGGGGGGGGGGGGGGTAGGGGCTAGAGGAGGGGTTAAGCAGCATGGGGTTGGTGTAAGTTGGTTGCCATGAAATGTTCCTTTGCCATCATTACGCTCCATTAAGCTGCCATTGTGATGAATATGTGATCCATATAACAGAGATGTCTAGAATTATGTCTTTGTTCTGGAGCTGTATTAAGCCTGTTAGACTATTGACCAGATAAGTATTATTACCATGGCACAGAAGAGACGTAATTATTGCCCTGAGTAAATGCATGTAGTGACGTGTTGGTTTTCGCTTAGTCAGCAAGATCATAACTGCACACTGTGCCTCTACAGTAATGTTATTCGATGTCTAAAATAGAGATGTGGTGGCCACTGTGGCTGAATAATCAGAAAAATAATGAGATGGACCACACCTGATGCAGACTGGAAGGCCCTGCTCCCTATACGAATTTACAAAATACTTAAAAAATGAGATGTATTTATTTCATCTTGGTGTTCCGAATGCATGCAAACCTCGGAAAACATATTTTAAAACATCTTGGAAGACTGTTTCCAATTTTGT
The DNA here is from genome assembly GCF_022045235.1 of Haliotis cracherodii. Lineage (NCBI taxonomy): Eukaryota > Metazoa > Mollusca > Gastropoda > Lepetellida > Haliotidae > Haliotis > Haliotis cracherodii. Next base: position 18,760,555 of record NW_027266271.1, read on the forward strand.
TCTTGTTCTTGTATGGGTCTTTGTTTTTGATATATTGTTTCCATGATATCAAAATAACATGGAGACGGCTCCAGTATACAGATGATGGTCACAGTCCAGGTAATATCATAATCATCAGCCATTTTGACCAACAAATCCCCGTTTCGCAAGACCTTTAATACGAAAGCTACCCGTGAAGACCTTGGTAAGAATTGGTCTTCAGCAACCCATGCTTGTCGAAAGAGGCTACTGACGGAATCGGGTGATCAGGCTCGTTGACTTGCTTGATGCATGTCATCGTATCTCAACTGCGTAGGTCGATGCTCATGATGTCAATCACTGGATTGTCTGGTCCAGACTCGATTACTTACATGGCACCGTCATAATGCTGGAATATTGCTGAGTGTGGCGTTAAACAAAGAAACGAACTAATACGAAGCTATGAGACACTTATGGCATCTTGTCACGGAATCCCCGCCCTCTTTTCTTTTGTGAAGCTGTATAATGAGAGTAATTAGCAAAATGCATCCTTGGCCTAGATTAAGAAACTTTGTGTGATAAACAAACCTCGTGCTGCCTAGTAACGAGATCATCCTCGGTCAAGGACATAGCCTCGCCATCTTGATCCGTGCGCAACCTGCAAATGCCTTGTTACGAAATTGACCGCTATATGCAAGACTTAGATCAAATAAAACGAACTATCAGATCCCTTAAAAGTATACACTTAATAAAAGAGATGATCACTCGACATAAAAAGACGAAACAGGAAAATAATCACCAAATTAGAAATACTGTACGAAAAAGGGTCCTCCGTTTTATATGGCTCTGTCGTTTTACAGTCTTCCACACAGAGAAATCAATCTTCTTAAACATCGTTTACATTTGGATAACGTCTCCGACCAAAGCGTATATCTCTCGAATCACGCACGATCGTTAAAATCGGTACCGTCTTCTTGATTGTTCAGAGGTCACCGGGTTTTCCCTAAATAGCCGAAAGCAATCTCGTCGGGACGAACAAATCTATACCGACAGTTAAACGGTTATTTAGTTCTTTACCGCTCTGAGAAACGGTTCGCATAACGGCCGATGACGACGTGGTAAAAAAAAGGGGAATCAATTGCTTTTAAATCATGTCTACCATCTGCATTTTAAGATGCATTCAATTTCCCGATTTATTGTCCTCGAAGGGGATGCTTGCTTTTCATGGTGTGTTAAAGAGTATTCGTCAGATCGTTGGCGCGTCAGTTCTAAGATAAGCGTTGTTAAAAGGTAATCGTTCTGGAAATATATTTGAGAAGTTCTTCGAGTGGAGTATGATATGTGTGGAGCAGTAGCGAATGACGTGTGGCTTTATAAGTGTGCCTCGCCTGAATTATACCACATTTGCATCTTATCCAATCTCGTTTTACGGTATATTGTAGGGGTCTCAAGTTTGTTTTATCCTTAAAAGCAATACAAGACTGAAGTCTCTAAGAAAGGTCATGGTTAATTATTGGTTTAGGTTATGTTAAAAGTATTGTGAATTTTTCACCCCTAACTATGGAACCATAGAAGGGTCATTGTCGTGTTGTCACCCTTTAGTAAAATAACAATTGGTCAAAATGTCATGTTGTCGAATGGTCAACATGTCACGCTTTGGTTAATTTTGTCACTTTTAGCTTGGTTTTGTAAGGGCGACAAAAATGCCCTTTCTGGGATCCCGTACGTATCCTATTCATGAAATATTGAAACAATGGGAGAATTTCCGAACAGATCGTAAGATTGCTAGTTTTGTTATGATATGTTCATAACAGAGTTGCGTCCCTTTGCCGGACAAGTACCACTGGTTATGGGTTCGAATCATTTGATCATTTCCGTGAATCGAATTTCCATCACATACTGACATCAAGGTCGTTCCGTATTTCAAACACCGTCTCAGGAGTTATGCGTGAGTGAGTATGGTTTTACGCCGCTTTTAGCAAAGAATTGGTACGTACGGTCATGACATTTGTTGACATAAAGTGGAGAAATACATTCAGTTTTGCAGAGCATTTGTTTCATAAATGAGAAAGAGATGGGACGGGAGAGATGGGAAGAGAGGACCAGAAACAGAGAGAGAGAGAGAGAGAGAGAGAGAGAGAGAGAGAGAGAGAGAGAGAGGAGGCAAGAAGTATCCATCCAAATCGCTGAATTGATTTGTCGCTGTCGTGATGTTCGTGGTTTTCAAGTCGCCTGGAGACGAGTCAGCGATCTGTAATTATCCATTTTTCTGCTGGCGTCAGCATTATGTCGGTTGGTGATGAAACTGCCTAAACAGAAAGGTTAATCTTGTTATATCCCGATTCCAGTCAAATGACGCCTGATTATTTATCGCTAGGCTGAAATGTGACTTAACCATCGGTGTGACCTTCCACAAGTGAAAGGGGGTCCTGGTTCGGATGCCTGAATTTGTCAAATTAGACTACAAATATATACCAGTACAACAACATCCATCCTTTTTGTTGTAATTATCTTAATTACAGTTTCATACACGTTACAACCCATCTTCAATTATATTTTGGTCGAGTATTCCCAGGAACCTATTTCTGTTCCTCACATGCACACATGCACACACGCACGCACGCACGAACACACGCACGCACACACGCACGCACGCACACACACACACATACGCACACGCACAGACGCACTCACGTACGCACGCACTTTCTGGGACAATATAATTTTTTCGGTACAATCCCTCATCACCACCAGCCCGCCAACCTCCAGTCGCCCCTGACATCGCCCCACCACCCCCCCCCCACACACACACCATAAGATTGTAGTTCAGTTTCATCTGAAAACATACTATGTAAACTATTTATTGAGTTCAGCGTGTATTTCATTTTCAGCACCTTCAATCTTGCACTAGTGGTTAAAGCGTTCGCTCGTCACGCCGAACTTGTTGATTGTTGTTTAACGCCGCACTCAGCAATATTCCAGCTATATGACGGCGGTCTGTAAATAATCGAGTCTGGACCAAACAATCCATTGAATGACATCATGAGCAACGATCCACACATCTGGGATACGATGACATGCATCAACCAAGTAAAAGAGCCTGACCACCCGATCCGTTAGTCGCTTTTATTTGAAAGCTTCACTAAGGCCCTGGAAGCTGGCGGGAACCAAGGAGCGTAAACCGACCAGTTCTAGGACTCGAGGGGGCATGGGTGGCCCAGTCGTCTAAGGCGCCGCGATTCGCTGTGCAGAGTTGCGTCCCTTGGGTACGCCAGAAACCTATGATTGTGGGTTCGAATCCCAGTCGCCCCGATTATGTTTCTAGGTTTGTCAGCACCATACCCGTGCTCGCGGGTTTCACCGAAGTGGTAAACGTCTGAGACTCGCATCACTTCGGGCTTTCCTCCTACATTAAGGTGACACGCCGCGATATAACTGAAATACTGTTAAAAGCGACGTTAAACCCAACTCACTCACTCCAGGACTCGAACGATCACCCGAAGCAGGGATATGCAGTTGCATGTGTTATTCTGATAACGCTGGTCCACATGCACGCATTATCCAGTTTTAAGATATCAAAACACCTTGATCATACATGGTTAGTAAACGGCTACAGGCTTTTGAAAAAAATATGCACACTACACGAGAACACACTGTGGAATGTGTGTTACAAGTTGCCGTGTAAGGTGTCGGTAAATTTAGTTGATCTTAATGCACTAGTTTCATTACAACATCTGTCTAAGATAATTATAAACATGTCACGTTCGACAATCGTGCTGAACGTTTTACGTACATACGTGATGAGGTTCTGGAGAATCATATCCCGTGTCACGCAGTAGCAAATGTACATTTTAAAATATACCTTACGCACTGAGAATAATGATGTCACAATTTTCCACGACACGGAGCGTTTCAAATGTTCATAGTCTCTGTCAAATGAGGGCTAGTTGATAGAGCGTCTGCCCGGAGAGCTGATGGTTGGGTTCGATCCCGAACCGCAACCTTTCAAAAGACGCTAATAGATGGTACTTGTTGTTACCCTACCTTCGGCATTAAGGGGATAAAACAAGGACCGGTCGGCTCGGAGTCAGTATATTGTTCCAGTTATTGTATTGTCTGAGTGGAGTATCCATGTCAAACTGCATGTCACACACACACACACACACGCACGCACGCACGCACGCACGCACGCACGCACACACACACACACCCCTCATCTTATGTTATTTTAGAACATTGTCTTGCGAGATGCTCAACATGAATGAACACTTCTCTGGTTAATAGCCTGTGAACTTCCTTCTTGCAGAGTCGACTAACAGGGCCGCCAATAGCTCAGATGAAACTGGCTACGTCACAAGCTTAATAGCTGAATCGTGAAATGACTACATTCGTCGAATGACGACGTGTGGGTGGCAGTCGATTCATCATTTCATACTGGATTCTCGAATGGGTGCTACCAGAGTCGTGCTTAAACGGTCATGATTTGCCGATTCTAATCCCAAATTCGTTCTGTTTAGGATATTTTAGCTTGTCACACTGTTCTGCGCTCGTAGGTTCCAACAAATTTACGCGGTAGGTGGCGAAGGGGCGATAACCCATGCACGCGTACACAGCCTCTACATCAAAACGCTGGTGTACATTGGGGGTTACACACAACCAAATGTTTTCAATAGTTTTTAAAAATAACTAGGCATTCAACAGCTATTACGTGTATGTGTGTGCACAGTTTGGCCTTAGAGCTGCAAGAAAACAAAATGACAAGCTTAACCACTTCCTTTTCCGAGTACAGGAAGCTAAACACACCACCCCCAGTTCCGCACCAAATGTCACTGGCTTGAAAATATCTGTGGTCACATTCAGCACAAGTCATCATGTTGAAAAAGACAGCACTATATATAGGATAACATGGTCAGTTTTAATAACTGGATGGATACACATTTAAAAAACACACACAAATATCTAATAAAAAAATCATCCAATCACAGCTGCCAGATGATTCAGTCTGCATGTTACGAAAAACTGCTTGTTGAACGACTGATTCTGACTTGGTGTAGTAGAACCTGGGATGCATTGTCAGACTTCAATATTCTTAGAAAAACCTTGGACCCTGCTTAATATTTACCAACAAGCCAGTCAACGTCTGGAAGTGGGAGAATTTTCCTGACACCAACTTTCACTGAACCGGACACTAAATATGATTGGAAATTAAAAAATAGAGGGGCTCACCAGTAACTCTAGGAATACCCTCTAATAGTTAGCAGGAGACACGTCTGAAAATGTCAGGACGCCATCTACGAGCAAAGACTGGAGTGCCCCTCTGTCCCTCAGAAAAGGAATGGTTGCTAATGTTGAATTATCACTTTTAAGCGACACAAAACATTTAAAAATAAAAGGCAAGTATTCCTCAATAACAAGTGAGTGAGTGAGTTGGGTTTAACGTCGCTTTTAACAGTATTTCAGTTATATCGCGGCGTGTCAGCTTAATGTGGGAGGAAAGCCCGAAGTGATGCGAGTCTCAGACGTTTACCACTTCGGTGAAACCCACGAGCACGGGTATGGTGCTGACAAACCTAGAAATATAATTGGGGCGAACCGGTATTCGAACCCTCAGTCATAGGTTTCTGGCGTGCCCAAGGTACGCCACTCTGCACAGCGAATCACGGCGCCTTACACGACTGGACCACCCATGGCCCCTCAGTGTGAATGACATCTGGGACTGAACATTCCCAAAAGCTGATGTGAGGTTTTGGCCTTAGAGTATAGGACACTCAGAAGAAATCAAATGACCTGGAATGTGACATATCTACATATCAAACCAGACGAAAACCCAGAATCCTGTTTCCAGCAGGGGTATCTTATCTCTTAGCGAATGAATGACCCAGCAGCTAGGATTCGAAACCCTTCTGAACAGAAGTACTTAACCATTCCTGTCGTGCATTATCCTCGTGACGTCCTGAAATTACTCCTGCCATTCCTGGGAGAGTAACCATCCTGCCTGCAATTACTCTTATGAGTAACCGAGTAATCATCTGCTGTGGCCTGGTGTCCTGATCTACATATTGGTCATCAAATTATGTCTTAATCTAAGCATGGACACAAAGCTTTAAATCTCCGAACAAAGTCATCTTCCCGAGGCAAGGGAGTTAACTGACTATAAAAGTCCAGTTTTCCCCCTTGCCGAACTAGGCTGGTATTATGGTGTTAAACTTTGGCTGCACTAACGAGTCTTTGCATAGTCCAATCAAAATCACGCACCGAAATCGAAATCCGGTTTGTAAACGGTCATGCAGATTTCGGTCTTTTGCAGGATTTGCCCAGCATGTGCACCGCCAACTGGTTGTCAACGGATATTTTCCAAATCCTTTCAAGTTTTTAATCAAGGTGCTCACGTGATTTGATGCATTTTGCGATATAAGTCCCGTTTTCTCCCACTATAGATCTTGATTGTCGATCAGATCGTCTTGACAGGGCGCCGCCATTTTGTTTGAAGCAAATGCAAGTGATACGAGAGGTGGAATCTGATTGGTCCATAGGAGAGGCATAGAAGGGACTTAACTCGTAACAGCCACTGGTGGCGCTATGATCGAGACCAGGAATTTCAGCCTATCACGGCAAGGGTGGAAACCGGACTTTTAAAGTCAGTTAACTCTCTTGCCTCGGGAAGATGAACAAAGTAAGCTGCCTCAACTTGTTCCAGCTCTGACCAACATCCTGTCAAAGCCTCTTATCCTTACAAGCTCTGCTTAAGCATCACCACGCCTCTCGCCTTTGACTGCCTAAATAATTGTCTGAATGCCGCAGGGACCAAACATATTTAACCTCATAATTCGAACGAACATAAACTGCTGGTGTAGGATGGACCTCTTGAATTTTTCCTTTTAAGACACTTTGCAATAACATCATCTAGTGCTCTTTTGACCATTTCTTGAAAACGCAGACTAATCTAGTCGCATCAAGGGGATAGGAATGATTTCTTTCTTGGAATTACAATTCTTTTAATTTGAAATCACTCTCGTCTCCTTCATATTCATTTTGAAGTCCTTTCAACTCTCTCTCTCTCTCTCTCTCTCTCTCTCTCTCTCTCTCTCACTCTCTCTCCCTCTCTCTCACTCTCACTTACTCTCTCTCACTCACTCTCTCTCACTCACTCTCTCTCTCACTCTCACTTACTCTCTCTCACTCACTCTCTCTCTCACTCTCTCACTCATTCTCTTACTCACTCTCTCACTCTCTTTCCATTGTCCCCAGTTTAAAACTTCTGATTTTGTTTCACTTGGCTGACTCGTTCTAAAATTTTCTTAATTCACTTTTTCGCAAATAGGGCTGAGTGTGTTGTACGGACTTAAGTAGGTTTTATTATGCTATCCCACTAAGATACATGGCACATTCCCTAATTCAACATGGCACCATGACAGGGTATGAGGCGGCCGGGGACTGAACCACCGACCTATCCCTTGGCAGATACAAAAACACCGGATGCACATAAACATGGACTACACATAAACATGGAATACACAAACACCGGATGCACATAAACATGGACTACACATAAACATGGAATACACATACACATGGAATACACATAAACATGGACTACACAAACACCAGATGCACATAAACATGGAATACACATACACATGGAATACACATAAACATGGGATACACATAAACATGGAATACACAAACACCGGATGCACATAAACATGGAATACACATACACATGGAATACACATAAAAATGGACTACACATAAACATGGAATACACATACACCGGATGCACATAAACATGGAATACATATACACATGGAATACACATACACATGGGATACACATAAACATGGACTACACATTAACATGGACTACACAAACACCAGATACACATAAACATGGAATACACATACACATGAAATACACATAAACATGGGATACACATACACATGGAATACACATAAACATGGAATACACATACACATGAAATACATATAAACATGGAATACACATACACATGGAATACACATAAACATGGGATACACAAACACATGGAATACACATAAACATGGAATACACATACACATGGAATACACATAAACATGGGATACACAAACACTGGCTACACACACACACACGGGATACACATATACACGGAATAAACATGAACATGGGATACACATACACACGGAATACACTTAAACCATGATACACATAAACATGTGATACACATAAACACGAGATACACATAAACATGTGATACATACAAAAACCGGATACCAAGTCATAGACATGGAAAACACACATAAACAGTGGATACAGAACCACTGGATACACATAAACACGGGACACACATAAACATGGAATACTTATAAACACGGGATACACATAAACACAGGATAGGCATAAACATTGAATACACATAAACACGGGCTACACATAAACATGGAATACGCATAAACATCGAATACTCATACACCGGATACACATAAACACAGGATACACATAAACATGGGATACACATAAAGATGGAATACACACATAGACATGGGATACACAACACCGGATGCACATAAACATGGAATACACATAAACATGGGATACACAAACACCGGATGCACATAAACACAGGATGCACATAAACACAGGATACACATAAACATGGGATACACAACACCGGATGCACATAAACATGGAATACACATAAACATGGGATACACAAACACCAGATACACATAAACACAGGATACACATAAACACCGAATACACATAAACATGTGATACACAAACACCGGATACACATAAACACAGGATACACATAAACATGGGATACACATAAACACGGGATGCAGTTGAACACCTGATACACATAAACATGGGAAACACATGAACTCCAGATACACATAAACACGGGATTCACGTTAACATAGGATACACTTAAACACGGAATACACAAAAAACACGTGATACACAAACACCGGATGCACATAAACATGGAATACACATGAACGTGGGATACACATAAACAAGGGATACACAAAAACACATTTGAACACATGTTGCCATAGGAATAAAACTTTAAATCCTTCTGGTTTATGAGTTTTTACCCATCTCAACTTTGGTTGCCTATAAATGTACACGATGACAATCACTTGTATTAAGCCTCCTTCGAAGGTCAGTGATGCGGATGGCTATGCCGTTGCGTGTTGAAGATGCATAAAACGACGTATATGTCAATATGACTGTTGGGAAACCGGTTACTTATGAAAACATAAATGGGTCAAGTAAACATGTTTTGTTGCTCAGTAGCACGGAAAAGAAGATAATTAAATGTCACAGTGACACGAATACAATAGGTGAGATGATAGCTTTTCTCATTTGCAGAAACCTTGACACCATTGTCTTTTTCAAATAATACCCTTATTTGCGATTAATGAAAGCATGACCATCAGGATGACGTGTTACATAAATGTCTGGGGGTGGTCGGGTAGCCTAGCCTACAATATGTGAAGCCCATTCCGTGATATTGCTGTAATAGTGCTAAAAGCGGCTAAAAGCGCGATTGTTATACATAAGTATCCCCATTATGTTATATGAGTGTCCCAACTGCATAAATGATATCAGCACCACGATCGTTTCACCGTATCTTGACTGTTTTTACAAGCACCACGATCGTTTCACCGTATCTTGACTGTTTTTACAAGCACCACGATCGTTTCACCGTATCTTGACTGTTTTTACAAGCACCACGATCGTTTCACCGTATCTTGACTGTTTTTACAAGCATCACGATCGTTTCACCGTATCTTGACTGTTTTTACAAGCACCACGATCGTTTCACCGTATCTTGACTGTTTTTACAAGCACCACGATCGTTTCACCGTATCTTGACTGTTTTTACAAGCACCACGATCGTTTCACCGTATCTTGACTGTTTTTACAAGCACCACGATCGTTTCACCGTATCTTGACTGTTTTTACAAGCACCACGATCGTTTCACCGTATCTTGACTGTTTTTACAAGCACCACGATCGTTTCACCGTATCTTGACTGTTTTTACAAGCATCACGATCGTTTCACCGTATCTTGACTGTTTTTACAAGCACCACGATCGTTTCACCGTATCTTGACTGTTTTTACAAGCACCACGATCGTTTCACCGTATCTTGACTGTTTTTACAAGCACCACGATCGTTTCACCGTATCTTGACTGTTTTTACAAGCACCACGATCGTTTCACCGTATCTTGACTGTTTTTACAAGCACCACGATCGTTTCACCGTATCTTGACTGTTTTTACAAGCATCACGATCGTTGTACATAAATATGTTGGCCGTTGGGCATTAATATCTGGACCATTTACACGAATATGGCGACTGTTTTTTTTATATAAATATCTGGACCGTTTTATACTGGCATATTCAGCAGCTCGACCGTTTTACAAAATATCTGGATCGTTTAACGTGAAAATCTGGACCGTTTTATATGAATCTTGACGGACTTTACGTGATGAGTTTCTCGACCCGTTCTACATATTGCTAATTATACCGATTCCTTTACACGAGTATTTCGACTGTTTCACATCACGAATAGATAGACCCACTCCCGTTTTCCAGGAGTTTCCAGACAGTTTTACATAGATAGTAACCCTGCAAATCCGGGTTAGAAGTACCTGTTTACTATTGGGGGTAGTCTGTCATACATATCCTGAAACAAATACATCAAATACAGCCCATGCAAGTCTATAATGTTTGGCAAGTCTAGATTACTGCAGTATCAGGCACGGAAGTCTCTGGGCTCCTTTTTATTATAATTTATAACTATGATTTAACAACTTTTTTTTGTTATTTGTTCAGAGACTAGATGTCAGTCTATGTTGGGATTGAAGGAGCTCCATTGGAGCAAGTACCTTATATGTTTGGAAAGTTTAGAATTTCTATGCCCGATCAAGGTGACTGAGACTTTAGTCTATAAACCAGTGAAGATCAGGGGTAGAATAGGTCTTCAGCAACCCATGCTTGCCGTAAAAGGTGACTTTGCTTGTCGTAGGAGGCGATAAACGGGACCGGGGTGGTCAGGCTCGCTGACTTGGTTGATGCATGTCAATTACGTAGATCGATGCTCATGATGTGAATCACTGGATTGTCTTGTCCAGACTCGATTATTTACAGAACACCGTCATAGAGCTGGAATATTGCAGAGTGGCGGCGAAACAAACAAACAAAGGAAATAAACTATTATGAATAGATAGGCCGTTTTGCATGAGTTTCCCACCGTTTTACATTAATATCATTCCCGTTTTTTATGCGAATACCTCGGCTGTATCACTTGATTATCACGACCGTTTTTATGCGAGTATCTCGAACCTTTTCGTATCCCGATGAGCATCAACTTAGAAGAAGCCGGAAGTGGGGACGATGGACGCTGATCCGTGCAGCAGGATTTGGGAACGCGCGATGCTTCATATGCTGACATTTCAATCACAGCGACAGGAACCGACTTGATTTGTAAAAATATAATTATTATGCATAATATGTAAAAAAATAATAAATGATGATATCCTTATTGTAGTACACGAATGACACAAGTAACAGCTGCGATAGTTGTTTTTTAAAATATGTTTGTGTATATTATTCATCATGTATCTTCGACCGCGGAACAACAATTGCATGACTTGGATGGCCGATTCATGTTTACTGTTGCATTTCATTGTTGTGTTCGATTGGCTGTGCAAACGCACGTGATGTAAGTCTTATCAGTGCGATAACTTGAAACATTGATATTATATTGGAAAAGCAATTTAAAACAAATTTTCACTTACCAGTTTGAGAAAAAAAATCCACCCACAAAACTTTGAATAATACCAACCGAAACACAATAGGACAACTGTTTCATCAGTGTTTGGTGGGTGTTACAGCTGTAAATAATACATAGTTTCACGTCGTTTAACTAGTAGGTTCATGATTCAGTGGATATATCGATTAGGGATGTGTGGGTACTTTTACAACCACAATATTACATTTAAGACATTTAACAGTATTGCGATACCGTTGTACTGCACGATATTACAATTGTTGTACTAAAATTGCGATAACGTTGTCCTCCACGAGATAGCAATTGTTGTATAACAGTGCGATGATGTTGTATTCCACTGTCACCGGGTCGTAAAACCAGTCTAGTCACGGTCTAGTTCCCGCACCGCTTCCCTCGCTATTAATCGTCCTGCCTCCGTTACCGTTCGGCAAAAGCTGGCGGTCATCATTATCAAGTGTCTTTTCCTATTTTTGTTAGAGAATTAACAAATACATCAAATACAGCCCATGCAAGTCTATACTGTTTGGCAAGTCTAGATTACTGCAGTATCAGGCACGGAAGTCTCTGGGCTCCATTTTATTATATTATATTACTATAATTTAACAATGTATTAATCATGTATTGATTTGATATTTGTTATCGCATATATGTGTGCTACCTTTTTTATGTGTTGCAAATGTTTTTGTGACTATGATGTTCACACATTAGTGGGATAAACAAGTACTTGTAGATATTTCTCTTGTATTTATGGTCATATTTGCCACCTCCATATTTGTACGTACATTTACTTGGTTGTAAATATTTAGCGGTACCGTTGGGCAGCGTAAGTTCGGCACTCAATTTGTTACTTTCATCTATACTGGCATATTCAGCACCTCGATCGTTTTACAAAATATCTGGATCGTTTAACGTGAAAATCTGGACCGTTATATATGAATCTTGACGTTTAATTTGTTACTTACATCTAAACGTATTGGTTTAGTAGTTTGCTATTCGGGTTTTCCCTATTTTAAGAAACACACTTGGCTCAGCTCTCCAGGATATTGCATTCCCACGGCTGACCAGAGACAGTTGTCTTCTCCCACGTCCGCACTCTTTTCGAAATTATGTGTCTTTACTCTCAATCTCCCCGCGTGCGAAATCGGCAACATCGGAAACGCTCGTTATATCTCCATCATCATCATCATCATCATCATAATCATCATCATCATCATCATCATCATCATCATCATCATCATCATCATCATCACCTCAAGCTCCGTTATACCGTTTACGGATCGTCTTGCTACTGGGTGGTTAAGTGATAACGGGGCAGTGTTAATCTAGTACTGACTTATTCGGGTTGTATTGAGCTAAACTTATCAGCTAGGATTTTTCATACTCCGTTTTTCGAACAATCCGTGGATAACCAACCTTCCCGTGATTGTCTAGTTTAGGTCAAGCGTCTGTTTACTGTCGGCATTCAGTTACTCCATAGGTCAAGTACCTTCTATTTTTTTGGGAGGTTTAGAATTTCCTTGCCCAGTCAAAGTGAATGAGTCTATAGTCTATAAACCCGTGAAGATCCGCGTTGGAACCCGTGCTTGTCATAAAAGGCGACTATGCTTGTGGTAAAAGGCGACTATGCTTGTCGTAAAAGGCGACTATGCTTGTTGTAAAAAGGGACTAACGAGATTGGGTGGTCAGACTCGCTGACTTGGTTGAAGCATGTCATCGATCCCAAGTGCGTGGATCGATGCTCATGATATTAATCACTGGATTGTGTGGTCCAGACTCGATTATTTACAGACCGCCGTCATATAGCTGTAATATTGCTGAGTGCGGCGTAAAACAACAAACCAACCAGATGTCGTCCAAGATGATCTAGGTCACATTCCAACGCTGAACACAATTCCTAAATTACTTCTCTTAAATCTCGAGCACACATGGACACTGTATCTGATATAATATGATATGATATAATATCTGCTGACTGAAATATGTGAATGATGTTATAATTCTGTTTACGAGTAAATATCTAAAATTATTGACTTATGACTGTGACTTCGACTCGTCGTGAATTCATTGACCCTACAAAGAATTACAAGCATGCTGAAGAAATCATGCAAAATTGTAATTCATCAATAAGCATGAATGAAACTCTCTACAAATGCCTTTATCACTTTGGGAACATGCTCACGCAACGAAATAGCAACCCACACCCCATCCCACACTTCTATACATTTCCCGTACATGTTTAACTGCAGCAACGAGCATGTTTAAAAACCATTAAACCAAGCGCTATTGCCCTCATTGTTGTTTAACTATGCAAGTGCGTTAAGTCACAGACAGATTGATTGCAGCATGGTTCTCCTCTGTATTGCAATTGCACTAAATCAGCCACGTCGGATGTCTTCTGTGCATGTTTTTATTCTCTTTCATGTACGAGAGGACTATTGGCATGCAAATCCAGTTTCAAAGTTTATGCTATGCATACTGAAATCGATTTCTCTGGTTTGTTGTTACAAGGGACATACATCTCTCTGGTTTGTTGTTACAATGGACATACATCTCTCTGGTTTGTTCTTGTTACAAGGGACATACATCTCTCTGGTTTGTTGTTACAAGGGTCATACATTTCTCTGGTTTGTTGTTACAAGGGTCAGACATTTCTCTGGTTTGTTGTTACAAGGGACATACATCTCTCTGGTTTGTTGTTACAAGGGACATACATCTCTCTGGTTTGTTGTTACAAGGGTCATACATTTCTCTGGTTTGTTGTTACAAGGGTCATACATTTCTCTGGTTTGTTGTTACAAGGGACATACATTTCTCTGGTTTGTTGTTACAAGGGACATACATTTCTCTGGTTTGTTGTTGTTACAAGGGTCATACATTTCTCTAGTTTGTTGTTGTTACAATGATCATACATTTCTCTGGTTTGTTGTTGTTACAAGGGTCATACATTTCTCTGGTTTGTTGTTACAATGATCATACATTTCTCTGGTTTGTTGTTGTTACAAGGGTCATACATTTCTCTGGTTTGTTGTTACAATGATCATACATTTCTCTGGTTTGTTGTTGTTACAAGGGTCATACATTTCTCTGGTTTGTTGTTACAATGATCATACATTTCTCTGGTTTGTTGTTGTTACAAGGGACATACATTTCTCTGGTTTGTTGTTGTTATAAGGGACATACATTTCTTTGGTTTGTTGTTGTTACAAGGGACATACATTTCTCTGGTTTGTTGTTGTTACAAGGGACATACATTTCTCTGGTTTGTTGTTGTTATAAGGGACATACATTTCTCTGGTTTGTTGTTGTTACAATGATCATACATTTCTCTGGTTTGTTGTTGTTACAAGGGTCATACATTTCACTGTTTTATTGTTGTTAGAAGGGACATACATTTCTCTGGTTTGTTGTTGTTATAAGGGACACACATTTCTCTGGTTTGTTGTTGTTACAATGATCATACATTTCTCTGGTTTGTTGTTGTTACAAGGGTCATACATTTCACTGTTTTATTGTTGTTAGAAGGGACATACATTTCTCTGGTTTGTTGTTGTTAGAAGGGACATACATTTCTCTGGTTTGTTGTTGTTACAATGATCATACATTTCTCTGGTTTGTTGTTGTTACAAGGGTCATACATTTCTCTGGTTTATTGTTGTTAGAAGGGACATACATTTCTCTGGTTTGTTGTTGTTAGAAGGGACATACATTTCTCTGGTTTGTTGTTGTTACAATGATCATACATTTCTCTGGTTTATTGCTGTTACAAGGGACATACATTTCTAAGTTTTGTTGTTGTTATAAGGGACATACATTTCTCTGGTTTGTTGTTGTTATAAGGGACATACATTTCTCTGGTTTGTTGTTGTTACAAGGGACATACATTTCTCTGGTTTGTTATTACAAGGGACATACATTTCTCTGGTTTGTTGTTAGAAGGGACATACATTTCTCTGGTTTGTTGTTGTTACAAGGGTCATACATTTCTCTGGTTTGTTGTTGTTACAAGGGTCATACATTTCTCTGGTTTATTGCTGTTACAAGGGACATACATTTCTAAGTTTTGTTATTGTTACAAGGGACATACATCTCTCTGTTTTGTTGTTGTTACAAGGGTCATACATCTCTCTGGTTTGTTGTTGTTACTTGGGACATACATTTCTCTGGTTTGTTATTACAAGGGACATACATTTCTCTGGTTTGTTGTTAGAAGGGACATACATTTCTCTGGTTTGTTGTTGTTATAAGGGACATACATTTCTCTAGTTTGTTGTTGTTACAATGATCATACATTTCTCTGGTTTGTTGTTGTTACAAGGGTCATACATTTCACTGTTTTATTGTTGTTAGAAGGGACATACATTTCTCTGGTTTGTTGTTGTTAGAAGGGACATACATTTCTCTGGTTTATTGTTGTTAGAAGGGACATACATTTCTCTGGTTTGTTGTTGTTAGAAGGGACATACATTTCTCTGGTTTGTTGTTGTTACAATGATCATACATTTCTCTGGTTTGTTGTTGTTACAAGGGTCATACATTTCTCTGGTTTATTGTTGTTACAAGGGATATACATTTCTCTGGTTTGTTGTTGTTACAAGGGTCATACATTTCACTGTTTTATTGTTGTTAGAAGGGACATACATTTCTCTGGTTTGTTGTTGTTTTAAGGGACATACATTTCTCTGGTTTGTTGTTGTTACAAGGGACATACATTTCTCTGGTTTGTTATTACAAGGGACATACATTTCTCTGGTTTGTTGTTAGAAGGGACATACATTTCTCTGGTTTGTTGTTGTTACAAGGGTCATACATTTCTCTGGTTTATTGTTGTTACAAGGGTCATACATTTTTCTGGTTTATTGCTGTTACAAGGGACATACATTTCTAAGTTTTGTTATTGTTACAAGGGACATACATCTCTCTGTTTTGTTGTTGTTACAAGGGTCATACATCTCTCTGTTTTGTTGTTGTTACTTGGGACATACATTTCTCTGGTTTATTGTTGTTACAAGGGACATACATTTCACTGTTTTGTTGTTGTTACACGGGACATACATTTCACTGTTTTATTGTTGTTAGAAGGGACATACATTTCTCTGTTTTGTTGTTGTTACAAGGTACATACATTTCTCTGTTTTGTTGTTGTTACAAGGGACATACATTTCTCTGGTTTGTTGTTACAAGGGTCATACATTTCTCTGGTTTATTGCTGTTAGAAGGGTCATACATTTCACTGGTTTATTGTTGTAACAAGGGACATACATTTCTTTGGTTTATTGTTGTTACAAGGGTCATACATTTCTCTGGTTTATTGCTGTTACAAGGGTCATACATTTCTCTGGTTTATTGTTGTTACAAGGGTCATACATTTTTCTGGTTTATTGTTGTTACAAGGGTCATACATTTCTCTGGTTTATTGTTGTTACAAGGGTCATACATTTCTCTGGTTTATTGTTGTAACAAGGGACATACATTTCTCTGGTTTATTGTTGTAACAAGGGACATACATTTCTCTGGTTTATTGTTGTTACAAGGGTCATACATTTCACTGGTTTATTGTTGTAACAAGGGACATACATTTCTCTGGTTTATTGTTGTAACAAGGGACATACATTTCTCTGGTTTATTGTTGTAACAAGGATCATACATTTCTCTGGTTTATTGCTGTTACAAGGGTCATACATTTCACTGGTTTATTGTTGTAACAAGGGACATACAACACTCTGTTTTGTTGTTGTTACAAGGGACATGAAATGTTCTCCTTTTTGTTGTTGTTACAAGGGACATACATCTCTCTGTTTTGTTGTTGTTACAAGGGACATGCATTGTTCTATGTTCTGTTTGTTGTTACAAGGAATATAATGATTTCTTACGATTATAGACTTGATTTGTTTCTCATGATTATAGACTTGATTTGTTTCTCATAATTATAGACTTGATTTGTGTCGCTTTTATTTACAATCTGTTTCAATTATATTCCAGTCCCGACTCCATCAAACATTGAGTCAAACATGTAACAATATTGGCGAACACCTATTGTGTGTTATTCCTTTATTGAAAAGAACCGAAAATTGGACAGGCTTCTGACATGTCTTTAAACATTATTGGAATGAAGCCATGGATCAATACTGCAAATATCAATCGACAATTCCTTTGTCCTGCCTTGTATATCTAATAGCATAATTGTGTCTGGTTGTGTTGCATTTAGCCTAATGGATACAGACAGGCAGAATAAAGTGTTTTGAGACACATTGATCATATTCCTTCAATATGCTCACAAAGGCAAATGCATTGCACTTATTTCACGAGTGTACGTTTATCGTATGCCGCGTATTTGCATTGAAACCTGGTTGTAATGCGCGTCTATTGACATGACTGCGATTCAGTATGTAACACAAAGATGACATTTTTTCGCATCTTCCCATTGTACACCAAAGGCTGAAACGTGGTCGTAATGGGGGAATATTGATGTTGCTACGATTCAGCATGTAAACTTATGTAAGTTTTTTTTTCCATATCTCCCCATTGTATATCGACCCGTGAATATTCCGGGAAAGTGTAGGACTTCCGCAACCTTTGCTTGCCGTAAAAGGCGACTATGCTTGTCGTAAATGGCGACTCACGGGATCGGGTGGTCAGGCTCGCTGACTTTGACTTGATGCATGTCATCGATCCCAATTGCGTGGATCGATGTTCATGACATTAATCACTGGATTGTCTGGCCCAGACTCGATTATTTACAGACCGCCGTCATATAGCTGGAATATTGCTGAGTGCGGCGTTCAACAACCAACCAACCAACCAACCAACCCCATTGTTTATCAAGGGCACAAAGGTCCTCAGTAATCCATGCTTGTTGTGAGAACTGATAAATCCAATAAGTGTTAATCTGTTTGTTCTTTATTCAAAGACCGCCTCCGTGGTCTAGTGGTAGAGCGCCCGCCCGGAGAGCGGAAGGTCTGGGGTTCGATCCCCGGCCGCGTCATATCAAAAGACGTTAAAAGATGGTACTTGTTGTTACCCTGTTTGGCGCTCGGCATTAAGGGGCTAAAACAAGGACTGGTCGGCTCGGAGTCAGTACATTGTGTCTGAGTGGAGTATTCATGTTAAACTGCGGCATGGTATCTCAGGCATCACTCCGGACTAGGACTAGTTCAAGCACGCACGCACGCACGCACGCACGCACGCACGCACGCACGTCGCTATATAAGTGCAATAATCTTGGTCGCGACGTTAAATCCTATTTCACCTCACCTCGTAATAGCGTATACAGGTAAAGATGAGATGACTTTCTATAATGTCTAATATTTGACTTAAAGGAATGTTACATGATAACGGCAAGGTCTATATGTATATTGGATTAGGACAAGCAATTTAAACTCCTGATGGTATTAACATACTGAACCGCAAAAGAAACGTCACCATGGAGAGTTATAGTAAAAACCTTATTTGTCCAAACACTGTAAACATGCTTTGAGGCATATTAAAAAGATGAAACTTGGTAAAACTGATCACCAAGGTTGAAATTAAAGTGGCAAATGTTCTTAAAGTGAAACACAACACTAGTCTCTGAGAAAATGGCATCACAAGTCAGTATCTCGTGTGTCCGCCATGTGCATTGATGACTGCCGTGCAACGTCGATACATGGAATGGATGAGGCGGTTGATGAAGGCCATAGGCACTTGAGCCCACACTCTGAAGAAGGTCTGACGCAGTTCAGCTGCAGTTGTCGGCCTTGGTAGGACGTCATTCAGCCGTCTTTGAATCTCGTCCCACAGGTGGTCAATGGGATTTAAAGCGGGACCGAGGGCAGGCCACTGCATGGTTCTGTTGCCATTCTGCTGGAGGAAGTCTCCTGTTGCTCTCGCAGTTTGGACACGAGCGTTATCATGCGGCGACGTGCCAAATGATGTATGGCGCGTGGTCTCAGGACTTGATCAATGTACCGAGCTGCTGTGACACCATTGCCTCTCCCTGGACCGATGTTCTGGAAGACCACAGAGCCGACCCTCTGTGCAAGACCAATTCCACCCCAGAACATGATGATCGGACCACCCCACGAGTCTCTCTCAACAACACAAGCATCCGAATAACGTTCCCCAGGGCGTTTCCAGACTCTCTCGCTCTGCCATCTGCTGTTGAGATACAGTAACGGCTCTCGTCTGAGAGAAGGACTCTTCTCCACTGCTATTGGCGCCAATGCTGGTGCTGTGTTTCCCACTGAAGACGGTCCCGGCGATGACGTGGTATCAGAATGGGTCCTCGGTGTGACCTATGACAGTGGAGGTGTCTGCTCGTCAGTCGTCGACGCACGGTGTCCGCACTAATGTATCGCTGGTGTGTCCCCGTGGTCTGTCGAGCAGTTTCCGCAGCACTAACAAAGCGATCTTGAAGATGCTGTCGCACAATCTGACGATCCTGACGTCGGGTGGTGACCCTTGGTCTTTCACTACATGGTCGGCCACCTGTAGTGTTGGTGGTCTGGTACCGATGCTGGGGACTGTATATGGTCTTTACGTGGACTTGAAATGCATTGGCTACTTGCCGGGCGGTTTGTCAAGCTAGCATTGGTCCAAGGGTTTGGTGCCGCTGATTTATCAATCTTGGCTTGTGGCAGCAATACAATGACGAAGGAATGTTACCCAATCTGGGTGGATTTTTATAGAGCGAGAAATGGGGACACGCATGTACATTTCAATTTGCACGGACCTCGGTTACCATGGCCGTTGCCGTGATGCGTTTGGGCGATCGGTTTTATTGTCATCTGCTTGTTTTTGTATCATCACATTAAATTTTTCAGGACAAGGTAATGGTATATTTTAGAAACTTTAACAAAAATTACCCAGATATTTAAATGACAACTTTTCATGCAATGTTACTTGGGGTGACGTTTCGTTTGCGGTTCAGTATATAATCAATATATGTAAAAGTAGAAAAATCGTATATACCTGACAGAGTGTTGCCGACATCCATACAAAATTAGTATAAAAAATGAATTGTCATTTCTGCATGGTAGGGATTGCTTTGTGTGAAAAAAATGAGGTACTGCTGAATTTTGGTAAAAAGATGGAAAAATCGCATAAACACACGTGCAACATCAAGTGTTGTTCTATAAAAAACGTTGGGTTTTCATTTGCTTGCCATCACAACCTTACAGCGCAGACATACCACGACTGATAGAAGCCCAACGCAACAACGCCATCGGCCGACTGCAGGCAGGAGAATCATCTTAGGACGTAGCTTGGTTTTAACCGGGGAGCCCTAAGCACCATTAGAATACTATGGAACCGTTATCAGACACACGGGACAGCACGGGACCTTCCCTGATCCGGTCGACCACGTATCACTACTAGTGCACAGGACCGATTCATACGGCAACGTCGCTTACCTGAAAGAAACACCACGACTATCTCTACAACTACAGCAATACAAGGATGGCGTAGGATATCAGTCACAACACTGAGAACCGTTTACGCGCTGAAGGCATTCTCGCTAGACGACCAGTTCTAGGTGTGATTTTGACGGAGCTGCATCATCGGCTGCGACGTCAGTGGTGTCAAGGTCACAGAGTATGGCCACAACTGAGACGACAATGATGTGTGCCAATTTCGAACACTCGATTACCGTATATTTATTCTTTAGATGATATATGAAATATACATCTGAAATGACTTTCTTTTCTTTTTTTTGGCAGAGTTTGTTAAGCGTGATAGCCGAGTAGGGCATTCACTAGCCGAGCTGCCGAGTCCAGGTTCTTTTTGTTGAAGGAGAAATGAGTTTAAAGGCGCGTTGAAGGTTATTGCACTAATATAACGACGCATGCCCATGTGCGCGCGCGTGTGTGCGTGCCTGTGTGAGTGCATGAGTGCGTGCGCGTGTGCTTGTACTTGTGCCGATTTTATAGTGCTAGTCCACTGAGATACCATGCCGCAGTTTACCATGTATAGCATATCCAGTTCTTTGTTTCAGCCGCACAGAAAAGGGCGTTTGGCAGGGTAACAACAAGTACCATCTTTTAACGTATTTTGGCAAAGCCAAGTCGTTATGTTCACGATATGAAATTGATGCAACAATGGTGTGTAATAGTTTGTGTGACGGCGGTCTGTAAATAATCGAGTCTGGACCAGACAATCAGTAATTGGCATCATGAGCATCGATCTACGCAATTGGGACACGATGACCTGTATCAACCAAGTCAGCGAAGCTTGACCACCCAATCATGTTTGTAGCCTCTTACGACAAGCATAGTCGCCTCTAACGGCAAGCATGGATTGCTGAAGACCTATTATAATCAGGCTCAGTATGTGACTACTCGCTATAAAAGTAAATTTATTTAATTTATATACTCTCTCAAAAAAGAAACGTATATACGAATTTTAACTACAGATTTCTTTTTATTTTGATACACCGTGGACAAGTTAATAGCAAATGGAATTCGAAGAAATTTTACACAGGAAATGTCAAGGTATCACTGTTTAATAAGACATCGGTAAAAATCAGTTTATGAATCACACATCGACGTTTGATGGCGCTGAAGTCAGTACCTCGTATGATCACCATTGGCGTTCAGAAATGCGCGACATCGTCTCGGCATAGAACGAATTAGTCTCTGAATCTGATGTTGCTGCAATGTAGCCCACTCTGCCTGTACTGCATGTGCTAGTTGCTGGAGTGTCTGGGGCTGTGGGTTACGCTGTCGCACCCGTCTGTCCAGGACAACCCAAAGATGTTCTATCGGGTTTAATTCTGGTGATCTGGGGGGCCAGGGCAGCACATTGATGTTCTCATTCTGGAGGAAGGCACTCGTGACACGTGCCGTATGGGGTCCATCGTTATCCTGCTGGAATAGCTCCCTCTGGCGGTTGATAATGGGAAGGACGTGTGGACGAAGGACTTGATCGCAGTAGCGATGCGCTGTCAAGTTGCCTTGGATCAACACCAACTCCAGTGTAGGATATGGCTCCCCACATCATCGCGCTGCCCCTGCCGAATCTGTCCACCTGGGGGACACAGGCGTCGGCAAAACGTTCATGACGTCGTCTGCACACTCGCATTCTTCCATCGGGTCGTTCCAACAGAAATATCGATTCATCGCTGAACCAGATTCGACGCCAATTCACCAAATTCCAGGCCTGAACGTTTGCACACCATTCAACGCGATGACGTCGATGCTGCTGACGCATAACGGGGCCAAGTAGAGTCTTTTTGCTCTTAAACCTGCCTCTCGTAGTCTGTTCCTGACAGTCTGTGCAGATATCCTTCTCAATCCGGGTATTTGCCTAGCGGTAGTGGTCGCTGTAGCTGTTCGCTGCCCCAGGTGATGGGCCGCAGTGGTGACTCGACGACGTCCACTTCTAAGTCCATCTTCCAGCGAGTTCTGCTACCGATATCTCTCCCAGAGACGCGAAATCGTGCTTTGATGAACATTCATTCGACGGGCAACTCTAAGTTGAGATTGTCCTGCTTCCAGGAGACCTTTTGCGATGTGACGATTGGCGCGGCTCAGTCTTGGTATTTTGCAGTCTTCACAAACTTACACAAATTCACAAAAGTGAATGAAAAAAGACGGAGATCGATCTTTTATACCCATCAACGACACGAGTTTCCCGCGCATTGCACGTGCAGTACGTGTTCTGTGACATTAAATGCGTCTATCGAAAATCATGCTTTAACATACGGGTTTTTCATGCGGGATGCGTTTGGATATGACGTTTTAAGACAAAAACACCATAGAAATCATAATAAAAACAGATATTTTTGAAAAACCCACCCTGTACCAATACATTGCTGCATCAAATTACCATTTTCGTTATGCGTTTCTTTTTTGAGAGAGTATATTAGAAATGACTCACGTGACAAATGCTTACTCGTGAGATCAATACCCTACTGCGGACTAGTTATCTTGTGAAACACGCACGATTTGATGATGCTCTGTCACTGACCCCAATCAATAGTGTGCATCGCCAGATGGTTAAATGTTAATAGTCGGCTTTTCGAGCGTTAGCTCCCAGGTACGTTTACGTCACTTCCTAATGACCTGCAACACAACTCCTGACATGGTTCTGTCATGTTAAAAAATAAAGGTGTGAGTGAGGTGTTTTTCATTGACTAATTGAGGGTTTCCTGTCTCGTAGGAATCGACGGCAGAATAAGCACCAAAGCACCCCATGCTAAATTGAGGATCGGTTGATTTAATGTGTCATTGGGGCCATGTTTGCGCTCATGTTATCAACCATCGGTTTGTCCGATCGAGACTGGATTACATACAGGCCGTTATGATAAATTCTGACTGCGATGTGAAACATGAAAAAATCGCCTCTTCTTCTTGCATCATCACGATCCCTTACATTTAAGACCGCCTCCGTGGTCTTGTGGTAGAACGTCCGCCCGGGGAGCGGAAGGTCCGGGGATCGATACCCGACCGCGTCATACCAAAAGACGTTAAAAGATGATACTTGTTGTTACCCTGTCTGGCTCTCGGCATTAAGGGGTTAAAACAAGGACTGGTTGGTTCGGAGTCAGTGCACTGTGTCCGAGTGGGGTATTCATGTTAAATGGCGGCGTGGTATTTCAGTAGGCTAGCGCAATAAAATCGGCATTAGTCTAGACTAGTACATGCAACCACACACGCGTGCCTGCACGTCGCTATGTGAGTGCACTAATCTTGAACGCGACGTTAAATTCCATATCATCTCACCTCACCACCTTCAGCAACCAATGCTTGCTGTAAGAGGCGACTATGCTTGTCGTAAGGGGCGACTAACGGGATCGGGTGGTCAGGCCGGATGAGTGGTTGATGCATGTCATCGTATCCCAATTGCGTGGATCGATGCTCATGAAGTCAAACCGTGGATTGTCTGTCCCAGGCTCGATTTATTCATTGGCCGCTGTCATATAGTTGGAATATTGCTGAGCGCGGCGTTAATCAACAAACAAAACAAAACAAAACAAACACCTCACCACCTCATGTGCAAATAAAGAATTATCGAAAGGCAGAACAATTGTGACCAATGTGTACTTGAGGTTTCAACGATTTATTTGATAAATATCACATCTCCTTCTGCAAATCGCTCGTCATCATCAGTTCTTACTGCATTAACACTGTAATAAATATGATAGAAAATGTTTGAGGTCATTGTCTTTCAACCAGGTCACTAAAAGGCCAATAATGTCACATCTGCGGAGAATGATAAAGTCGTTATCTTATAACCTCGAAGCCATTCACCTTCCAGGATCGCAGATAAGTCTCGGTGATGATACATGGACTAGAATCAAGACAACGGGATCGGGTGGTGGTTGGGCCCTGTGAAGAGTTGTCGCCCTTGTTAGACTGTCGCTCGACTTCCTTGACGATAGAGCCTGCCATATTTAAAGTGGCCATCCTTCTTTTTAAATTTAAAAAAATATTTTTTTTAATTCAATTCAGTATATGACATTACAGAGTATTACATGGAGTAGCACGTGGCCGTCCTTAGTGTTTCAAAAGGAAGTATTGTATAAGGACCAGTGACCGAAGTACAAATAAAAGGCTTGACTTCCGAAACACACCGGGCGGTGGGTAGCCTAATGGGTAAAGTGTTCACTCGTCGCGCCGAAGACCCGGGTTTGATTCTCAACATGGAAACAATGTGTGAAGGCCATTTTCCGGTGTCCCCCTCCGTGATATAGCTGGATTGTTGCTATAAGCGGCGTAAAACCATACTTACTCACTCACAATTGTTGTTTTTGTTAAAGTTGTTTTATTGTTATTGTTTTTGCTGTTGTTATTGTTATTCTTGTTACTACATGTTTCAAAATAATGCTTTGAATCATCCTTCCTCAAACAAAATATATTTCTTGAAACGCTGAATTAAATATATTCTGTCTCAAACATACCCCTCTCCCCCAAACCCCCCACAACAACAATCCACAACACCCCATGACAACCACACATAACAACCCACAATAACCCACGACAACCACCAACAACACCCCATGACAACCACCCACGACATCCCAAGACAACAACCCACAACACCCCACGACCACAACCCACATGTACAACACCCCACGACAACAACCCACAATACCCCACGACAACAACCCACAATACCCCACGACAACAACCCACAATACCCCACGACAACAACCCACACCACCCCACGACAACAACCCACAATACCCCACGACAACAACCCACGACACCCCATGACAACAACCCACGACACCCCACGACAACAACCCACAACAACAACCCTCAACACCACACGACAACCACCCACAGCACCCCAAGATAACTCCCCACGACACCCCACGACAAACACCCACAACACCCCACGACAACCACCCACAACACCCCACGACAACAACACACAAACCCACCCTGTACCAATACATTGTTGCATCAAATTACCATTTTCGTTATGCGTTTCTTTTTTGAGGGAGTATATTAGAAATGACTCACGTGACAAATGCTTACTCGTGAGATAAATACCCTATTGCGGACTAGGTTTCCTGTGAAACACGCACGATTTGATGATGCTCGGTCACTGACCCCAAATCAATAGTGTGCATCACCAGATGGTTAAATGTTAATAGTCGGCTTTTCGAGCGTTCACTCCCAGGTACGTTTACATCACTTCCTAATGACCTGCAACACAACTCCTGACATGGTTCTGTTAACCATGTGAAAAAGGCGTAAGTGAGGTGTTTTTCATTGACTAATGGAGGGTTTCCTGTCTCGTAGGAATCGACGGCAGAGTAAGCACCAAAGCACCCCATGCTAAATTGAGGATCGGTGACAATGACAACCACCCACGACACTCCACAACAAGCACCCACGACATCCCAAGACAACAACCCACAACACCCCACGACCACAACCCACAATACCCCACGACAACAACCCACAATACCCCACGACAATCACCCACAACACCCAATGACAACCACCCACGACACCCCACAACAACCACCAACGACACCCCATGGCAACAACCCACACCACCCCACGACAACAACCAACAATACCCCACGACAACAACACACAACACCCCATGGCAACAACCCACAATACCCCACAACTCCCCACAAAACCCCAAGACAACAAGCCACAACACCCCACGACAACCACCCACAACACCCAATGACAACAACCCACACCACCCCACAACAACCACCCACCCCCTACAATATCCTCTACAACAACCCACAATACCCCACGACAACCACCCACAACACCCCACGACAACCACACCACGATAACCCCCCACAACAACCACCTACAACAACAACCCTCAACACCCTACGACAACCACCCACAACACCCCAAGATAACTCCCCACGACACCCCACGACAACCACCCACAACACACCACGATAACCACCCACAACACCCCACGACCACAACCCACAATACCCAACGACAACCACCAACAACACCCCATGACAACCACCCACGACATAAAGTCCGCAAATATAAATTAAAAAGCAATAAGCACGAAGAATATTACCTTGCACACGACACAGTGGCAAGCATTAGGATAAATAAAAGCAACAAAGCCATTTCCCTTTTCAGACGAAATCTATACCAAAATGTTCGAGTCCGACTATCATACATGTAAGCATGTGTTATGAATCACTATCAAATAGTGATAATACCGGTGTTCGCGTAAAGGAGAGCGTACACTGCCCCACAGGTGGCACGTGTCACAAACACACGCAAAAGCAAGTCAATTGTTCAACTGCATAAACAGGGGAATATATGGTACAAGTCAAAATAGGGAAATGCATTGGACATTTTCAGTCGCTGTTGCGTTAGATTTGGAAATGTCCTCCACGTCCCGCCACAAGCGTCACAAAGGCCTTGAATGGTGTAACTCGGAACAAACAACTTTAGATAAAGAGTCGTGCGACGCAATTGAGGGAAAACAATTGTCCATTGTCTAAACGGTTACAAACAAGACGCGTTTGATCCGTCGAGAGTGAGCACCTGTGGTGTTTACACGGATTGCAAGACTGAAATGGATGTAGGGTGGCAGTCACAGCATAAACAGCTAATTAATCTTCCGACTTGTTACATGTAATTAACCTAAAGATTGTGATCAACCGTAGGTGCCCTTAGCACCAACGCCAAATGGCCAAATGCTGAAGTCGGAAACGCTTTCAGACTCTTTATAACAGCACTCGGTTTAAAAATGGACCTTGATCACCCCCTGCCGAAGGGGATTTAGCAAAAATCAAATTGAACTGGTTCTGCAGTCAGAGTGAAATGCTACATGTGGAATACACACGTCACGCGACTGAGTGCTTTCAGTGTCAATGTCCTGAAACACTAATCTTCCCGCTTCTGGTGTTCACCGCCCTGATATTGCTGGAATATTGCTAGAGCGGCGTAAAAACCTACTCAATCACTCACCCTGTACATAATGGTTCACGCGATAGCTCAGATGATCCTTTCCTAATACGGATTGGGGACATTAAATGACAGACTTTTATAGTTTCTTTACATAATTAATTGTTAAATGGCAAATGTATCGTGTATCAAAAACGTTACCCGACACTGCGGCGCTAAAAACACCATGACGTCAACAAATGGTGACAATGGATCACTTTCCGTCATTGGTAGAATCTAGTACGATATTATCTGCAACTTTAAATGCGGTCCATTTTATACATGATTTAGTACAAACTACCAAAGGGAGAACATTTCCGTTTGACAAATACGTTTTAACCATGATTCCTGTTAATCGCAAAACTTAAACTGATAGACAAAATGATTGCGCGTTGATTTGACACTGAGAGCGGATAGGGAGGGTCCTCGGTACTTTCACAGCAGTACACATGACTGCACCGCAGGTCTGTAGATAATAACTGACAAATAGATATCAACTACACAAAGTGAGTGAGTGAGTGAGTGGGTATGGTTTTTCGCCGCTTTTATCAATATTCTAGCAATATCACGGCGGGGGACACCACAAATGGGCTTCACACATTGTACCCATGTCAGGAATCGAACCCGGGTCTTCAGCGTGACGAGCGAACGCTTTAACCACTAGGCTACCCGACCGCAACTACACAAAGATAGTACTAGATAATAACTGACTGCACGGCGATAGTAGTACATAATAACTGACTGCACAACGATGGTTACTAGATAATAACTGACTACACAGCGATGGTACTAGATAATAACTGACTGCACAACGATGGTTACTAGATAATAACTGACTACACAGCGATGGTACTAGATAATAACTGACTGCACAACGATGGTACTAGATAATAACTGACTGCACAACGATGGTACTAGATAATAACTGACTATACTGCGGAGATAGTAGTTAATAACTGACTACACAACGATGGTACTAAATAATAACTGACTACACAGCTGAGGTAGTAGGTAATAACTGACTGCACGGTGATAGTAGTAGATACTAACTGACTGCACAACGATGGTTACTAGATAATAACTGACTACACAGCGATGGTACTAGATAATAACTGACTGCACAGCGAAGGTGGTACTAGATAATAACTGACTGCACAACGATGGTACTAGATAATAACTTACTGCACTGAGGAGATAGTAGTTAATAACTGACAGCACAACGATGGTACTTGATAATAACTGACTACACAGCGATGGTTACTAGATAATAACTGACTGCACAGCGATGGTAGTAGATAATAACTGACTGCGCAACGATGGTTCTAGATAATAACTGACTACACAACGATGGTGCTAGATAATAACTGACTGCACAGCGGAGATAGTAGTTAATAACTGACTACACAACGATGGTTACTAGATAATAACTGACTGCACAACGATGGTACTAGATAATAACTGACTGCAAAGCGGAGATAGTAGTTAATAACTGACTACACAACGATGGTTACTAGATAATAACTGACTACACAGCGATGGTACTAGATAATAACTGACTGCACAACGATGGTACTAGATAATAACTGACTGCAAAGCGGAGATAGTAGTTAATAACTGACTACACAGCGGAGATAGTAGTTAATAACTGACTGCACAACGATGGTACTAGATAATAACTGACTACACAGCGGAGGTAGTAGATAATAACTGACAACACAGCAGAGGTACTAGATAATAACTGACTGCACAACGATGGTAGAAGATAATAACTGACTGTATAACGGTGGGTACTAGATAATAACTGACTGCACAACGATGGTACTAGGTAATAACTGACTGCACAGCGGAGGTGGTAGATAATAACTGACTGCACAGCGATGGTACTAGATAATAACTGACTACACTGCGGAGGTGGTAGATAATAACTGACTACACTGGGGAGGTAGTAGATAATAACTGACTGCACAACGGTGATACTAGATAATAACTGACTACACAACGATGGTAGTATATAATAACTGACTGCACAAAGATAGCAGTAGATAATAACTGACTGCACAACGATGGTAGTATATAATAACTGACTGCACAAAGATAGCAGTAGATAATAACTGACTACACAATGGAGGTAATGGATACTATTGGTGGTAAGAATATTTCACATATTAATATCACTCATCAATGACAATACCAAAATTAAAAACGATTAAAATACTACAAATCATGCTGCCAGCAACAAAACAATAGCACCCAGCAATTAGTACGATGTATCGATGCGCTAGTTGAGAGGAAAGCCTGAATTGGTGCGTTTCTTTGCCATTTACCAATATAGTGAAATCCCACACGACAAACCTAGAAATATATTCAGGGCGAACACAGATTCGAATCCAAGATCCTATGTTTCTGGCACGCTTAAGATACGCAAATGTACACAGCGAATTGCGGTGCCCAAGACGTCCGAGCTACCTGTCATCCCTGCTTGAACCAGCCACATAATTAATACAAATAATAATTCAAACAATACCATACTTTATACTAACTGCTTTGTGAAATAAATACAAAAATTATGACAGACTCGTTTTGCACAAGTCACCCAGGGTTATTGCAGTAGGTTCGTTCAGTAGGTGATTTTTCAACCCCTGAGGTCAAATTAACACAATGCCCCTCGATATTGAAAGAAGTTTTCGAAATAGTTGTTTTTCGTCCCGTGTAGAAGGCTTTAAAAAGTGCGGGAGTTAGGAATAAATTTGAATTTCCTATCTAGTTAAATCTGATTTAGCAATCGGAGATCCCAGAGGTCACGAATTTGGGTCAGCGAGGTCACGAAGTCCTTCAACTGGGCCTAAGGAGACGTAAATGTTCTTGTGTCATTAAATAAAATAGAAAAAAACCAAAACTAGACACACCGAATAGCTCTCGATAAACCACATTATGACATAACAGCGTCAACAATAAAAAACATGACGACAGAAACATGCAATCCATATATTAAAATATAAACTAACACATCCGATGCCACTATTTCAGCCTATATTAAAACAAAATACTTTGTTTGATATACAAAAATAATATACTTTGTTTGAAACCCTAACATCAAAGGGTTACACATTATCACATAACACAGCGTCAACAATTAAAACAATGCGATCCATATATCAATAGACTAACATGATTCAAAAGAGTTCCATCAAAACAAATATCAAGTAAGTGTTTTCCTTTATTTCTTATTACTGCTAGCCTGAGCAATATTTTGAGCTCGCGTCTAAAAAAGAACCCGTCGCCTTATAACGAGACCGTTGTGTTAACGTTGATTAGCGGTATAACGCAACTGCACATTTCTCAGATCTATCTATTGACCGAATTTGATAGGAAATCTAGTCGGTTGTATAACGCCTTATTTTAGAGCACAATTGATTTTATACAGTCGCGTATCACGTTTCCCGTTGATGATAAGGTGAAGGCGAAACAAAAGGTGAAGGACGTCTTGAAAGAAGAGTTTAAAAAATCGTACGTTTTGCATTTTTGACATTTAGGTGACATCGACTCACAGTTACATTTTTAAAGGTGAGAGATAGCAAGACGCGAAGGACATTGTATCCTGAACATTAATTATAGTGATTCTGCTGTGGGGTAAGAGATCGATAATTACCATCTCGTTGTGATATTTTCGCGCTGTTTAATTACGCAAGGACACCTTGAACAAATTCCCGTCATTCATTTCCGCAGATTTTATGGAGCCGTGGTGACCGCCTCCGTGGTCTAGTGGTAGAGCGTCCGCCTGGAGAGCGGAAGGTCCGGGGTACGATCCCCGGCCGCGTCATACCAAAAGACGTTAAAAGATGGTACTTGTTGTTTATCCTGTCTGGCGCTCGGCATTAAGGGGCTAAAACAAGGACTGGTTGGCTCGGAGTCAGTATATGTTCATGTTAAACTGCGGCATGGTATCTCAGTGTGCTAACACTATAAATCGGCATCAGTCCGGACTAGTACAAGCAGCCTAACAAACACATACACGTACATGCACGTCGCTATATAAGTGCAATAATCTTGGACGCGACGTTAAACCCCATTTCACCTCCCCTATGGAGCCGTGGCGTATCTGGTGGTTAGAGCGTTTGGTCGTCACGCCAATGGAATGGGTTCGAATCCACACATGAGTACGTAGCATGAACAATATAAGCGTCAAACCCGCTTTCCATGCATAATAGAGATCGCTGCTAAAAGCAGAGTCGATTGTACCATTCCGACTATCTTATTTGTTTTTAAACCCATTACGGTATCACCACCTAATGGTATGGCTGCAATATCGCTAAAAGCGGTGTAAAACAATATTCACTCACTCTACAATGTATGGCCAAGCATATAACAAACGCAATACACTGAGACCTCGTTTATCCAGACTGGAACGTTTCCGTTGTCTCGATTAACGATTAGCATTAATGTTACGTTATGTGAAAAGTGCACTCTCTTTAAATGGACATTAAGCATCGAGTTAAACCCATCTACTTATCTCTGTGTGTACTTGTCGAACCTTGTTCCTGGAAATACAATGGCAATAGGACATACAATGAAGTCAGATAACCCGGTTATAGCTAAACTGGGCGGCAAAATAAAGTATAGGTCGAGTTCCATGATCAAGAAAAAAATAACAAGATTTTGTTGTGAATTATACTATAATCTAGGGAGGGTAGCAAATGATTGATCAACCACAGTTTGAATGAAATTGTGCAATCACAGGTAATGTAAGCAGAAGGTAAACAATGGTGGGGTAAGAAATTTCCTTTTCAAAAGTTGTCTGATATGTCACCAAAAAAATGTCAGACACACTACAAGTTCATTGTCGACACAGTTGTCTTCAATAGCGTGTATGACCTCCAGCCTCAATGCATGCTGTGATACGCCGTCTCATCGATGACGTCAGTCTTTTGATGACGTGGGCTCGAATCCGTTGCCACTCGTCTCTCAGGGTCTGCTGCAATTCTTGTCTGTTGACGGGATGCTGATGGCGTGCTCTAATCTGAGTGTCAAGATGGTCCCACAGATGTTCAATAGGATTCATATCGGGTGAGTGGGCAGGCCAGGGCAAAACGTCAACGTTCTGCTGGTTTAGAAAGTTCCGAGTCAGTCTTGCAGTATGGGGCCTGGCATTGTCGTGTTGAAACAATGTCTCCTGCTGTTGTTTTTTTAAGAACGGAGGCACAACTGGCTGCAACATTTGGTCTCTGTACTGCACAGCGTTCAAGTTTCCCTGTGTAATCACCAAATTAGTCTTCTGATCTCCACAAATACCGCCCCCCCCCCCCCCCCCCCCCCCCACCATGACACCTCCCACGCCGAATGGATGGACCTCTCGAATACACGCCGGAGACAAACGTTCCCCTCTGCGTCGATAAACTCGTTCTCTGCCGTCATTTCGAAACAAGTTAAACCGACTTTCATCAGTAAACAGCACTCGACGCCAATTTCTTACTCGCCCATCGTAGTCTCAGGCGTCGATGTTGAGCAGTCAGTACCATTCCTCGGAAAGGACGATACGCTCGGATTCCAGAAGCACGAAGTCGTCGTAGTACTGTATTTCGGCCATACCGATGGCTCTCTCTCTCTCTGTGACAGTCTCTGCGCCTGTGACAGTCGTGGCATTTCTTTTGTGTGCTTTCATCACGTGTGGTTATACCCTGCAGACGAACGCATTTATACAGCTAACATGCACGTGCAGTTTATGCCATAGGCGGGAAACTTGTTTCTCCATTTTTTTGTCACCGCACGAGCGCCGTCAAAGGTGGCGCTTTCGGGTGAGGTGTTTTTTGGTACCTGTTCCT
This sequence comes from Haliotis cracherodii, assembly GCF_022045235.1. Taxonomy (NCBI): domain Eukaryota; kingdom Metazoa; phylum Mollusca; class Gastropoda; order Lepetellida; family Haliotidae; genus Haliotis; species Haliotis cracherodii. Next base: position 18,794,505 of record NW_027266271.1, read on the forward strand.
GGGCAGTCATATTCCCAATACCCACTTTCAACTAGTTATGGCTGTTTTTAGGAAAATTACAAATTTCTAATCTATACTTGCTTTTGCCGCTTAGTTTATATAACAGTTATAGCTATATAACGACCTTAGCTCAGTGTCAAAATATGAAATTGTGTTGGTAGTGAGTGAGTGAGTAGGGTTTAACGCCGCTTTTAACAGACTAATGACAGTATTCCAGTTATATCGCGGCGTGTCAGCTTAATGTGGGGGGAAAGCCCGAAGTGATGCAAGTCTCAGACGTTTACCACTTCGGTGAAACCCACGAACACGGGTATGGTACTGACAAACCTAGAAACATAATCGGGGCGAACCGGGATTCGAACCCACAATCATAGATTTCTGGCGTGCCCTAAGGACGCAACACTGCACAGAGCATCGCGGCACCTTAGACGACTTTGCCACCCGTGCCCCTATGACTGAATGGAAATACAGTTCAAAGCGGCTAAAACACTTGAAT